>NW_022436979.1:1294832-1720507 GCF_009761245.1 Sapajus apella
GAAATAGGGGAGGGAGGGTGGGGGGTGGGAAGCTGGGGAGAGATAGCATGGGGAGAAATGCCAGATGTAGGTGATGGGGAGGAAGGCAGCAAATCACACTGCCACGTGTGTTCCTATGCAACAATTTTGCATGTTCTTCACATGTACCCCAAAATGTAAAATGCAATAAAATAAATAAATGGGAAAAAAAAAAAAGTTGCTCAGTTTCATTAGTTACCAGGGAAATACATATAAAAATAACAATGACGTATCATTACATAGTTGAAAAATTGTTTGACATTCTCTGCTATTGCTAAACAGGTGCCAATCTGTTAAATCAGCAAATTCCACTATTGAGTATAGCGAATATATATTCAACATCCAAATCACAGTAGCTTTTTTTTTCATTATATGAAGGAATTGGATGAAAACTTAAGCTCACAAATAACAACATGAATATTCTATGATCTATTCATACAAGCAAACGTCATGCAGTGATATTTTTAAATACAAAAAACTTGAGGCACATAAAGCCATGGCTAATTTCATATGTATAATGATGAGCAAAGAAAGGCAGGCACAAAGTAGTGTACTTTATATGCTTATATTTACAAGAAGATTCAAAAGAGAAAAGAACTAACCAATCAGTGATAGACGTCAGAATTGTAGCTACCTCAGGTTGGAAAAAGTGGGGAATTAACACTGAAAGAGAGCAACAGAGCCATGTGGAAACAGTTTGTTCAACTTTTTTTACACAGTGCAAAGTTACTCCCAGTATTCCAAACAGAAGCTACAAAAGCGCATTGAGTTATTGTGATTCAAATTGTTCATAAAATGATGACAACAAATTTCTTCTACTACAGTATAACTTCCTTAACAGAGACTTCTTTGGAGACAACACTTCAATATTTTATCTCGCACAAGCCACAGCACAATGATCTTCACCTCAAAGACACTACCAGTATTCTAAATTTACTTAATTAATGGATTTTAGAATTTTAAACTGCATCTTTATTATTTATATATCCTTGTCAAGAAGGACAATGTCATTATCTTTACTAAAATATAAAGGAAAACCAATAAACTTCTACACATCTATTTTTAAAACTTTGGATATTTTTGGATAACTATATAAAAGCAGTCTGTGGGAATATAAGTACAAAATTAAAAATTAGTGGCCCACAGTATTTTGTGAATAAAGATAATGGATGAAAAATCAGTAGATGTAAAGTGTGTATCATTCTTGATGTTCAGTGTAGATGTAGTAATGTATGATATATTTAAAAAGTTCTTCAGCCTATAATTGTCTCCTTCTTTATAATATTTCTATATATGACTTGCTGTATTTTGGCTTAAGAGTACTCACCCTGTTAATTTAGGAGAGAGATTATATTAAAACATTTAGTATTTTCCTTAATGGAACATATTTTACTGTTTGGAAATATATTGCCCAGAATAAAACTTCTACTCAAGATTTAGTAAGGGATGAAATTCACAGGTGACAAAGATTTGGGGGAAAAAGTCCCCAGAGTATCTTTCCCACATCATTGCTTAAGTCTTTTTAATGAAAAACTATGAATTTAAATTAGACAGTTTAATAGATGCAAATTAAGATAATGGAAATTAAAAGTGTAAGTTAGAAGAACATTGTTTGCACTGGTGCTAAAACAGCAAAGGTTATTAAAGAAGTTCCCTGGGATTACAGTACAGATGAAGCATTGCTACTTTATTCATGTAGACACTAATATATCAAAGCACATTTTCATAACATTTAAATAGTTAAAGCCTGTCTTTTTTAAGTGTAAGATGCTAAATTCCTCTTAAACCTAACAAAACTCAGCTTTTTATTGATTTTATGTTAAAAATGTATTTGAAAAATGGAATAATTAGACAATACTTCCAAATTCTGAAAGGTAAAATTATGCACTGGCATCTCCTATTATTTACAATCACTTATTTTTCCATTCTTGGCACCTAATTTAGAATGTTATATTATTATTTTAATTTTTAGAATTGAGGCCCTAAAGTTAGAATCACAAAATTATATCACATAAACGAAAAATCAGTATGTAACACAGAAATGACAAGAGTGACACAGTGTTACTTATGAGTATGAAATGTATTTCTGTTCTTAATTATGTGAATCAGCAATTTTATTACTGATTTTTCTTTCTCAGTTAGAACTCAGCAATGTGTATGAGCGTTCAAGGTCTTCATCTTAACGTGTCAGCAGTCATTATGTGAGGAAGTTCCTTGTTTTTAATGTAAAATTCACAATAAATATATTTTAACTTGGAAAGTCTAATACAGTATTTTAAATTAGAGGTTTAAAATCAAATAGATTAAATAAATTGCTGAGCCTTTCCATGATCTGTTACATACTAAATGTTAATCCCTATAATTTATATCTAGCTTTTTCATTTACTAATAAGCTGTAGGTATGAATTAACTTTTCAGGAATTAACCATTTCATCATTTTAATATTATTAAATTATTGTCAACATACTTAAAACATTTTGAATATTTTAAGTGAGATGACAAAGAAAGATTAATGTTCACTCAAGGAAGTTGTTATAATAAATAATTTGATAATTTCAGTGCAAAGAAAAAATAGCAGTCATATAAGAAATATTATTTGTGCATAAATTATTTTCTGTGCTATATATCTGTGTTCATTTAAATAGAGTTATATTGGAACATGGAAACATCCCTTAGCTTACATATTGTTTATGACTGCTTTCATACTGTAATGTCAGAGCTCATTATCAGCAACAGAAATGATAAAACTTGCAAAGTGCATACTATACACTATCTGGCCATTTACAGAAAAAAATTGCTAACTGCTACTTCATAGACTCATACAAGAAGAATTATAATTCAATACCTCACCTTTTATTGTAGGAGTTATTAAGAAATTATTTTAGACAGAGTGGATAAGGGGTCCTGCTAAGGTTTTATTTTCTTTTAAAGTAGCTCCAGAAACATGTATTTTGTAGCAGAAAAATGCCTTGAAGGGCCAGGCTGGCAAGCCTTGCTATACAAATGCCACCATCTGAAACTGAGTCCATCCAATATGGCGATTCCCAACTTGTTCTCTTTACCATGTGTGCCGAGCATCATGGCTGCCCCCAGATAGCTCCATGTGTGTAGAACATCATGGCGCCCCTAATCTGCATATTAAAAGCCGAGGGTGGGAGGGCTAATTTTTTGCAGGCTATGGAAATGACATACCTTGTCAATCCACTCCCCTGGGCTCTATGTAAATCAGACACTGCCTCCTCCAGCCTCCTAGTATAACCAACTGTTTTTGGCCACAATTAGGGTTTCATCTCTCAGCTTGGAGCCCCCCTTCTTCTCTCTTCCTATGGGGAGCTTCTTTTCTCTTTTTTGCTGATTAAACTCTCTGCTCCTTAAAAACACTCCATGTGTGTCTGTGTTGTTTTATCTAAATTGGTGTGAGCTGAAAGACCCTGGGGTTCTTCTAGTGATCGGAGTTGTATCATTTTGGTGCTTGGCCAGGAATCCCTGATCCAAAATCATTAGAGTGATGATTATAGCAGCGAGCTTAAAATCTGTTCTATCATTCTGAGGTGCCCTTGGCCTCTATTTTAAAATCAAATCAAATCAATCAAGGGGCATTGGTCAGCTGGTTAAAAATATGTGCTTATCCTGGCTGCTGTTCTAAAGATTTAGATGCCAGGCTTGCTGGTAAGAACATGGAGAACTCCCCAGTACCCACGAGCTATTGGGAATGTTGGCCATGTTTCAAATCAGTTTCATTTCATGGGGAAATCTGGCCATTAATTAAGCAAGGCTGGGAAAAGTTCTGAGTCAACTGAGAAATTTTGGCCAGGGCACACCCTGGCATGATTGGAAAGCTTCTGGACTGAACCCAGACTCTGACAGCCCATTTTGGGTGTTGTCAGGGAATCCCCAGCTATCCTGTTGCAAAATTGTCCTTCTTTTTTCTATCCCTGGTATCTTACTCTCTCTGTGTATCGAATGTGCAGGAATCTAGTAACTGGGAGTTTAGCTCAGGAATGCCATTGCAATCTTCTAGGAACGGAAGGTTACCTCCCCTGCAGAGAGCACCTCTCTTTTCCAACCCCTTGGTTTGAAGAGTACATGTCATTTCCAGTACATGCTTCTTTGGTGAGCACATAGTAAATCTAAAACAACAGTGCTAATTAGTGAAAATAGAAATCCTCTTCACGGTACACTTTTTTTTTTTTTTTAAGGTAACACTGTAGCTTCCTTTTGCACCATGAGAAATCAGGCTGTAGGCCCCTTCTGTGAACTGGAAAATTCTGCTATCAACAGATAAGAGTTAAATATCTTCCATAGCCAAATGTTAGTCTCAATGTTTTACTATCAGCAGGAAAACAGCCATTTGGTTCCTATGTAACTTTAAGGCATCTTAACCACCCAGAGTGAATCCCAACAGGTCATACACAGAAAAGGAGACTAACAGGACACTTATTCTCACTTCTCTTTCTAGATGGGTAACAGACCATCTTCAGCATGCATTCCCCTGGAGTGTATTTTAAAGCACTGGCACTCATTCAACCCAGAGACATTGAAGAAAAAGCACCTCATATTCTAATGCACAAGGTCATGGCCTTCTTACCATCTTGGGGACAAACAAACCTGGCCTGCTGGAGAGGGAGACTTGATTTTAATATTTTTCAACAGTTGGATCTTTCCTGTAGACAAGAGGGAAAATGGACTGCAGTCCCTATGTACAGAATCTTTGCCCTGTGAGAAAACGCAGATCTCGGCAAGCCCACAGGGAGTAGTTCTGCAGAGCTCAAACAGATTCCAGAGAAGCAATGTGAGACAGCTGTTGAATGTCCCAACCCTTCCAGTCTCCCTCCAATCATATCATCAGCTCCTCCAGCTCCACCATCTCCGGTACATCCTACTCCCCCTTTCTGCAGGAAACGCTTGATGGAAATGGTGCCATGAGGGTTCCAGTTACCTTCTCATTCCAACACTTTAAGCAAATAAAGGGAGACTTATGCTGATTTTCTGATGACCCCGATAGGTATATAGAAATTTTCCAAAATTTAACTCAGGTCTGTGTCCTCACAAGGAGGGATGTTGTGTTGCTGCCGAGTCAGACCCTCATTCCAGCTGAAAAGGAGGCAGTTCTGCAGGCAGCAGAAAAGTACAGAGATGGGCAACATGCCTCCTATACCAGCTCAGGGAGAAAAGAGTGGGTGGGGACGGTGAGGAAGAAGTGGAAACTCCATTCCCACCAGCATGGGAAGCAGTTCCAGTAGACAACACTGACTGACACCCCAATAACTCAAGAGATGAATGGAAAAGGAAGCACTTTTTGAGGTGCATATTAGAGGGCCTATAGAAAACCAGAGTCAAACCTTTCAATTCCTCTAAACTGCCCATGATAGATCAAAGACCAGATGAGATTCCCACAGCCTTTAAGAAAGGCTGAGAGAGAAACTAATGAGAGAAACTAAAAAAACACAGCTCTAGTCGAGAACAGCTCATCCTGAAGGACAAGTTTATCACACGGGCAGCTCCTGATATTAGCAGGAAACTACAGAAGCAGGCTGTAGGGCCAGAAAGCAGCCCAGAAAACCTCCTGAGAATAGCCACTTTGGTCTTTTACAATAGAGATCAGGAGGAGGCCCAAGGAAAGGAGAAGGAATTCAAGAGAAGGACAGAGGCTGGAGTAGCAGTGTTGCAACTTGCAGAGTCCGGGATCCCAGAGGTGCATCCACTAGCTGTTATCGGTGTGACAAGGCAGCACATTCTAAGAAGGAATGCCCAGGCAGCAAGATAAAGCAACTCGACCCTGTCCAGCCTGTGGCAGAAACCACTGGAGACAGATATGCCCCCAGAGGCACAGTTTACCGGGTGCAGAATTAGTGTCACAGATGGTCCAGCAGGACTGATAGGTCCTGGGGCTCAAAGCCCTGCCTCAGGCTGCCATTCCAGCACAGGAACCCTGGGTGATTCTAGAGATGGAAGGAAGGAAGGAAGGTATATCTCCTTCTGGATTCTGAAGCCAGTGTCTGTCTCCTGTCTAATCCCGGGCTCCCCTCTTCCATTAGCATGATCATATGGGGCATCTCAGAGAAAACCCTAATCAGATGCTTTCCTCAACCTCTTGGCTACAGGTGTGGGACATATTATTGACACATGCCTTTCTCATCATGCCTGAAAGTCCCACCCCTTTATTAGGCAGAGATAGTCTAGCTTGCATGGGGGGCAGCATACTGACAGCCCCAGAAGAAACTCTGTCTCCCACCAGTGGAAGCTAACATTAATCCAGAAGTATGGGGAACTCAAGGAAGAATAGGTCGAGCTATAATCACTAGGCCAGTCCAGATCCATCTTAAGAATCCCACTTCTTTTCCTAACCAGAAATAATGCCCCCTAGGGTCAGAGGCTAGGAAAGGGCTGGAAGCCAGTATTAATAAACTAAAGATGCAGGGTCTCCCCAAACCCTGTAAGGGTCCCTGCAATGCCCTAATATTAGGCATCAAGGAACCTATGGGGAATGGAGATAGCTGAAGACCTCTGCCTCATGAATGCAGCTCCAGTCCAGCCAGTGGTCCCTGATCCCTAGACCCTGTTAACTCAAATACCTGAGGGAACTAAATGGTTTACAGTCCTGGTTTTAAAGGATGCCTTTTTCTGCGTAGTTACATCCTGACTCTCAATACCTGTTCACCTTCAAAGATTCCTCTGTGAAGACCGCCCAGTTAACATGGATGATGCTGCCTCAGGGATTTTGAAACTGTCCTCACCTGTTTGGACAGACACTGTCAAAAGACCTCTCTGAGTTATCACATCCCCAAGTTAGGCTCTTGCAGCGCATTGATGATATTCTGCTCTGTTCCCCAACTAAGGAAGCTTCTCGGGTAGGCACTAAAACTCTTCTCAACTTCTTAGCTAACAGAGGATATAAGGTTTCAAAACCCAAGGCCCAGCTTTGCAAAACCTCAGTGAAGTACCCAGGCTAAGTGCTGTCTGAGGGGACCAGAACATTAGGGGAAGAAAGGATTCAACCAATTTCCTCCTTTCCTCTCCCCAAAACCCTTAAGCAACTAAGAGAATATGGGGGCATTATAGGATTTTGTAGACTATGGATACCTGGGTATGGTGAAATAGCCCACCTGTTATACAACCTCATAAAAGAAACCCAGGGAGCTAAAACTCATCTTTTAACCTGGGCATCCCTTGAACCAGCTAAAACAAGACTTGCTTAAGGCACAAGCTCTCAGCCTTCCTATAGGGAAGGCCTGAAATCTGTGTGTATCAGAAAAGAAGGGAATGGCTGTGGGAGTCTCAGCACAGGCCCGAGGACCAGATCAACAGCCAGCAGGTTACCTAAGTAAGGAACTGGATTTGGTGGCTAAAGGATGGCAGCATGCCCCCAAGCCATTGCCTCAGTGGCTCTGCTGATCCCAGAAGCCTCCAAATTAACCCTGGGAAATGAGTTAACTCTTTACACTCCACATAACGAGGCAGGACTAATGCCCTCTGGAGGAAGTCTTTGACTAACAGATAGCCAACTCCTTAACCATCAGGCCCTGCTGTTAGAGTGTTCCCACATCCAACTAAAGACTTCTTCTCACCTAAATCCAGCCACCTTCCTCCCCAAGGAAACTGGGGAAACTGAGCATAAGTGTGAACAAGTCATAGCACAGACCTGTGCAGCCAGAGAAGATCTCGGGGAAACTCCCCTAGAGAACCCAGACTGAACCCCTTTCACAGATGAGAGCTTTTTTGCAAAGCAAGGGATCTGTAAGGTAGGATACACAGTAGCTACTCTAAATAATGTCATTCAAAATGCATCTTTACCTCCAGGCACAGGCACTCAATTAGCTGAGCTAATAGCTCTTACAAGAGCAATTGAATTAAGCAAAGGAAAGGCATCTAACGTTTACACTGACTCCAAGCATATTTTCCTGGTTCTCCATACTCATGCTGCCATTTGGAAGCAAAGACATTTTCTTACCACCAATGAGTCTCCTATAAAATATCACCAGGAAATTAACAGGTTATTATCCTCAGTATTCCTTCCACAAGAAATAGCTGTGATGCATTGCAAGGGCCTCGAAAGTGAACAGGTCAGGCAGCTGGAGGAACTAGATGAGCTGATCAGGCAGCTAAGTCATGGCAAGGAAGCCTCAAAACATTCAACACATTTCAAATCCTTCTAGTCTGGGAAGGCTCTGTAAGAGAAAATAAACTTCAATAGTCCCCTACAGAAGTAGAATGGCCCACTTCTCAAGGGTGTACATTTCAGCCATCAGGATGGTTATAGCCAGAGGATGGCATATTCCACTCGCCAGCCTCCAGCCAATGGAAAGTCCTTAACATCCTTCACCAAACTTTTCACTTGGGAAAGGATAAGACTTATCAGTATGCCCAGAGATTGCTTATGAAAAGCACCAGAGTTGTGTGCATTCATACTAAAAAATAATTATGTCAGTTCATAAAATCAAAGAGAGACTTCTAACACAAAAATTGTTAATGAGGTCATTGACTCTGATGGAAACATTTAAACAGCCATCCCACAGAATGCCTCCTCATCCCAGGGACCCATTTTCTGGTCTCTCAACAGATTCCGATGCTTCCTCACCCAAAAATAACTTAAATATGGTATCCAGTAGCCTTTTATTAAAAACACAGAATTGAAAGCTGAATTGTTTGTTGTTGCTGTTTAGCAGCTGTTGTAGGTATTCTATTGATGCCACTGTGCCTCTTAGACCCCCTGAACACATTACTTTTTCACTGTATTGATGGTATGTTATTTGTTTTTTTACTCTTCAGTACTTATGTATGACTATGTAGAAGAAAATGATTGCTGGTTGGTAGCATATGAATTCAGAGTAAGGAATGATGATAATGTCAAACAACCACAGATTGTCCACATGAGCAGCTGAGATAGTGACTCATTTGTTTTCTGATGGTTCAATGTTCACAAATTTTGTTTTATGCACAAACTGTCTAAAGTCTTGTATAAAATTACCATTAGGCTATTTGATAAGGTAAATATAAAACAAAAATGAATTTTGTATTGAGAATTGTCATTCCCAAGTTATTCCATTATGCATATGTAAATATTTCAAAATATGAATTTGGATTAGGGATATTCAACCTCTTTAAATTTAGGATCTATGATGGGGTCATGCTCTCCCTATAGTGAGTTTTGACCAACAAAAGAAATATGATCTGCTGATTTTTACTAAGCTATCGCACTAGAAGAGGGAAAAATGTTTATCAAATAATTACACAATTATGAACAAAAGCTGAAATAAATGTACTTATTAAAAAGAAACAGAAACATTGAACATAAATAGATTTCCATTAACTGATATATAACGGGAGACATAAAAGCTACGTAAGAAATTATGTACATGAAAAAAGAGAAAGGAAAAGTAGAACTTTTAGGTCACTGAGAAAAAAGAATGCAAACCCCTGTATCAGGATGCGAATATTACTCAAAGAACTAAAGTAAAATGAGGCTAACGAGGTTAATCTACCGGGGAAAAATTTGAGGAGGAGAGACTGAATTAAACAGGCAGATGACAAAATGTCTTTATACACTGATCAAAAATAAAAAATAATAACAGAAGAAAAATTTAAAACTGAAGGATGAAAGGGGAAACATTATCACCAACCTTATAGACATAAGATGGATTATAAGGTGATACTATGAGTGATTGTAGGCCAACAAAATGTATAACTTAAATAAGATATGCAAGTTCCCAGGAAGAAATAAACTACTGAAACTAAGGAAGAAATAAAAAAAAATATATAGACCTATGATATCAAAGAAATTGAGTCAGTAATCAAATAACTACTGACAAGAAAGTGTCTAGGCTAAAATATCTTCACTGTTGAATTATCCCAGAAAAAAAAATCAATTCTTATAAATTCTTCAAATAAATAGAAAAGGAAAGAATACTTTCAACTCATTCTGTGAGGCCAGGATACCTGGTATGATACTACATCTTATGTATATAAATACAAGCATCCTCAACAAAATACTGCAAACTTGAATGCAGCAACATATATAAAGGACTACACATTGACCATGTGGGATTTACCCTAAAGATACAAGGTTGGGTCAACAAGCAGAAGTAAATCAATTTAATACTCCGTATTAAGAAAATACAAGACAGAAACCATGTGATCATCTCAACAGTCACAGAAAAAGCATTTGAACCCTACATGATTTCCAGTTTTCAACAATCTAGAAACAAAAAGAAACTGCCTCAACCTGAAAATGGGAATCTATAAAATATACACAGCTAATGTCATTCTTAATGGTGAAAGATCAAGTTTTATTTGCATAAGATCAGGAATGATACAAATATATCCACCCTCTCAATCTTATTTCAATATCATACTATAGATTCTTTCCCAGGCTATTAGGCAGAAATGAAATAAAAGACACCCAAATTGGAAAAGAAGAGATAAATTTATCTCTGTTTGAAGATGACATGATCTTGTATATAGAAAATCTTTGGGAATCAACTAAAACATCTATTATAATGATAAATAAACTCACTCAGGTTATAGAATACAAGATCAATATAAAAAAGTCAATTGAATTTGTAAAAAGTATCAATGGGGCCGGGCGCGGTGGCTCAAGCCTGTAATCCCAGCACTTTGGGAGGCCGAGGCGGGTGGATCACGAGGTCAAGAGATCGAGACCACCCTGGTCAACATGGTGAAACCCCGTCTCTACTAAAACTACAAAAAATTAGCTGGGCATGGTGGTACGTGCCTGTAATCCCAGCTACTCAGGAGGCTGAGGCAGGAGAATTGCCTGAACCCAGGAGGCAGAGGTTGCGGTGAGCCGAGATCGTGCCATTGCACTCCAGCCTGGGTAACATGAGTGAAACTCCGTCTCAAAAAAAAAAAAAAAAAAAGTATCAATGAGCAAATTGAAATGAAATTAATAAAGCAATTTCAATAGTATTAAAAGATAAAATTCCTAGGAATAAATTTAACAAAAATGGCAAAATTTATATCTTAAAATTTATAGAATATTATTTAAAAAACTCAAAGAAGGTCTAATCAATGAAAATGCAACCCATGTTTATGGATAAGAAAATGTTGTTAAGATTTTGATACTCCTAAAGCTGAACTACAGATTTAATACAAGTACCAACAAATATTCAGCTGGTTTCTTGGGAAAAATTGACAAGACTGATATTAAAATTAATATGAAAGTTCAAGACACCCAGAATAGCCAAACCAATTTCACACGCACACACACACACACACACACACACACACACACACACGTCAGAGATGTCAGCCTTTCAGGTATTGAAACTTGTTACAAAGATTTTGTATGTATAGACATACATGAGGCCAACAAACATATGAAAAAATGCTCATCATCACCGGTCATTAGAGAAATGCAAATCAAAACTACATTGAGATACCATCTCACGCCAGTTAGAATGGCGATCATTAAAAAATCTGGAGACAACAGATGCTAGAGAGGATGTGGAGAAATAGGAACACTTTTATACTGTTGGTGGGAGTGTAAATTAGTTCAACCATTATGGAAGACAGTGTGGCGATTCCTCAAGGACCTAGTAATAGAAATTCCATTTGACCCAGCAATCCCATTACTGGGTATATATCCAAAGGATTACAAATCATTCTATTATAAGGAAATATACATATGTATGTTCATTGTGGCACTGTTTACAATAGCAAAGACTTGGAACCAACCCAAATACCCATCGATGGTAGACTGAACAGGGAAAATGTGACTCATATACACCATGGAATACTATCCAGCCATCAAAAACTATGAGTTCATGTCCTTTGTAGGGACATGGATGAACCTGGAAATCATCATTCTCAGCAAACTGACATAAGAACAGAAAATCAAACACCACATGTTCTCACTCACAGGTGGGGTGTTGAACAATGAGAACACATGGACACAGGGAGGGAAGTGTCACACACTGAGGTCTGTGGGGTTGGGACTAGGGGAGGGACAGTGGGGAGTAGGGAGTTGGGGAGGGATAACATGGGGAGAAATGCCAGATACAGGTGATGGGGATGGAGGCAGCAAACCATATTGCCATGTATGTACCTATGCAAAAATCCTGCATGTTCTTTACATGTACCCTGGAACCTAAAATGCAATTATATATATATATATATATATATATATATATATATATATACACATAAATAAAATAAAATATTTTTTGCATTAAAAAAAGAAAATAGCATCATTATAGATGTAATTAACTAAGTTAAAATGAGGACATACTGTACTAGGCTGGCCATTAATCAAATACAACTGGTGTCCTTATAGAATATGACTCTGTGAAGACACAGAGGCATAAATGGTGATCACCAGGTAAAGAGAGATAGAGGCAGAAACTGGAGCTAGGCATCTGAAAGACAAGGAGCCCCAGGGATTGTCAGCAAACCCCAGAAGCCAGGAAGAATTAAGGAAGGACTCCCTTACTAATTTCAGAGGGAGCATGGGCCTGCTGTTACCTTGAGTTTTGACTTCTAACATGGAGAGTCATCTGAAAATAAATTTCTACTGTTTTGCCACCCATTTTGGGTCCTTGGTTAGGGTAGCCTTGGAACATTAATACATCTGATATGTCAATTGATAATATAAAGTTGTTACACAAAAAAGAAGCTTTTGAAATATTTTAAGTGTGCAGTGAAAGAGTGAGGGAAATGTGGTAAGATGATGTGTTAGTCAGTTCTCAGCTGCCATAAAGAAATAGCTGCGACTGGGTAATTTATAAAGAAAATCAGTTTAACTGGCTCATGGTTCTGCAGGCTGTACAGGAAGCATGGTGCTGGCATCTGCTGGGCTTCTATGGGATGCTGTGCTTGGCAAGGTTAAGTCATGGGGTCGGCAAAGGGGCATCCAGCACCTCACATGGTTGGAGCAGAGGAAGAGAGAGACGGGGCAATCGTTACACACTTTTAAACAATCAGATCTTTTTCTTTGCCTAGCCTATCATTAATGGACATTTGGGTTGGTTCCAGGTCTTTGCTACTGTAAACAGTGCTGCAATGAACATACATGTTCATGTGTCTCTATGACAATTTATAATCCTTTGGATATGTACCCAGTAATGGGATTTCTGGGTCAAATGGAATTTCTATTTCTAGATCCTTGAGGAATCACCACACTGTCTTCCACAATGGTTGAACTAATTTACACTCCCACCAAAAGTGCAAAAGTCTTCCTATTTCTCCACATCCTCTCCAGCATCTGTCTCCAGATTTTTTAGTTATCACTATTCTAACTGGTGTGAGATGATATCTCATGTAGTTTTGATTTGCATTTCCCTAATGACCAGTGATGTTGAGCATTTTTTAATGTTTGCTGGCCTCATAAATGTCTTCTTTTGAAAAGTGTCTGTTCATATTCTTCACCCAAGTTTGAATGGGTTTGTTTGTTTTTTTCTTGTAAATACTATGCAGCCATAAAAAACAATGAGTTCATGTCCTCTGTAGGGACATGCATGAATCTGGAAATCATGGTTCTCAGCAATCTGACACAGGAACAGAAAACCAAACACCACATGTTCTCACTCATAGGTGGGTGTTGAACAATGAGAACACATGGGCACAGGGAGGGGGACATCACACACTTGGGTCTGTTGGGGGATGGGAGCTGGGGAGGGTCAGTGGGGGGTGGGGAGGTTGGGGAGGGATACCACTGGGAGAAATGCCTAATGTAGGTGACGGGGGATGTAGACAGCAAATCACCATGGCATGTGTATACCTATGCAACAGTCCTGCAAGATCTGCACATGTACCCCAGAACTTAAAGTACAATTAACAAAAAGAATAACAAATTGTTTCTTATCTAAAAATACAATAAACAGTTAAAATGCTCAAAAAACATTAGATTTTGGAAGAACTCACTGACTGTGGTGGCCAGAGGACCAAGGGGGATGGTGTGAACCATTTAGAAGTCCACCCTCATGATCCAACTACATTCCACGGGACCTCACCTCTAACATTGGGAATCACAGTTTGACATGAGATTGTGTGGTGACACAGATCCCAGATCATGTCAGATGATTAAATACGTTTTTGAAATCATTATTATCTGTAACATACAGAATAAAATTGGAGGACACATTAAATGTGGAAAGAACAGCTAGTAAGCTAATGATTAGTTCTGATAAATGTTGATGAAGATTTTGTTAAGTATATTCTGTGGTGACGTACAGGGACTACTCTGATTTGTGCGACATTTAGAAGGTAAAATTATTACCTAAAAATAGGTAATAGATTTGGTAAAGAGGTTTGAATATGGCAGAAGCATTAGTCCTAGGTTTCTGACTTGCATGAATGGTTGAAAGTTAGTACCATTCACATAGATAGGGAATGCTAGAAATTGGGCATAGTACACAACTTTTCATGGTGAATTTTGATGTCTTTGAAAGAATTATAGATGTCTTGTGAACAATGGACTATTAGTGATCTAGGCCAAGAAATCATCCTTAGTAATAACAATTAAAGCTATAGGAATAGATGAGATTTCCTGGGGTAAAACAGTGTATAACAGGAGAGCCTAGGATCAAAATTTTGAAACTCTAATATTTACTGGCTAAATGGAGAAGAATACAACTGAAAGTGAGACGGAACAGGTGAGAATAGAGGTGAGAGCTGATATATACAACTTTACAATTCTGAACATTTACAAAACCATTTTGTTAAAGAATGTCTTCCAATTAGTCTATCAAAAACACATTTTCATGTGTTTATGGAATCATTTTGAAAATCATAAATTTTAATAGCTCAAAGCAGAATATTGAGATATTTTGTCTAATTATATATATGTATACACACACATATGCCTATATATGTACATATATACATACATGCACACACATATATCTTTATTTAAATGCATGGACATTGTATATGCATATATGTATACATATATGCACACAGACATATATGTGTGTGCATACATATGTGTGTATATTTATTTATTTAAATGCATGGCCCTTACACATTTGTATAATATATATGTGTCAAAATGTTACTCAATTTATTTAGAAGTAAGAAAACTTCTACAATAGTAAAACTGGTTTCAATATTTGAAAAACTTAGGCAATTTAATGAAGGAGCATTGGGGAAAAATTGCTGGATTAGATGCACAGCTGGTTAATAACCCATGAAACAACAAATGGTAAGCTTTATGGTGACCTTTTCTAATGAACACAAACTTAACACTAACCAAATAACTTCGCAGTGTCTGGGCTCCAATAAAACAGCAAATGTCAAAGTTAAGTATGGTGTGTTCATTAAGATATTTATGTAATCTTCCTGTGAGCCTGCTAAGCATGAGATTGAAAAGACACGCCATCACTCTCTTGCTTTTTTGTCAAATGCTTGACATTTTTTTTACAACTTTCGGAGACAGAAGACAATGGTTGAACTGGCAAGTTGTTTTGCTTGTTCTCTCCTAAAAATTATTAACATATACAATGTGATGGAGATGATGTTCCTTTATTTTTATGATGGTCAAAAACCCGAATACCCTGAATTCAATCATGTTAATCATATCACTTTCTTTGAAGAATCTCAAGATAGCCCTATGCATGCAAAAAATAGATTGGACCCAAGCACCGTTTAATTAGTAGATATTAATACATCCCTAATACTTCAGTACAGAATTCTGATCAAAGCTGGGTTAGGTCATTTAGCTTAGGTTCCTTTGCTACTGATGCTATAGGTAGATCAAATTTAAAATGTTTACAAAGGGAAACATTTTAGAGAAAATATAATAAAAACCAACCCAAGGAAAAAATAGGAAACATGGATAGTCTATTAGCAATTAAATATACTGAATCAGCAGTTTAAGGTATTATTGAAAAATTTTTTAAAAGTCTGAAATTCCTTTTCACACAAAACCAAAAATTTTCAAGGCACAGTTAATTCCATGTTATATAAACTTTTTGGAAAGAGAAGGAAAATGAGGAGGAGGAAGAAGAGGAAGACAAGGAGAAGAAGAAAAAGGAGAAGGAAAAAGAAGAAAAAAACATTTTAAATCTTTCTTATAAGTAACCTAAGAAACAAAATAATCTAACAATGTACAAAATCATGTTATCATGTTAACAATAATTTGTCAATATCATTCATAATAGTAGCATGTATAAAAGTGTGCTGCTTATAACAGATCCAGAAAACAAATTACTTAATATAATTAAAAAATCAGGCTGGGTGTGGTAGCTTAACCCTGAATTCCATGCACTTTGGGAGGCCAAGGCGGACAGATCACTTGAGGTCAGGAGTTCGAGATCAGCCTGGCCACAATGATAAACCCCATTTCTACAAAAATTAGCCAGGCATGGTGGTGGGTGCTTATAATCCCAGCTAGTTGGGAGGCTGAGGCAGGAGAATCACTTGAACCCAAGAGGCGGAGGTTGCAGTGAACTGACATTGTGTATTGCACTCCAGCCTAAGCAAAAGATTAATACACTGTCTCAAAAAAAAAAAAAAAAAAAAAAAAAAGAAAAGAAAGAAAGAAAAGAAAAGAAAAATCATTGTGATGGTTAATTTTACTTGTAAGCTTGCCTGGGCCATGGAGTGAGGTGTCAGACATTTGCCAAACATTATTCTGTGTGTTTCTGTGGGGTTGTTTCTGGATGAGATTAACACTGAAGTTGGTAGACCGAATAAAGCAACAGCTCTTCATAATTTTGGAGGATCTCATGTAATCAGTTGAAGGTTTGACTAGCTCAAAAGGTTAACCTCCCCAAGATTAAGAGAAAATTCTTCTGGCTTATGGCGTTTAAACTGGGACATTGGAATTTTGCCTCAGAATGAATCATATCTGGTGTCCCATATCTGATTAGGATTCTATTTAGTTGAGACTTTGGACTTGGAATTGACACTAAAATGCATGAAGAATCTTGAAGATACTGAGATGGGGCGAATGTATTTTGCATGTAAGATGGACATGAATTTTGGGGAAGCCAGAAGGCAGAATACTGCAGCCTGATTGTGTCCATTTAAAATCCTTATGTTGATATCCTAATCCCCAATGTGACTCTATTTGGAGACAATGTCTTTAAAGGGATGATTAAAGTTAAATAAGGTTTAAGGATTGGGCCTAAATCCAATAAAATTAGTGTCCTTATAAAAAAAAAGGACAAAATATTATAGAGTCCCTCTCCGTCTCTTTGTCTTGCTCTCAATCTCCCCCTCTCCATGCACCACACAAACAAAAAATTCATGTGAAGACAAAATAAGATGATGGCTGAGTTTAGCACGGCAGGAATAGGGGCTTCACAGAAACCAACCCTGCTGGTACCTTAATCGTGGACTTCCAACTTCCAGAACTGTGAGAAAACAAATTTTCATTGATTAATCTCCCAGCCTGAGGAATTTTGGTATGGCAACTCAAGTAGATTATAGAATAATTTATGTTAACAATTTTTGGAAAGTTAGATTATAATAGGAACACTTAACCTAATAAAATATATTTCCTCTCAAATTTATAACTAACAATATTATAGTGGTTCAATATTAGAATAATTTTTAAAAATCAGGTACAGGACATTAATCTAACCAATATGCCACTGGAGTAACTAGCCAATATACCACAAAAATTATTTTAATTAATTATAGATTTAAGGAAGAGTTTTGATTTTAATATCAGTATATAAAAAGCATTACATTTCAGTAAACCAGCATGAACCAATAGAAAATATAATGTTAAATATAAACAAAAATATATAGAGACAAATATGACAGAATATGAATAGGATATTATGGAGAAAATCAAGTAACTTTATTTAAAGACATTCTATAATATTTGAATTAATGGGAACCAAGCTCATGTTCTTAGATGGGAAGACCAAATATCAAACTGTGTCAATTTGCTAATTGATCACTAGATTGAATGCAATACCAGTTTAATATCTCTCGGCAATAATTTCCTTTTATGGAATTTATCGAGCTGATTCTAAAATTTATATGGAAAGGACAAAGGTCTAAGATGTTCCGAGTTTTGTTATATACATCAGTGGCCCTCAACTCACTTTCACTAACATGATTCTTTGGTAAGCATTGGAATCATCTGGAGTGGGAGAATACATTTTAAGCATAGACTTCTGTACTCCAAGCTGAGAGTTTCTCAGTCTGGAAGGGTGCCTGAGAATTCATATTTCTGACACGTTCCTAGGTTATGCTGATGCTGCTGGTCTAGACTACCCTTTTGAATGAATGATATATAAGTGTACTGACTGTAAGTGTTTGTAGAACTTTCATTACCTGTATTGTAGCATAATGATAAAAATCTTAGACTCATGGGAAAGCCACAGGATTCTGATGTTTAGTGTGCCAGTTACTCACAATGTTAGATTATAATAGGCTGTTGGCTTGCTTATCTGCGAAATAAATAGATTGGCTCAAATAACCTTTCTGCGTGTTCATTCTTGGTATCATGTCATGATCAGAACCTTAGTGACACAGTAAAATGTAGTTTGAATATGTATAAAATGGATTGGCTATTATTGTCCCTTTTGGTTTGTTTTCATTTCAATCTAGATTGATCTGTTTTTACATAGATAGTATGTACTATTGGAAATGTAGTTATATTTAGAAGTGAAGATGTTTCTAAAGGTGCCACCATTTACTGCAAAAAAATATTTTTGTTGCCAATGCTTTTGGTGTTTCTGTCATGAAGTCCTTGCCTATGCCTATGCCCAGCAATCCCATTACTGGGTATATATCCAAAGGATTATAAGTTGTTCTATTATAAGGACACATGCATATGAATGTTCATTGCAGCGCTGTTTACAATAACAAAGACTTGGAACCAACCCAAATGCCTATCTATGATAGACTGAACAGGGAAAATGTGACACATATACACCATGGAATACCATTCAGACATCAAAAACGATGAGTTCGTGTCCTTTGTAGGGACATGGATGAAACTGGAAACCATCATTCTCAGCAAACTGACACAAGAACAGAAAATCAAACACTGCATGTTCTCACTCATAGGCGGGTGTTGAACAATGAGAACACGTGGACACAGGGAGGGGAGCATCACACACTGGGGTCTGTTGGAGGGAAACTAGGGGAGGGACTTTGGGGGGTGGGGAGTTGGGGAGGGATAACATGGGGAGAAAATGTCAGATATAGGTGATGGGGAGGAAGGCAGCAAATCACACTGCCATGTATATACCTATATAACAATATTACATGTTCTTCACATGTACCCCCAAACCTAAAATGCAATAAAATATATATTAAAAAATATATTTTTTGTTGAAATTTTGGGGAATAAACATTATTCCCTAAAATATATTTAGAATATCTAAGAGACAAAAAAGAAAATACCTTAAAAACTTCAGCCTGCTCTTTCCCTATTCACTACATTAGAATTCTACAGCACACCCAAACCAACGCTGAAAGCAAGTTTTGCTCCTGCTTTCTCAATAGAATCACTATCCCCTGGGACCATTTCTCTCTCAGTGAGCTACATCTCAATCAGTAGACAATTCACCAAGGAGACTCAGTTTGAATTCTTGCTTCATCTAGTCACACTCAATTGAACATAGAGGCCTGTGATCATTAAAGGCCGCCTCATTCTCCTGACAGTTTCATGGAAGCCATCCAGAGTGACTCAGTGCCTGAATTTCATATTCCCTTGAAATTGGAGCTGTACAACGTGCAGTCGTGTGACCTTTTCCTGTAGGCTTTTTCCTCTCTGCAGATTTAAAGGTGTATATGCACATCAGAGAAATTTCACTAAGGACAATCACATAATAAAATGTGATAGGAAAGGTCATAATATACACCAGATAGTAATTTAATTCAGATAAGAAGCTCTGCCATATAAATTACTAAATATATGGGATTTTATAGGCACTTATTTTTGTGGTGATGATTTAAGTTGCTGTATCACCTAAAGGTTCAAACTGTTTCTTATTGAAGTAAATATATGTTCCTGGATTTGTGTTTGTTTTTTTCTGAGGAGCCAGAGAATCAGCTTAACTTGCTTGATAATTCTCAATTGGTTTCCAACTGTGGCCCAACCTACTTATTTCAAATTACATATTTTTATTGTTTTCAATCTTTTATTTATTATGCCTATGTTAGTCTGTTTTGTGCTGGAATTACATGGCTGGGTAATTTATAATGAATAGAAATGTAATTGGCTAATAGTTAAGGGGGCTGGGCATTCCAAAACAGAAGGGCCACCTCCTGTGAAGGTTTCTTTGGTGTATGATGGCATGGCAGAAGATAGGAAGGCAAGAGGCCATGTGAGAAAGATAGCAGAAGAGACCAAACTCATTTTTATTAAAATTCATTCTTGTGATAGTAAATCCATTGCCTCAGTAGTGACATTAATGCATTCACAAAGGCAGAGATCTTATGACCTGGTCACTTCTTCAAGGTGTCACCTCTCAACACTGATACACTGGGAATAAAGTTTCCAACACCTGAACTTTGGGGGACACATCTAAACCTTAGCAATGGACTCGAAATGTTAAACATTCACCATTCCTAAATTCTTACCAGTGACATAATTAGGTACTCCCCTAAATAATTTTTCTGGCACAAGAACATCATTATGTAAGAAAAGCAGAGACTTTCTAAACACAGTCATGGTCCTTCTTGTGTAGTTCTGTATCTTTGAAAACTGTAAAGCAGTATATTTGTAAATAATTGTTTTTCATACCCCCGCGAGGTAAAATGGAAGAAAAGATGTAGATACTGTATGTGTCACTGGAAGGATATTTAAGAGAAATTAGAAGGCTGAAGACCTTAACCTTCCCTAATTCAACAAATAATATCCCACTTATGATCACTTCCCTGCATTAATGGGAGAAAGCGGGAACATGCATTTGCATACAGATTTCCTGGGCTGAAAGAAAAGGAAACATTTAAAGGAAGAGAAAAAGAGACACAGGCCTGCCACTTTTAACACCTGCTCCTGAATACAGGATGTTCACTACAGGCAAAGTCAGTAAATGAAGTAATGGGTTAGAACTCTGTGTGATCTTTATTAAGATAAGAATTTTAAGACAAATTTTCCTCTGTAAGACGGGACTGATAATAATGTCTTAGTAATATATATGCAATAACACTTATAAAAGCAAACTCTGCATGCATAGGAAAGAGTATGGAACACGTAGTCCATTGCATAGCTGAGGAAGCCATAGCAAAACATAAACTATATGTTGAAAAAGTTTCTTGAGAAGATAATGATTTCCTACAATTCAAATTTTGTAAAACGTAACACGAAGAAGACATTTAGTAAATACAAGCTTTATACATTATGGGTCTAAATCAAATAAAAAGAAGGGATAAAATTGGAGAAAAAGCAGTTGCAATCTGATGCTATGAGCCAGGTCCTTAGGGAGACAGAGCATGTAAGCAAGTTTCTCAAACTGGTATAGGAATTTCATGAATATAACTAGGTATTATAACTGACCTAGATCCATACATTGAGTTGCAAATAAGTTTTAGTTCTATTTTGATGAATGTACAAAGACTATACTCTAACATGGCTGTGCTAGGATCTTCCTTCCTGGTATAATCTACTGGCTGAATCAGAATCATCTGGGCCCAGATCAATATTATAGATTCCTATTCCCTACCCAGAACTCACTTCATCAAAATCTCCAGAAGTGAAATACAGAATCTGCTAAATATAGGTTTAGCAGTTTCCCCAGGGTGAAAGAAGCTAAAGATCACTCTGAAAAGAAGGGCCAAGACTGTAGCTAAAGGTAATGGCATGCAAAAATCACTTCTATCCTGCAGGCAAAAAGCAGGTGGAGAGTATGTCTGATCTATCGTTGCTCTATGATGACCTTCAAAACATCATATTAGGATGGATAAATCCAGTTCTTCAACCACGTTCTTTCATTTGTGTGACTTGACTATTTTTTCTGATGCTTTGAAAACATACATGATCCCTGTAGATGTTATGTATACTGGGAGATAAATTGAGGTTTTATTCATTAGCACAAAAAATAGAAGCCCTGAAAGAAAAGGAAAGAAACGTGACACTAGTCATAATATGATTATAACATTTACTACTCGTGATATTTTTTAGCGTAAAAACGATTTTTTCAAACAATCCTGAATTAATGCTGACAACAACCTCATGAGGTTAAAGAACTAGTTTACTGTGTGAATTGTTGAACTGGGACTCAAGTTCTACAACTTTTTATATCCAAAATATATTGGTATCCCTAAGCCATCTATCATAAACATAGAGAATTACTGTGATTGACTATAAATGCAAATTGACCAAAGAAGCTCTTTTAAAAAAAGAAAAATTATATCATGGTATATTTACTCAATATACTAACTTTAAAAATATATAGTATTACTAGATTCTGCAGCTTTAGCAAATATTAATATATTAGTCCTTCAGGAATAAGCACAGATGAAGAGAAAACATATATCCAGGTATTCTGAGTACTGAAGCACTCAGATTTAGCCAAAATGAAAAATAAAATTATGAATATATCTTATTAAAGACTGAAACAAATCAACAGTAGGAAAAAGAATAAAAAAAAACGATACAGATTATAAGTTGGTTTAAAGTCAGAAAGTAGGTATAAGTGATTGATTTTCATTTTGGTACTTTCATAATGAATATTCTTTTGCAAAAGGCATCACGAAACAGTTAGCAGGAGAAGAAAAGAAGTGTGAATGCCTTTCCACTGCTTTCCTTGGACTGCATGAAAAGTCATCAAGACTACAGTTTTCTGCCAAACTCACAGACCAAGTGGTATAATAGAAAGAATGCTAGGCCAGAAGTTAGACAGATTATATTCTAGGTATGCTTCTGCTACTCCTAGGCTAGAGCATGTATGCAATCTCATATAATTCAGCTTTATAAGTTGCCAAATAATGGAGTTGAACAAAATTATCTCTAAATGTTCTTACAAATATTAACATATTTTGAAACTACAGAGCCAAGCAGACTGAGGGGTACAGCAGATCAATAATCATGAATCTACCTCTTCTGTTTACATACAAATTGTGGGAAAACATGCTAAGTGTTCCATTTCCTGTCCATGGCTGCGGTACGTCTAACAATGGCCCCTCCAAGGTATCCACATCCTAACTTCTGGAACCTATTTATTTACTACTTTACATGCTAACAGGAGACTTACAGGTGATTTAATTAAGGATTTAGAGATGAGGGGATTGTCCTGGATCAGAGTCAGGAAAACATGCTACAATGGATACTAAAATCAGGGTGATGGGGCCAGGAGCCAAGGAATGCAGTCTGCCTCTAAAAGAACAGAAAAAGCAAAAAAGAGAGTCACTCCTGAAGACTCCATAAAGGACACAACCATTACCATGACTCCATAAGACTCATTTAAGATTTCTGACCTTCAGAACTGTAAGATAATAAATTTATGCTGCTTTAGTGGATTAAATTTGTAGGAATTTTCTACAATAGTAAAGTGAAACTAATGTAAGAGAACTAGGAGGAAGCCCCATTTGAGAAGGAAGCTTGCCCATTTTAAAACATATCTGTAAAATCTTTGAGATTCTTTCCACTGAGAAGGGTATCTATGTCATTTTCTCTTATATTGGTGCTAAAATCTGTGTTTATTGATACTAGGAAAACAGAGGAAATGATGCTACATGCAGTCTAAGTCTAGTTCATAGAAGACAATTAGCTATAACTCTGCTTTGTGCTGTTTTAAGTAAGCTTGGAGTCTTTAGCTATCATATAAGAATTCCCATTACCCCTTGAAGATGTCACACAGAGATGAGTAGCCACTCCAGTCACCTGCACAACTCAGCTTCCAGCCAACAGCCATGCGAATAAGCTATTTTTGATGTCACCACAGTCCAGCCTTCACACGACTGGAGCTCTAGCCAACAAATGGCTAAAACTAAAGGCAAAATGCCAAACAAGAACTATTCGCATGAGCCGTCTCCACATTCTGACCCACAAAATCTTGAAGCATATTAAAATGGTGGTTGTTTTAAACCATTAAATTAGGGATAATAATGGGAAGATTAGCCAATAATCTTCCAGTAACATCTTTATCACTAAATATTAGTTGCACATCAACAGTTATATTTCAGTTTTAAAGACTCCATGACTAACTTTTGCAGATTTAACTGTCAGGGATCAAACGTTCGTGACTTCTAAATTAGCAGCTCAAGCTTCTATTCTCTGTGTTAGCCCCACATAGCTAACAGGCTTCAAATGAGGCCTCAAAGTAAGCGTGTTTAAAATGGAATGCTTCCCTAGATCGACCCTGCTACAGAGACTCTTCATACAGTATTTTCTATTTTTGTGAGAGACACTATTAGTTAACCAATTGCTGAAACATGAAGTCTGGACATCATATCCAATGCCTTTCTCTTTTCCTTCACAATTAATCTGTCACTAAATCAAGCTATTCTTCCCCTTCACAATTCTCAATTGAATCTAATTTTCTCAACTTTTATTACCATGGCTTTCACTATGGACTTTAACATTTTCTACTTGGACTAACTAAATGACTTCCTTAATATTTTCCCTCTCCCTTTTCCAACATGGTTACTATAATGATCTTTCTAATTTGTCAGCCTGCTTCTTTCCTGGTAATCCCTTAAATGCTTTGCATCATCTGTTGCTAATAAAGATATAACAATTTGGAATTCTGTTCTAATCTAATCTAGTTGACTCAAATTTGCCAACTTTCACGGAAATTGAGAGAACAAAATGGCTACACAGCTAGTATAAACCTTGTAGAAGATGTTGTTCTTTCACTCACTTATGTGTCCCAGCAGGTATTACGGTGTTTGAAATGTCTGTGGTTGATTGAAACACTGGACAGTGATGATGGCAGCCTACAATAGAGGATTAGGGAATGACATGAAAATTTCAAGCCTAACTATTTGCTCTTTAGAAAACAATTCCCTTGGCAAATCAGCTGATTGGAATTTTACCAGCATCTGATAGAGGATGAATGTATGACTCTTAGATGCCATTTAACCATGTGACCAGAGCTGTCCATCACAGATCAGGTGGCTAGAGGTAACACTAGCCCCAGAATCAAAAATGCATGGGGGCACTCCAACATGAGGCATGTGAGTATTCATGAATCTGCATACATGCAATCTAGCTAGAATGCGTTACTCAAGCCACAAGTAAGTTTCGGGTAAAACTTTATTATATTTCCTGTGATTCAGTTATAGATCAGGTACAGTGGTTCTCTCAATATACCCATATGTCTTTGCAGGAAGTTTTGGCTGTCAGTTAAATGAGTTAGAAACATAACTGGGCCTATTTTACAGAAAGTTCTGCATGATATGCATGTGTGAATTGAAAATGGTCTACTCCTATATTACAAACCCATTTGAGATAGAGAAGGTGAATCTTCCACATGCAAAGATTCTGAAACATTTTGTTTTCCCCTTTTCCTGAAAATAGAGATGTAAAGAACTAATGGCTATCCTGATAACTGAGGACTTGAAAAGACAAATACAAAGACTGATGAAGTGGGGAGATGGAGTGTGTTCACTTTTCTGAACAGGCTAAATCAATTTCTGTGTCACAGTGGGATGTTTGCCAAAGGGCCCTTACCTCAGAGAAGGCTCTTTATAATACAAATAACTTTCCTATGTACTTCAGACAACCTACTTTCTAGGCTCCTCATAGTGTGTTGGATTTAGGAATGGAATGGATAGAGTGTTAGGGATGACAAACCCAAGTGTTCAATATGAAGGCATTTGCTGGAGTCAGTCTTGTTCACTACCAAATATGTCATAGCCCCCCAATATGGCCATAATTCAGTTGAACTAGCCCAAGCCAGGTGTTAATTATACTAGATTCTTTATAGTAAGCAAAAGGTAGTAATTTGTCTTCAATTTAATTAACACATTCTGAATTTGTATTTTACTTCTATGTCAACCATGCCTCTTCCAGACCTACACATTTGACTTTCTCAATGACCTATGCATTATTATAGGAGTCTAGCCAGAAGTGCTTCTGAATGAGATCACATCACAGTGAAATGTAAGATCATGAGATAATAGCTATGATGTTCTTCAGCATTTCCAATGAACCCTAACATCCAGAAGTATCTGGCTGTATGGAATGGAGGAATGGCTTATTGAAATACAGGCTGCCATCCTCTAGGAGATGATAATTGGTGAATTTGGGATATTGTTGTAGCACATTCTCTGGAAATGTAGAACCCAAAGGTCTAGAGATCAAATAGCTAGCCAATGGAATATGACCCTCCTAAGTTTAATCTAAGGAAAAGGGAAACAAAGTCTAAAAATCTATTTCATATGAGTATAATTTGAATTCCTGTGTACAAAACTCCTTAAATGATATACGGCCTCTATTTCTTCCATTTGTTGACTTTTTTTGTCTTTTCTGAATTTTAAATCCATGCTCAAACAATAGTTTTCAAAAGTTGCCATGCTTTAATTAAAAAAAAAATAGAGTGATTGATAAGGATGCCATGCAGATAAAGGGTAGACTGTACTGTGTCTCTTTGGTGAAACTTACCACTATCTCTATTCTTGTAAGTTATCCCTGCTAGTACAGGCACATGAAGTCTGAAAAGCATAGTGCCAAGACTTCCTTAACATCAAGTTACACTTTGATTCTGTGCTTTGGAGGCAATTGCACAAAACTTGGGAGACAGAAAAGCAAAGCAGTGCCACCATGCTGCTGTCAGCAGGTCTGTGGGCATTGGGAGACAGCAGATATAAACCTTTATCTGTGGCTTGCAGTCATTCTCCTGAGAACAATGTACTTTGAATCTGCAGGTGGCCAGTTTTATTGGTGATGATTACCTTGTCATCACTACAATTTAGGAATTTCTGAAAAGCTTCATAAACTTTTTTTCTCCCACCCTATCAGTGATTTTAAAAGTCTATTTAATTCCCAGTATATCTTTTCACTCAGAATAGCTAGAGTAGTTTCTATTTTCATAACTTAACCCAACTAATAAAATGATGATAAACAAAATCTGTTAAGTAGATGGATAGTGAACTGAGTAAATGGAACACTCACCTAGACAAGAATTTCCTGATGAAATAACTGTGTTATTGTTTCACAGATATCAATATTATTCTAGACAATATCATACTTTCAGTCAAGTTCACTTTCCTTTGGCATAAGGTCACTAACTTCATGATCAAGCTCACAGGTGTTTATCATTCTGGTGCATGAGATCCTGAAATGACTCTAAGGCTGTGCTCCAGGATAAGCAGGTGTTCCTCAGTTTAGGCTCGAGTGTTTTAAAATGTAATGAGGAATGGCATTTTTCCAACTTTCAGGAGAAAATACATAGGCTTTTTTCTACGTTAAGTTATCCTCACATAATTAGTTTAAATTCTGTGATATTTTCTAGAAAGGAAACACTGGTAGAATTTTAAAAATACCAACAATATAAACATAAAACTTTACAAATGACAAGAATCCTTAGTTATAGTTTTGTTTGCAATTATGTGAATCGACAAAATTGAGTGGAAACAATTTCAATTGTTTCTAGGTCATTAAAATTTAAAACAATTAAATCCGATAACATCTTTCAAACATATTAGCTTAAAAGTAGATGAATTATGAGCATCCAAACAGTGGTACATCCACACAGTGGAATATCACTCATCAATAATAATTATCTTTAATGAATATTTAGTACATTTTATCTAAACCATTGTGAGAAAAATGAAGTCCTGAGATTTTACCCTATGTAGAAGGTAACATATTCATCTGCCATGGTTTATAGATGCTAGTTGAAGACATAAGATTCCTGAGTCCAAGATGAAGAGTAAATATTACACATATAGGTAGCAGTAATCAGAGTATGGGCATGTCTCTGTCTGTTTCCTGAGCCCTGATCCCTGTATTAAGAAGGTTAGATACAACCTGCATGCAAAGAGTATTGTGTTACAGAATAGGAACCTTGAGTTTAGAAACCAAAAATTAAAAAATTTTGACCATGTCTGACATTTGCGCTTAATTATGAGATTAACTTTACTGTCTTGGATGTAAAGCATGTCTGCCCTTTGCTCTACCTCCCAAAACTATTCACTGCACTAGATTGAAAAGACATTCTGGAACAAAGTATGTTAGTCCCTTGCATATAAGCTATGTAAAAATATGAAAGATCCATAAATCACTGTCTCTAATCAATCTCAAAATAACGACATTGATGCTAATGAAAATATGAATAGAATACTAAAACTAGTAGTTTTTGAAACCCTAACTTGGCCAGCTTTTACCACCTTTTATTTACGAAAACTGAATGTATAATTGTGAAATGGATTCTATTTTGCCCAGAAGAAAAAATTCCATTAAGGGGTTGCATTTGCACAATTAGATTTTGTCACTAGAGATATAGAATAAATGGAATAAGAAATTCCTACTGTGGTGTGGAGGAAAAATTTCAGACTAGAATCTTGTGTAGGCAGCCTCTAAATTCCACTTAAATGATTCCCACTTCTTGATATTCATGCCTTAAACTTAGGTTGTATCATTCATTAGAAATAGACTATGGTGGTGAGAAGTGGTGAGATGTCACTTCTGAGATTAAATTACAGAAAGACAGAGGCATCTGTCTTGAGGTGCTCTATTTTCCTCTCCTAGCCATTTGTTCTAAGGGAAGCCAGCTGATGTGTTGTAAGCTGACATGTGGACAGGTCCACATGGTAGAGGAGATTCTGGATAACTACCAGTGAAATATTGAGGTTCTCAATTAAACCATTCACAAGTAACTAAATCCTTCCAATAGCAATGTGAGCATGCTTAGAAGCAGATATCCCCCCAGAAAAGCCTTCAGCTAAGAACACAGCCCATTCAGTACTTTCATTGCCAGCCTTGTAAGAAATCTTGAAACAGAGCCAGCTGGTGAAGTGACACCTAGATCCCTCACCCACAGAAATTATGAGATAATCATTTTGGGAATTTGTTTCTTGTAAGTTGCTAGGTTATAAGGTAATTTGCTATGCAGCAATCGGTAACTGTTATGGTTAATATATAGTGTCAACTTGATTGGATTGAAGAATATAAAGTATTGTTCCTGGGTGTGTCTGTGAGGGTGTTCCCAAAGAAGATTAACATTTCAGTCAAAGGATTGAGAGAGGCAGACCCACCCTCAGTCTGGATGTGTACTATCTAATCAACCGCCAGTGCAGCCAGAATAAAGCAGGCAGAAGTTGGAAGGACTTGACTTGCTGAGTCTCCTGGTCTTTATCATTCTCCTCTGCTGGACACTTCCTGTCCTCGAACACCAGACTCCAAGTTCTTCAGCTTTTGGACTCTTGGACCAACACCAGTGACTTGCCAGGGGTTCTTGGGCCTTTGGCCGCAGACTGAAGGCTGCTCAATGGGCTTCACTACTTTTGAGGTTTGGGGACTCAGACTGGCTTCCTTGCTCCCCAGCTTGCAGATGGCCTGTGTGGGACATCACCATGACCACGTGAGTCAATTCTCCTTAATAACCCCCCCTTCATGGGTACATCGATCCAATGAGTTCTATCCCTCTAGAGAATCCTAACTAATACAGTAATAATAATAATATCAGTACTGAAAGATTGGGTTCTGCCCTAGCAAATACCTAAATGTGGTAGTGGCTTTGGAACTGAGCACTGAGTGCGTGGTGTTTGGAAGGGTTCTGTGAAGTGTATTAGAAAAAGTCTATATTGCCTTCAGCAGACTGCAGAATTTTGCACATTGAGGATAGTGTCATTGAGGCCATAAAAAGAGATGAAATATGTATTATTCCAAACTGCAGAAGGCAAATCTGCCTTAGGTAGTGACAAAAAGATTAGCAATGTGATGCTTGCACTACAGTGTGAAGTAGAAAATGTGCCTAATTACTTGAATGATCCAACTAAGGAGATTTGTAAGGAAAGTGTTGAATGTGAGATGTGAGATGTGAGATGTGATTTCTTTGTGTTGCTTGGAGTAAAATGTGAAAATAGGAAGATAAGTTGAGAGAAGAACTGGAAAATGGAAAGAAGTCAAGTCTTGAGGGCTTTGAAACTTCTTAACCTTTCCAAATGACAAGCCATACCAAAATTAAGAATTGACTTCTGAGCAAATATTGAATCTGGGGCATTGTCAGAAAAACATGGTCTAAAGATGAAGCTCGGGATGTGACTACAAATGTGTTTGTTAAGATGACAGAAACACCGAAGGTGGTGCCAAATCAAAGATTTTCTAAGGAGATTAGGGTGTGCTCCACAGATCTTTCAATTTAAAGAATTGGTCTTCTAGGAAGCTTAAGGTTGTTATCCCTCAGCAGTCTCAACAGGAGGCTGGGGTGGAGAAGGGCTTATTGTAGACACTTGGCGGCTGTGGCTGTTGAAATCTAAATGAATAATTCTTACAAAAAAATCACAGAAGGGCCACCATGATTTTGAGAGGATTTCATTTATAGAAACTATGAGGTCTTTAACTAAAAGGAACAGAAACAGTATAAAATGTAAAGAGGCCATTGGGCCCACAAAATCCTATTGAGATTCTACTAAAATTTTGAAGCAGGCTGACAAAGCTACTCATCTGCAAACCCACGCTATTTTTCATGGGCGTCTTAGGGTAGGGGAAGCATGATTCGAGAGCAGAAGCCAGATCCCAAAGTGCAGAGCCCAAAACCGTGGAGAACTATTTGCATCCTTGAAATCTATTTAACACATTGCCAGCATTTTCCAGGCTAGAATTCAGAATTACTATAAATCAATGATTCATGTGTGCCTCTCATTGTTCCCTCTACCTTTTGAACAGAGATGAACCAGTATTCTATGCCTATCCAAACTTTGTATTGGTACGTTTGAGACAAGTTACCTGCCTCCTTAGTTTCATAGGTCTGAAGATAAAGAAGAACTGCATTCTAGAAACTGCATAGAAGAAGCTACATCCTGGCAGCCTCATCCACACATCCACACTAGGACTGATTTAGATCATGAGTTCCTAGGCTTAGAGCTAATATTGTGATGGGATGAGCCTGCTGGGGACCGTCAAATAACTTAAGGATATTTTGCCTGTAGAAGGGATACAAGTTTTGGGGATCATAGAATACAAAGTGGTACACAGAAATAAATAATTGATATGAGCCTAAAAGACCTTAGTTAAAATTTAGGTTTTGACTTATACTAACTAAGATATTTAATAACATATATTTACCCTATCCAAGAGTAATCATCCTTAGCATCACATTTTTATATATGATGCTTAATAATTACTTGCTGGCAATGATGCTGTAGCAATAACACATTGAAGGCCATTTTAATTTGCAACTCTACACTTCTCCTTTCACTTCATCATCTATCCTCAGTTTATTTCTATTAGATGCACTGGGCTCGATTTTATACATCTCGTTAGTAACTGATGTATTCTCTTTTCTCTCCTTAATACTACTAGGATGACTTCTGAGTGTTCAATGGACAAATATCAGAGCACTTCATACTCTTTTGAAAAACCATAAATGCAGATATCCATTTATTAACATGTTTTCTTTTAAAGAAAACCTACTCCTAGTAAGTTATGCTCTAGTGAGCATTAAAATAACAAAAAAGGCATCAAACTCTCAGGCTTAACAGCTTAATCAAATTTTCAAATACCTCACACTGTTATGTAAATTCTCACTAACATTGTTAAACATGTTTTACCGTTTAATGAGTATATGTCTCCAAGTGAGAAATCAAATCTGAGTCAGAGACAAATTCAAAGATTTTGTGAGATGAGTTGGTTCAATGCTATTTAAAAAGTTATTGTTTTGTTGAGTTCTCAAGTTTTACTTCTTATTGTATCAAACTTCTTAATAGGAGAATCATTTATATACGACTTTATTTCTTTATCATATACATAGAATATATATACAGCTAGTGCTCGACTTACGACCACAATTGGTTCCGACAGACCAGTTGTAAGTTGAGTAGGCTATATGTACAGTACTGTGAAATGATGTTATAAAAATCTTTAAGTCATATTTTATCATAATTTTCTTTCATTATTGTTATATATCATAATTTTCTTTGTTCATTTTATGCCATTTTTATCATCTCTACACGATTTTGTTTCTTATTTTTACATTTGTCAGGTTTAAGTAAAACACTGCATTACCAGTACAACTGGTTTAATATTTGCAAAACATACTAAATTACAAAATACAGGTGCATACAAAAATACAAAATACAGGTGTAAAAAATACCATAGGAAACATTTTCCCAATTGCCAAACATATCAAAATATATAAACATGTATGAAACATTTTAATGGCCGCTGGTGCTTGGCTGCGGATCGTTGATGTCGTCATCTGAGGCAACAGTTGGGGTTACCGGAGTTGGTTTTTTCATAAACACGGTAAGCTTTGTCTGAATTGTATGTTTCTTTTTTTCTTCATAAATTTCACGATATGGACGAAACACATCGTGCACCATCTGTTCAATCCTTGCAAATCGTTCGATGTTTGAGTCCATTGCTTCAAAATGTATAAGAAGTTTATTGGGAGGGGTTTGATGAAAAATATCCAAGACACAAAACACAAATTGCTGTACCGAGTCTGGGATAACAGTTGAAATGGTGCACGTGGAGATGGTAGTGCTGCCGGAAGCTGGTCTGCACTGCCGTACGCCCAGCTGGGTAACGTTTGCACTGCTAGATGCTGAGCAGTCGTGGCTAGCGATTGTGGTTGTAAAGTCGAATGGTCGTATGTTGCATAGGTCATAAGTCGATCAATACCTGTACATATATTTGACCAAAACCAAAACTAATTCTATGACAGATTACTTTTGAATACATGTAATTTTCTAACATTACCAACTGCCTTCTCCCAAATATGAATATTTGATGTTTTTCCTTGTTCTAACATAATACTTCCCGTAGATCCAGCCTCAGTCAATAATTATCTCTTGCAGAAATTTATTTCTCTTCCCTCAAAAAATTAATCTCAGAAGACAAACGTAATTCAACAGAAAAAGAGGAAAATAATATGATTGTGTTAAATATTTGTAAAATGTGAACATTTTCAGGGGTTCTCACAGAGTTCTTATAAACTACCACAGGTCACCAACTTCCATACAATCACATTCTGCTGCTACTGTCCCAGGGTGGTGATACAGTAATTTTTTGTTTGTTATTTTCCTCTGTTTTTCCCTTTTACCTTTTTCATCTTATTGTGATTATAGATTGGTCAGAATATGTGAGTATACAGATAGGATGAGAGCTCAAAATACTGCTTTGATGGATAAAGTCTTCCATCATACTTAGGTGGACAGTGGGCATTTTAGAAACTAGGTAATGTTCTGTGAACTGCTATGGGGTTCATGCATTTCTTCCATTACTTCTTGAGAAACCTCAACTTTGATAACATAATTTGATGAAAGTTTGATAATCTCCAGTCATCTCACACTGATGTCTTTCACTGCTTCTTGAGAATCTCATTTCAATATTATTTAATGTCATTTTTGTTAATACAATCTATCAGTTGTTCAGCAATTCCCTATTGATACCTACTCTGTATCAGGAATAGATTTGGTGGCAAGGGATAGAACAGTGAATAGAAGATGCATAAGGTGACAGTTTCTTACTAGTCTACCAAGCTTCCTTGAAAAATAATTCAGACGAAACTTAAATTGTGATTGCGATGAGAATTTTTTTAGTGAAAACTAGAAACATAAAACATTTATATATATATTCAAAAACACAAGCACATATATAGATTTATAAATACATATAATACATACATATACATTTTATGTTTACTCTTCAGCTTTCAGTTTGTTTATGGAAGTGAGTTATGATTTTGATAATCTCCAGTCATCTCAAGGCTAACCATGAAGGCTGTGGTTGTACTTTTTATTTTCTTGCTCCATATTATAGACTGAGTAGATGGAGATATTCTTTAGCATTTTATCTTTTTCTACCTGTAAGTGACAGAGCGTTTCATTTTGACATTATTCAGATGCTTTCACATTATTGACTTTTTAGGAAAGCGAATTCATCCTTTGTTGTGGGTGCACTTTTGGAAGATGACAATTTGTTAGATCCAACTATCAAATAGAAGAAGTAGGCAAAGTTCATTATTCCTCGTAGCAATTTTTGTGAACATATGCAATCTTTGTGTCTGTTTATCAATGTCTGTCTCTCCTCTTTATTGTACAGAGAATAATGCTTTATCTATGTCATCTCATTTCTGAGAACTCACCTTGAAATGTTGGTGTAATAAATGCTTTATAGATAACTTTATTAAGCTAAGATAAAAGCTTTCTAAAATTTTGTTCTATTTAGGATCATATTCATTAAAAGTGACAGAATCTGAACCCAAACAAGTTTAAATAAAATGTGGAATTAATTTCCTTGGGAAATCTAAGTAAGTTTCAAAAAAAAGCCCACAGGAAACATAGGAACAATTAGAACCAGGTACACAGACTCCACCAGGATTTCTCTTCGTTCTGCTTTTCGTTGTCTGTTAGTTTCATTTTCTTCCCCTGAGACATAAAACAGTAGTACTCTTTCTTAAGCATTGAATGACATGTGGTCACTGATATTTCTTAATTTTTATAACTTTTCACTTGAGCTCCAAAGTAAGATTGAGTAACTTCCTCAAGTCTAAATGTAAAAACACAAAATCTAAGAGGTATACACTACTCAGACAGTTGTGGCCTAGGCCCGACAAAACCTGGCACCAATAATTGCTTATGGTGAGTGGGCAGGTGGTATTCTAGTAACAGAAAGAGGCCCTGGTCATCATATAATCATGGGAAGATATTTGGCAATGAGGAGGGTATGTTTGTGTGTGTGGAGTGCAGCGGATTTCTGATGAAATTATTCTTGAAGCAATTTAATATATAGTGCCACCAAATAAATTCCTACTTTGTGCCTCAATATTTAAATAATAGATCTTCAATTTATTCTGAGATATATCCTGTATCTGTTATAATTTTAACACTTGCTCCTTTTTTTTTTTTTTTTTTTTTGGATGAAGTTTGACTCTTGTTGCCCAGCCTGGAGTGCAATGGTGTGATCTCTGCTCACCTCAACCTCAGCCTCCTGGGTTCAATTGATTCTCCTGCCTCAGCCTCCAGAGTATCTGGGATTACAGACATGCACCACCACACCTGGCTAACTTTTTCTAGTTTTAGCAGAGTTTGGGTTTCTCCATGTTGGTCAGGCTGGTCTTGAACTCCTGACCTCAGGTGATCCACCTACCTTGGCCTCCCAAAGTGCTGGGATTACAGGCGTGAGCCACCACCCTCGGCCCACTTGCTACTTTTAAAATTCTATGCAGTACTTCAAATCCAAAAATTGCGAGCTACAACATTTCCATGGTTAAATACTTCCATTGTCCAATAAAGGCAGAAAATTTGTATAGCAAGCAAACAGACCGAAATTTCACTCCAGCTCCCTCTCTTATTTCGTGAGTTTAGGAAAATTACTTATGCTCTTCTATATGATGGAGAAAATAAAGATAATACCTATTTTGGTTATTGTGAAAATTAAATGAGACAAGGCAAGTCAAGCAGGATTATTTTGAAGTTTAAATGAGATTAGTTCAACTGCCTTATGCATTTTTACCTTTTAAAAATAGGCAAAAAGTAATTGAATTGTTCTTCAATGAGCTACCTTCCCTCTTCTAATATTGAGGTAGTTTTTCACATCATTTAGAAAAGTGTTAAAAGGATATTCCGTATAACTACAGTTGGGTACTTGACTATTTGGCTTCAAGAAGGAAAATATATAATTCCCAGACACAAGTTTAAAATTTTTAGTCCTAAATTGCACATTATTCAAACCAAATTTTGAGCAAAAATATTGCTTCAATTTATTGAATAATGTTAGCAGTTAAGTATTGCCATTCTTCAGCCTGAAACTGGAAATTAATTTAAAAATAATTGTTTAAGTAATCTTTTCTCTATTACTATAATTACCAGTATAATGACTTGAAGATGTATTCCTCAGAATCTTCAGTTTTCTTATATTTAATTTTGCTCCCAATCACTAGCAGGTTTGCACCCTGTTGATGACAGGTGACATCTCCACAGTAAATGGTTTTCTGGCTTCATGTAAGTGTAATTTATCTCCATTGTTTTTCTGCTTTCAATGTAATTTCTGAATAAGGTTAACTATATATCTAATGACAGTCACATATTTCTGAAAGAAAACCACTTTCATTCTAACACCAGGTTATCCTTTTACCCTCCCATTTTGTTTATATTATAAATAATTACCAGGTATATTTTATTTTATATTGAAAATAAACTTAGGTCTGCCCTGCAACTCCAATGCAAAGTGACAGAAAACACTTGTAACTTACAGATCAATGATTTGCTGAGATTGCTAGGCAAGGAAGCAACCAGCAAGCTAAAGCAAAGCTACATTCAAAGCCTCTGCCTAAACACAGTGTAAGTAAAATCTAATTATGTTTTATTGGTCCAAATATGTCACATGGCCAGGCCTAACAGTCTATATGAAAATATAAGTTGCCTAGAAAGAGATACTTCACTTTTTATTGCAAAGAGCAGAGATGAATAATTTATTTTTATCTTTTTATTGCTTTTTAGGTTTTGGGGTACATGTGAAGAACATGCAAGATTGTTACATAGGTACACACATGGCAGTGTGATTTGCTGCCTTCCTCCCCATCACCTATATCTGGAATTTCTCCCCATGCTATCTCTCCCCAATTCCCCACCCACTGCTGTCCCTCCCCTATTTCCCCCTGACAGAACCCAGTGTGTGATGCTCCCCTCCCTGTGCCCATGTGTTCTCATTGTTCAACACGCACCTATGAGTGAGAACATGCAGTGTTTTATTTTCTGTTCCTGTGTCAGTTTGCTGAGAATGATGGTTTCCAGGTTCATCCTTGTCCCTACAAATGACACGATCTCATCATTTTTGATAGCTGCATAATATTCCCTGGTGTATATGTGCCACATTTTCCCTTCCATTCTATCATCGATGGGCATTTGGGTTGGTTCCAGGTCTTTGCTATTGTAAACAGTGCCGCAATGAACACTTGTGTGCAAGTGTCCTTATTGTAGAACAATTTATAATCCTTTGGATATATATCCAGTAATGGGATTGCTGGGTCAAATGGAATTTCTATTACTAGGTCCTTCAGGAATCGCCACATTGTCTTGCACAATGGTTGAACTAATTTACACTCCCACCAACAGTGTAAAAGTGTTCCTATTTCTCCACATCCTCTCTAGCTTCTGTTGTATCCAGATTTTTTAATGATCACCATTCTAACTGGAGTGAGATGGTATCTCAATGTCATCTTGATTTGCATTTCTCTAATGACCAGTGATGATGAGCATTTTTTCATATGTTTGTTGGCCTCATGTATGTCTTCTTTTGTAAAGTATCTGTTCATATCCTTTGCTCACTTTTGAATAGGCTTGTTTGTTTTTTTCTTGTAAATCTATTTTAGTTCTTTATAGATTCTGGATATCAGCCCTTTGTCAGATGGGTAGAATGCAAAAATTTTTTCCCATTCTGTTGGTCGCCAATTCACTCTAATGACTATTTCCTTTGCTGTGCAGAACCTGTGGAGTTTGATTAGGTCCCATTTGTCTATTTTAGCTTTTGTTGCCAATGCTTTTGGTGTTTTGGTCATGAAGTCCTTGCCTACACCTATGTCCTGAATGGTTTTGCCTAGATTTTCTTCTAGGGTTTTTATGGTGTTAGGTCTTATGTTTAAGTCTTTAATCCCTCTGGAGTTAATTTTAGTGTAAGGTATCAGGAAGGGGTCCAGTTTCTACTTTCTGCACATGGCTAGCCAGTTTTCCCAACACGATTTATTAAACAGGGAATCCTTTCCCCATTGCTTGTTTTTGTTGGGTTTGTCAAAGATGAGATGGTTGTAGATGTGTTGTGTTGCCTTGGAGGCCTCTGTTCTGTTCCATTGGTCTATATCTCTGTTTTGGTCCCAGCACCATGATGTTTTGATTACTGTAGCCTTGTAGTATAGTGTGAAGTCCGGTAGTGTGTTGCTTCCCGCTTTGTTCTTTTTGCTTAGAATTGACTTGGTTATGCAGGCTCTCTTTTGGTTCCATGTGAAGTTTAAGGTGTTTTTTTCCAGTTCCGTGAAGAAGGTTATTGGTAACTTGATGTGGATAGTGTTGAATCTGTAAATTACTTTGGGCAGTATGGCCATTTTCGCGATATTGTTTCTTCCTAACCATGAACATGGAATGTTTCTCCATCTGTTTATGTCCTCTCTTATTTCATTGAGCAGTGGTTTTTAGTTCTCCTTGAAGAGGTCCTTTACATTCCTTGTCAGTTTTATTCCTAGGTATTTTATTCTCTTTGTGGCAATTGTGAATGGCAGTTCGTTCTTGATTTGGCTCTCTTTAAGTCTGTTATTGCTGTATAAGGATGCTTGTGATTTTTACACATTGCTTTTGTATTCTGAGACTTTGCTGAAGTTGCTTAACAGTTTCAGGAGATTTGGGGCTGAGACAATGGGGTATTCTAGATACATAATCATGTCATCTGCAAATAGACAATTTGACTTCCTCCTTTCCTATCTGAATAGCCTTTATTTCTTTTTCTTGCCTGATTGCTCTGGCTAGAGCTTCCAGTACTATATTGAATAGGAGTGGTGAGATAGGGCATCCTCGTCTAGTGCCAGATTTCAAAGGGAATGCTTCCAATTTTTGCCCATTCAGTATGATATTGGCTGTTGGTTTTTCACAATAGCTTTTATTACTTTGAGATACGTTCCATCAATACCTAGTTTATTGAGGGTTTTTAGCATAAAGGGCTGTTGAATTTTGTCAAAGGCCTTCTCTGCATCAATTGGGATAATCATGTGTTTTTTGTCTTTGGTTCTCTTTATGTGGTGAATTATGTTTGTAGACTTGCGTATGTTGAACCAGCCTTGAATCCCCAGGATGAATCCTATTTGATCATGGTGGATAAGCTTTTTGATGTGCTGTTGCATTCGGTTTGCCAGTATTTTATTGAAGATTTTTGCATCTATATTCATCATGGATATTGGCCTGAAGTTTTCTTTTCTTGCTGAGTCTCTGCCGGGTTTTGGCATTAGGATGATGTTGGTCTCATAAAATGATTTGGGAAGGTTTCCCCCTTTTGGGATTGTTTGGAATCATTTCAGAAGGAATGGTACCAGCTCCTCTTTGTATGTCTGGCAGAATTCAGCTGTGAACCCATCTGGACCTGAACTTTTTTTGGGTGGTAGGCTCTTAATTGCTGCCTCAACTTCATACCTTGTTACTGGTCTATTCAGGTTTTTGACTTCTTCCTGGTTTAGGCTTGGGAGGATGCAAGTGTCCAGGAATTTATCATTTCTTCCAGGTTTACTAGTCTATGTGCATAGCGTTGTTTGTAATAATCTCTGATGATGGTTTGAATTTCTGTGGAATTTGAGGTAATATCCCCTTTATCATTTTCTATTGCATGTATTTGATTATTCTCTCTTTTCTTTTTTATTAATCTGGCTAGTGGTCTATTTTGTTGATGTTTTTGAAAAACCAGCTCCTGGATTTATTGATTTTTGAAGGGTTTTTTTTACCTCTATCTCTGTCACTTCTGCTCTGATCTTAGTTATTTCTTGTCTTCTGCTAGGTTTTGAGTTTTTTGATCTTGCTCCTCTAGCTCTTTCTATTTTGATGATAGGGTGTCGATTTTACATCTCTCTTTGTTTCTCCTATGGGTATTTATTGCTATATATTTTCCTCTAAACACTGCTTTAAATGTGTCCCAGAGATTCTGGTATGTTGTGTCTTCATTCTTGTTGGTTTTAAAGAATATCTTTAATTCTGCCTTCATTTCATTGTTTATCCAGTCAACATTCAAGAGCCAGTTGTTCAGTTTCCATGAAGCTGGGTGGTTCTGAGTTAGTTTCTGAACTCTGAGTTCTAACTTGATTGCACTGTGGTCTAAGAGATTGTTTGTTATGTTTTCCATTCTTTTGCATTTGCTGAGGAGTGATTGACTTCCAATTATGTGGTCAATTTTAGAGTAGGTGTGATGTGGTGCTGAGAAGAATGTATATTCTGTGGGTTTGTGGTGGAAAGTTCTGTAAATGTCTATTAGATTTGCTTGTTCCAGGTCTGAGTTCAAGCCCTGGATATTCTTGTTAATTTTGTGTCTTGCTGTTCTGTCCAATATTGACAATGGGGTGTTAAAGTGTCCCAGGATTATTATGTGGGAGTCCACGTCTCTTTGGAAGTCATTAATAACTTGCCTTATGTATCTGGGTGCTCCTGTATTGGGCATGTATATATTTAGGATCGTTAGCTCTTCTTGTTGTGTTGATCATTTTACCATTATGTAATGTCCTCCTTTGTCTCTTTTGATCTTTGTTGGTTTAAAGTCTATTTTATCAGAGATTAGAATTGCAACTCTTGCTTTTTTTTGCTCTCCATTTTCTTGGTAAATCTTCCTCCATCCCTTTATTTTGAGCCATTGTGTATCCTTGCATGTTAGATGGGTTTCCTGGATACAGCACACCTATGGGTTTTGGCTTTTTATCCAATTTGCCAGTCTGTGTCTTTTGATTGGGGCATTTAGCCTATTTACATTTAGGGTTAATATTGTTATGCGTGACTTTGATCCTGCAATTTAGATGCTAGCTGGCTGTTTTGCCCATTAGTTGATGTAGTGTCTTCATTGCATTGATGCTTTTAACCATTTGGTATGTTTTTGGAGTGGCTGGTACTGGTTATTCCTTTCTATGTTTAGTACCTCTTACAGTAGCTGCTGCAAAGCACGTCTGGTGGTGATGAAATCTCTGAGTACTTGCTTTTTTGCGAAGGATTTTATTTTTCCTTCAGTTATGAATTTAGTTTGGCTGGATATTACTTTCTGGGTTGAAAGTTCTTTTCTTTTTTTTTTTTTCCCATTTATTTATTTTATTGTATTTTACATTTTGGGGTACATGTGAAGAACATGCAAAATTGTTGCATAGGAACACACGTGGCAGTGTGATTTGCTGCCTTCCTCCCCATCACCTACATCTGGCATTTCTCCCCATGCTATCTCTCCCCAGCTTCCCACCCCCCACCCTCCCTCCCCTATTTCCCCCCAACTGACCCCAGTGTGTAGTGCTCCCCTCCCTGTGTCCATGTGTTCTCATTGTTCAACACCCGCCTATGAGTGAGAACATGCGGTGTTTGATCTTCTGCTCTTCTGTCAGTTTGCTGAGAATGATGGTTTCCAGGTTCATCCATGTCCCTACAAAGGACCCAAACTCATCGTTTCTGATGGCTGCATAATATTCCATGGTGTATATGTGCCACATTTTCCCTATCCAGTCTATCGTCGATGGGCATTTGGGTTGGTTCCAGGTCTTTGCTATTGTAAACAGTGCTGCAGTGCTGCAATGAACATTCGTGTACACGTGTCCTTATAGTAGAACGATTTGTAATCCTTTGGATATATACCCAGTAATGGGATTGCTGGGTCAAATGGAATTTCTATTTCTAGGTCCTTGAGGAATCGCCACACTGTCTTCCACAATGTTTGCACTAATTTACACTCCCACCAACAGTGCAAAAGTGTTCCTATTTCTCCACATCCTCTCCAGCATCTGTTGTCTCCAGATTTTTTAATGATTGCCATTCTAAACGGCGTGAGATGGTATCTCAGTGTTCTTTTCTTTAAGGATGTTGAATATTGGCCCCCACTCTCTTCTGGCTTGTAGGGTTTCTGCTGAGAGATCTGCTGTAAGTCTGATGGGATTCCTTGTGTGGGTAACCCGACCTTTCTCTCTGGCTGCCCTTAGCATTTTTTCCTTCATTTCAACCCTGGTGAATCTGACGATTATGTGCCTTGGGGTTTCTCTTCTTGAGGAATATCCTTGTGGTGTTCTCTGTATTTCCTGGACTTGAATATTGGCCTGCCTTGCTAGGTTGGGGAAGTTTTCCTGGATAATATCCTGAAGAGTATTTTCTAGCTTGGATTCATTCTCTTCATCACATTCAGGTACACCTATCAAATATAGATTAGGTCTTTTCACATAGTCCCATATTTCTTGGAGACTTTGTTCATTCCTTTTTACCCTTTTTTCTCTAATCTTGCCTTCTCATTTATTACATTGATTTGATCTTCGACCTCTGATATTGTTTCTTCTACTTGGTCATTTTGGCTGTTGAAACTTGTGTATGCATTGCAAAGCTCTCATGTTGTGTTTTTCAGCTCTCTCAATTCACTTATATTCCTCTCTAAGTTGTCCATTCTCGTTAGCATTTCTTGATATCTTTTTTCAAGGTTCTTAGTTTATTTGCATTGTGTTAGAACATGTTCTTTTAGCTCACTGAAGTTTCTTATTACCCACCTTCTGAAGCCTTATTCTGTCATTTCATCACACTCATTCTCCATCCAGCCTTGTTCCCTTCCTGGTGAGGAGTTGTGATCCCTTTTAGGAGGAGAGGCATTCTGGTTTTGGGTGTTTTCATCCTTTTTGCGCTGGTTTCTTCCCATCTTTGTTATTTATACACCTGATGTCTTTGTAGTTGTGGACTTTCAGATTGGGTCTCTGAGTGGACGTCCAGTTTGTTGATGATGAAATTATTCCTTTCTGTTTCTTAGTTTTCCTTCTAACAGTCTGGCCCCTCTGCTGTAGGACTGCTGAGGTCCACTCCAGGCCCTGCTTGCCTGGGGATCACCTGCAGCGGCTGCAGAATGGTAAGAGTTGCTCTAAGTTTCTTCTTCTGCTATCTTTGTCCCTGCAGGATACTTGCCAGATTTCAGTCTGAGCTCTTCTTTATGAGATAACTCTTTGGATATACTGGAGTCAGGGAGCTGCTTGAGGAGACATTCTGTCCTTTATTGGAGCTCAAGTGCTGAGCTGTGAGCTCTGTTGTTCATTCAGAGCTGCTGGGCAGGTACGTTTAAGTCTGCTGCTGCAGAACTCATAAGCCCTTTTATTATTTTCCCCAGGTGCTCTGTCCCAGGGAATTAGGGCTTTATTTGAGTTTCTGTTGTGGTACTGCCTTTTTTCAGGGCTGCCCTGTCCAGCGAGGAGGTAGCCTAGCCACTGTCTGCCTGCAGAGGTTTGCTGAGCTGCTGTGCACTCTGCACAGCTGTCCTGTGAACTTCCCTGCAGTCCTGTTTATATGGGTGTAGTTAGAACTGCCTGAGCAATAGCGGCCCACCTCTATAATGGTGGACTCTCCCTGTAATGGCTGACTGCCTCGGCAATGGTGGGCTGCCTCAGCAATAGCAAACTACCTCCATTGTGGTGGACTGCCTCGGTAATGGCAGACACCCATCCCCCACAGAGCTGAACAGTCTTGGGTTCAGCTTTGCTTGCTGTGAAACTCTCAATCCCAAGCCTTTCTGATTGCTGTTTTTTTTATGGGGGTGGGACCAACTGAGGCTGATCACCCGGCTCCCTTCCTCAGAGCCATTTTTTTTGAGGCGGAGTTTCGCTCTTGTTACCCAGGCTGGAGTGCAATGTTGCGATCTCTGCTCACCGTAACCTCCGCCCCCTGGGTTCAGGCAATTCTCCTGCCTCAACCTCCTGAGTAGCTGGGATTACAGGCACGCGCCACCATGCCCAGCTAATGTTTTTTGTATTTTTAGTAGAGACAGGGTTTCACCATGTTGACCAGGATGGTGTCGATCTCTTGACCTCGTGATCCACCCACCTCAGCCTCCCAAAGTGCTGGGATTACAGGCTTGAGCCACCACGCCTGGCCCATTTTTTTTTTTTTTAGTTGAATGGTTGACTGTCTCCCAGGTGCTCCAGTTGCCTGCTGAAAAGTCACCGGGATCTGTGTGATTTCCCCTGCGGCGACCCACTGCTCCAGCTGAAACAGCGACGCTGAGATTCATGGCGCTTTTTTGCCCAGGAATCTCCTGGCCTGGCTCCCTGTTTCAGTCCTCTTTTTAATCAGATGAATGGATAACTCTGCCTTCTTGGAGCTCCAATCGCCAGCTACAACGGCGCTTGGACCCGTGTATTTTGTACAGAGAACCACCGCACTGGGGCACCAGCAAAACAGCCGCTGGCAAAAACAGTCCTGCCTGTGAAAACAGCCGCGCCAGCCAAAACAGCCACACCAGCTAAACCAGCCATGCTAGTGACCCGTGGGACTCCTCAGTCTTGGGATCTCCTGGTCTGTGGGCAATAAAATCCATCTGGAAATGAGGTATCCACTCATCCTCCACACTTTCACTGGGAGCTGCAGCTCTGAGCTGCTTCTAATTGGCCATCTTGGATCCCTCCCTCCAGATAATTCTTTAATTGTGTAGAGAGTGAATATTTGGGAGCAAAAATGCAATCACCTGCTTTCTCTATCTCTTTTTGCTAATATTCCCTTCAGATTTCTCCATCCAAAGCAAATAGGATTGTGCTGCTTTTATGCATAAAATTCTGTTTTGTCTCCAGGTGGCTTACAGGTAATCCAGGCTTCTTAATGGTACACTTAAGATCCTTCAGAATCTGCTCTCTAACATGGCAACAGCCTCATAGTTGCCACACTGTCTTTGTTTTTCAAGGGGGAAAATACCCTGAAAGTTGAGTGAAGAAGAGATTCCGAAGGACCAATGAAATGAGCCAAGTCCTGCTAGCAGACAAAGGGTGGTGAGACTTGGTCATGTGCCTTTGATTTAAAAATATGGAAGTAATTTTAGACTCTGAAGAAAACACTTTTGTTGGAATAACAGAAGCAAAAACTTGAGCGGAGTGGATTCAAAAATAATTGACAACTAGACCAGGAAATCTGAGGAACAGTGAGGTGACTTGAAGCATATGTGAGGTACAGAAGAGTTTTTTTGTTTCTTTTTAATATGAGAGAAAATGAATTTCTGACTGTATGTTGATTAGAATAATCCAGTGAAGAGTAAAAAATTATTGATGTGTAAAATATACAAGAGACTCAAAGCAATATCCCTGAGTAAGCAAGAGAAATGAGAGATCAGGGATGATGGAATCTGGCCTTAGATGGCTAAGAACACCTGTGTGTTACCTGAAAAAACAGGATGAAGAACATAATGCATGAAAACCAAGGCAAGCATGCAAATAAATGTGATTGTAGGAAGTTAGAAAATATTCCTTCCATTTTCATTAACACCGTTAGTGGATAAGCAAGAAAGTTTATAAGCTGAGAGTGAGGACCATGGGGTCTGAAGACAGAGGACAACTTAGAAAATGATTCTATAATACAGTAAGAGATGGAATGGATAGAGATACATGAAACAACTTACAGGATGTCACAGGCTTATCCACAGGCACATCACTATTTCGAGCTGTTGACTGATGGGCATATAGATTTGACTCGGTGATATATAAATATATGAAGTGTTGGCAGTATTGGAAGTCAATCCGTTATTAAGCATGATACAGTTATACTGGCTCAAGGATATTATACTGTAAAATGACAGAAGCTTGTAATTAGTAAAATTTAAAAGGGTAAACTTTTATTTGGTCACTGGTGTCACCCTGAATGCCCTGGAGGCATGGTTCACATCTGCTTTTCCCATGCTCTGGCTCTCCTTTCACGACGCTATTGTTCACCATGGAAAACCAGGGTTTCCATGACAGGTAAGTAGAACTAGACCTTGAATGGAAGACGTAAGGTAACCATGGCGTATCCTATGGCTAATGGGAAACAATGATGCAAATCTTCCAAAGGTTTCTGTTATGTTAAAATGTGCAAGGGATACATCTTGTGCATGGATAAGTAGAAATATGTTAAGAATGAAAAGTAAACATTGTAGACCCCTGAAGCAAGATAAAACTTTTAAGCAAACTAAGACCACAATGATATAGAAAAGAGGAGATGGCATAATGTGTATTTGACCTTATTGGAAAGTATAAGTTCTCAATAATTTTTATTAAAGGCATACTATATATTAGTGAAACAAGTATGTGAGAATACTGTACAAAAAACTGGTCAATAAACAAAAGACAACTGGAATTTTTTAATTGCCCAAAGAGACTTCAAACCTAAGATGTGTTATTTTTGAAGGTTCAGAAGATATGCAGTATTTCTTTTTTTAAAAAATCTATCATCTCAGTATTTGTTTTCTTTTTTTATATATGCATATATATTTTATTGCATTTTAGGTTTTTGGATACATGTGAAGAACATGTAAGATTGTTGCATAGGTACACACATGGCAGTGGCAGTATTTCTTTTATACATTTTTTTTAATGTATGTGTGTGTGATGCATATAATGGGTATAATAAGTGAGGAATCGGATTTAAAATACACCTACATTCTATGCTTAGCCTATGTTCAAGCTTAAACCCCAAATCATGAAACCTGTCATTTTAAATGCCTATGAAGGCAGATTCACTTTGCCCTAGAGGCAGAAATTAAGGAATTGCCCCTGATCATCTATCCAAAGAGATAATGGAGAAATATGTCAACATACAGAAGAGATAAGTGGTATATTATTCTAATCATTCTATTTTTGGCAAAATTAACTTCCCACTTTTGTGTTTAATTTTTACACTGACAAATATTACAAATAGAAGCAGCCAATTTCAGATTTATCTTGTTGCCTGAAATCTACCTGGTAACTGATGTCACAACTATCTCCTTTTTACCAGTAAGCATATGAATTACAAATTTGAACTACCACATAGCTATTAATCATTCTGAGTGACAGCCTTCCAGTTCGAGAGAAACTATTAATCTGAACCAAGAAATGATTGAGTAATAGCATGGCATGAGAAGATCTGTTTATTCTTCACCATATGTTTAACACCTCTAAACTTGCTTTCTTGGCTATATTCCAAGGCTGTTTGGGACTCACTGAGATTCACATAGCAATCACACAAGGTTTCTACAGGTCATTGACTGTGCACTTAAGCACCACTAACTGGCATGCCTTTCTGAGGCTGAGGATAATTTTTTGACAATAATTTTGTTTTTCTGTCATTAGCAACAAGTCATCGCTTGTTAAATAAGATGGAGTTGAGACTGTTTATTTTTATCAACTCATGAATTCAAAGTTTTAGTATCTATAGGGAATGAGGATGAACTAAAGGATGGCTGCTGAGCCATGAGAAAAGACAGTTTCTATTATTTTCCATTTTTCTTTTTTGTTTGTTTGTTGATTTTTCAAGACAAGGTCTCACTCTGCCACACAGGCTGAAGTGGCACAATCATGGCTCACTGAAACCTCAGTCTCTCTGGGCTTAAATAATCCTCCCACCTTAGACCCCTAAGTAGCTGGTATCACAGGTGCACACTACCATGCCCAGCTATTTTTTATTTTTATTTTTTTTAATTTTTTGGAGAGACAGGGTTTCACTATGTTGCCCAGGCTGGTCTAAAGCTCTCACCTCCTAAAGTGCTCAGATTACAGGTGTAAGCCATTGTGCCTGGCCTCTGCTGAAGTTGTTAACAAGATTTGTTATCAATATTTAATGAGTATCATTTTCCTTAATATTTGCTCCTGTGTTCATTGAAGGGGTTACTAGATCCAAATCCTAACCACAGCATTTCATTGTCATTATTATTTCTTTAAACCAGGGTGTCACTTATTCATCAATTTTTGAAAACATCTGAGTTGTGTTTCTAGTTGCTCATCTCATATAACATTAGTTTATGGCATTAAACTTAATTTTCATGTCAAAGGACACACATTTAAAAACATTTACTTTAATATTTACATTTTATATAGGTTGAACCTTTGAGGTATTATCAGAGGTTCTTCTGTGTTAGTTTGTTCATGAAATTGTAACTCTTCAAGGGAAAACATTTTTTTATGTAACTATGCATAAAGTGTGCTCACCTTAAGGTTATTTATGTATGCTTGTATACAAGCACACTGGGAAGTGATTGACGATGCTGCTAAACTCTCTCTGAGCCTACGAGATATAGATGGTACCTTTAAAATTGGCAAAAACCTAATTAATCTTGCATGAGGAAATCTTTCTCCTTAACCTGAAAACAGTATGTAACAGTAGGAAACCCACAATTTTCATGATAAGGGAACCCAAGTGTGAAGGATGTTTATAAAAATATTCAAACAATAAAATTACTTTTTTCTCTACCATAAAAAAGAATGGAAATCATATGCTGTCATTCTCTGAGGTGTTTTCGAAGTACTTGACAGCAGGCTTTTTAAGTACTGTGGTTGATCATAAAAATCACAGATTGAGTTAAGAAGATTGTGTGTGTTTGTCTTTTTAAGTTGTTTCCTTTATCAACTTGGCACCTAAAGCCTATGGTGCTTAAATTGATGTTTACTTGAACTGCTGCTGAGCAATCCTTCTTCTACCCTCTGGGGAGTCAGCAACATCTTTTAAAGCTTCTTGAGAATCTAATGTGTCTCTTCCAGTCTAAATCATGTCCCTTAGCTTTAGTCATGCTATTAATAAAAGATCATTTTTTTCATGGTAAAATCATGACACTCATAGAGATATTAAATATAAAATAGACATGTGTTAAGGGTTTAACTCATCAATTAATGAGGGGAACAATAAGGTGTTACAACTGGTTCTGAGAAGAATTCATAAAACCACACGTACATTGGGCACTCTGGAATGCCGAATTGAATTTATAAATAGATGCAAAAGTGGTCAATATCAACAGGGAATAATCAATTGCTTTCCACTGGACAGAGTTTATTTGCATATTTATAGGCAAAATCATTTGCAATATGATATTTTTTATAGTTTAACAAATTTGAAAAATACCTCAGATAAAATGGAAGGCAGAGATACCTATTAATAGAAAATAACCTACTCAGTAATCAATTTAGCCCACTGCCAAGTTGTTCACAAAGTTTCCTGACTCTATGAAGTATACATGGGAAATACTGAGGAACAACTTGTAATGTCATGGCTAACAAAAAGGTTAGATGAAATGTATGCTTCCAATTAAAAAACTTAATCTAATTAAGTGTCAAAGACATTTTTACAGGACTATTACTTCTTGTATTTATAATACAAGAATTAAATGACTCATTTTACAGATTATGGGTATAACTTGTATTTGCTGCAACCTACATAAACAATTTTTGACAGAGGATGTTCTCAAAGGCGTAATGCCATTGTTTGGTCACAGCTGCAATTGGAAATTTCCTCATTAAATAATTTATAGAAAATGATTTGGCAGGAACATGCATGAGAACTTGATATCTTTGTTGTTTTCTGAAATTGTTCAATAAACTTCTAGAGTAACTAGAGAGCCTGAGTCATATCATGTTAGAAATTTGCATACTTAGGGATTATATTCATATTGTTTTCCTTTATTGTGTGTACACACACGTGTGCACTTGCACAGACTTTGAAGTGAATTTCCTAACCATTTCAGTCTCTTTTCTTGCACACACACTCTCTCTCTGTGTGTTAGACCGAATATCATAGATTGGTCTGTTTTTATAACAGCTGATTGGGCACCCCACTTATTGGAAAAGTAAATCATATTTCTCTAGTCATATTTAATGTCTTTTCATCTCTTCTTTATCCACTTTTCCCTCTTCTTACTCTGTCATCTACTTAAGAGGCTGACCTGGCTTACAATGAAAGTCTTGGTTTCTATGCCCCCATCTTCTGTTTCAAATCCCAATGTGATACACAGTGGAAGAGTGAAGGGAAGGGGGAAATGAGGTCAGGGATTTATTGCTCTAGCTCCCTCTCTACTAAGTCAGTCAAGCTTCCAGTGTCTTTGGAGGTTACTGTTCCTCTCAAGGCAATCATCTCTGTAAGTTTGTCTGTCAGTCTGTCAGTCTGTCTGTCTGCCTGTCTCTCTCGATCTCTGCATTGTGTTCTGGTACCTGCTTCCTCCTTTGATTACCTCTGGCTCTCGCAGTAATATCTTCTCTGCTATATGCCTGTGTATTCCATTATAAATATGTGTTTTATTGATAAATCATATTGGAATAATCTAAATGTGGGTGACCTATGTTTTCTCTTGGACTCCTGCCTGATATTATTTATAAATGTGCTTTTATCTTCTGAATTGTGTGGCTAGCCAGAGGAGTAAAAGTTCACAAGATATTAATCCAGTTTCATCAGAAAGTAGAGGCTCTTTCAAACCTGCAAGCTTGACCAGGGGTCAGCAAACATCATCTGTAAAGAATCCAAAGAGTAAATGTTTTAGGCTTTGGAGGCCATAATACCAGCCATAGATAATAAGGAAACAAGGACATAGATATGTTCCAATAAAACTTTATTTAAAACACAAAGGAGTGGTGGTGGTGGTGGTGGTGGTGGTGGTGGTGGTGGTGTTCATCATGGTGGTGGTGGTGGTGGTGGTGGTGCTCATCGTGGTAGTGGCTGTGGTAGTGATGGTGGTGCTCATCATGGTGGTGGTGGTGGTGCTGATCGTGGTGGTGGTGGTGATGCTCATTATGGTGCTGGTGGTGGTGGCGATGTTCATCATGGTGGTGGTGGTGGTGGTGCTCATTGTGGTAGTGGTGGTGGTGCTCATTGTGGTGGTGGTGGTGGTTGTGGTAGTAATGGTGATGGTGATTTTAGCCTTTGGCAAAAGTTTACTGACCCTGGACTAGACCCTAAAATGCAAACTAGGTTTACAAAAATTCCACCATTGTGGGTGTTTCTTACAAACGCTGTTATTAACAAAGCAATATTTTGTTTTAGTTTATGCTTTAGCATTTCTCTTTTTTGGGAATTTTTTTCTTATAATTTTAGCTATTGGACATTGACCGAATTTGACATTAGTCAGACATTTCTAATATTTTTGCATGACATTTTTTCAGTTTTGAGTATCATAATGCAATTCCATTCTGAAGCAAAATCACTGCTGAGAATGCTAATATAAAAAGTAAAATTTGTAAGATTTTTTAAAAAATTGGATTAAATTGGTGCTCTGCTAAGGTAGTATCCTGTTCTGCAATGAAATACTTTCCTTCACAGACAATTATATAAGGACCTTTGCTACTAACAAATAAATTCACCACCTATTCAGATTGATTACTTCTTTTCAAATTTCTGAGACATTTCTGTTTTCCACTATTTCATTTATACATTATGTCTAGAAGAAGACATTGTAGTTTGGATTCTCCCCTTGCCAATTCTTTTCCCCTGACTTTTCACAAGTGTTGTTCCTTACTGTAGGCAAAGAGGCTCAGAGACTATTTCGCAGGTTACCTGACAGTCCCATTAATTGGCTTTTTCAGCATAAGTAAATATAAATTTTATAACTCATATAGTAGAATAGTTCATTGTATTTGTCTGTTACTTGCTACTAGAGTTAAGATAATGAGTTTTTATTTTATTTTCACTTACTTATTTTCCAGTGTTCTTCCTATCTGTATGTAGGTCTGAGTTTCTGACCAGTATTATTTTCCTCTCTAACTTTAACATTTCTTGCAAGTCAGGTCTACTGCCAACAAACTATTCTTGATTTTTGTTTAGGAAAGTTGAGGCTGGGTATGGTGGCTCATGCTTGTAATCCCAGCACTTTGGGAGGCCAAGGGTGGTGGATCGCAAGTCAGGAGACCAAGACCCTCCTGGCCAACATGGTGAAACACCATCTCTACTAAAAATACAAAAACTAGCTGAGTGTGGTGGCACATACCTGTAATTCCACTACTTGGGAGGCTGATGCAGGAGAACCGCTTGAACCCAGGAAGTGGAGGTTGCAGTGAGCTGAGATCACGCCACTGTACTCCAGCGTGGTGACAGAGTGAGACTCTGTCTCAAAAAAAACAGAAGAAGTCTATTACTACTCCACTTTTGAAGGATAGTTTCACAGGGTACAGAATTATAGGTGAGTAATTTTTTTTTCTGTGAACATTAAATATTTCACTCTATTCTCTTTTTGCTTGCATGGTTTCTGAGGAGAAATTTGATGTAGCTCTTGTCCTTCATCTTCTATAGATAGGGAATCCCCACCACCATCACCTCTAGCTTTTTTGAGTATTTAGTCTTTATCATTGATTTTTTGAAGTTTTAATGTGTAATATGCTTAGATGTATTTTTAAAAAATATTTATTCTGTTTAGAATTCTCTGAGATTCCTGGGTGTGTGGTTTGGTGTCTGACATTAACTTTTGGAAACTGTCCATCATTATAGCTTTAAATGTTTCTTCTATTCCTTTCTTCTTGTTCTTTCATTCCCATTATATGTATATTACAGTTTTTCTAGTTGTCCCATAGTTCTTGACTCCATCTCAATAGAAACTTCCAAATTCTGGGTTTTTCATTTTCAGTCTTATTTCACTTTGCTTTTCAAATATGGAAGTTTTGATTGAGATATATCCTCAAGCTCAGTTGTTCCTGCCTCACTTGAGCTCAGTCTACTGAGCCTGTGAAGGCATCCTCCATTTCTGTTACAGTAGTTTTGATCGCTAGCATTTTATTCTATGTTATTTTTAGATTTTCCATCTCTCTGCTTTCCTCATCCATTGCTCTTGCATGCTGTCTACTTTATCTATTACAATCCTTGGCATTATTTAAAAATTTTCTAGTCTGATAATTACAACATCCTTTCCTTGTCTGGTTCTGATGCTTGCTCTTTTGTCTTCAAACTGGGTTATTTGCCTTTTAATGTGACTTGCAATTTTTTTCTTGATAGTTGGGCATGATGTACTGTAATGTGGTGATAAAGTGTGGAATCGAAGTGAATTCTATAGTTCTATGATACTTAGTTGTTCAGTGACCCTGTGCATCTGTCTTGTGAACTTTGAAATCTGTTCCTCAGAATGAATGGGGCTAGAGCAGGCTGGAGTTGGATACTTCTTTTCACACAGATCGTTTAGGCTCCAGAAACTCCACAGCAGTGTAGGCTGGGGTAAACTGACTTTACTTGAGTTCAGTCTGTTGAGAATAGAATGGTTTGGCACTTTTCAAGTGTTACTTTATCCCTCTCCCACCAGAGTTATGAGAGGATTTTTTTCTTCAACCGTCAGTGTGAAAACCTGGTTGAACTGTTGGAGGGAAAATTCACAAAAGCATAGGGTCCCTCCCCCTTCTGACTGGATTCTCCTGGAGTGTTTAAATCTCAGAGTTGTCTACTCTAAGCCTCCAGCAATTTATCAACTGCAATTCAGGTTTTTCTAACCCAGAAGTTGTCCTCATGAAGGTTTCCACTATAGCTTTTATTTTTGTTTATTTTTAGCTTGTAAGTTGTGATTCTCCGTGTGCATCCTTCTGTCTCTTCAATTTTGCAGGCAATGATTTGCCCTGTGGCCTCATTGCTCTGACAGATCTAAGAAGAGTTTCTGGCTTTTCACTTTGTTCTGCTTTTTGCTTGTTAGGATGGAGTGTTGACTTTGGAACTCCTTATATTCCAGGCTGGAAACACAAAAACTCATCAGTGCTTTTTACCATTATGGCTTTTTCTGTATTACTTGCTAAATATGATCAACTTTTAAAAAGAGACAATGCTGTATTAATAGCTATATTTCAATGTCTTCATAGGCTTCCTAAAAATAATTTCTCAGATTTCCTTTTAACAAGCATTTTTCAACAACTTAAGAGAGTGAGATTTTGTATGCATTAGGTTTTGAAAGCATAGCCTCAAAGCAATGCTGCATTTCGGAAACTTAGACTCAAGGACAAACAATATTTTTCACTCATTAATTCAACCTCTTTAAGGGAGCTATGCTTTTTCCTGTGTTATTGACCTCTTCAAACTCTCTTTACTCTCCTGGATTTTCAGTTGCAAGTCTGACTCAATTCTGTCATAATAGCATGTATTTTCCAATTAAACATGTCCAGACTTCAGGTTACCGGAAACATTATTTCTCATAAACTTAAAATATTTTCAAGTCTTCTTATCATGTGCTTATTTATACATGCTTTTAATTATAATTGACTCGTATGGGAAACCATCATACAGACCCACCTAGATCTTCCCATACTATAATGCACATATATGAAAATGGAAGTGCTATTGCCACAGAAAGTTACCAAGTACAAAGAAGGATGCATTGTAATTTGTCTGCCAGGCAATCGAACACCTTCTTGGTCCCTGTCTTAGGTATAACACTATTGCATGCTCTGTCACCCAGGTCTAAATCCTTGTATCATACATATATTCATTAAAAATATTTTTAGAGTTACAATGTATCAGGTTCTGGGGATAAACTAAGGAATAAATGGAAATCACAACTTTCTTTTTATGCTAATAATCTATTGAGGGAGGCAATGTTAGTCAAGGGTGAAATTTGATTAATATTGAATAATAAGTGCTGCTTTATGAGTTCTACATGAACAGTAACAGGGTCACTGAGGAAGTTCTTCTGGAATTGGTGATATGAACATTAGTATATCAGGATGAATTATTTCTACTGAGGTAAAAGTGACGAGTGAATGTCAGGAAGAGGCAAAATCTTGGCAAGTTGGAAAGGGACCATATGATAGTTGGAGCTGAGTGTGTGAGTATAGGAGTGAGATTGAAAAGGTAAGAGTACCCAGATGGCACACAAGCTTCTAGAGAGGTATGGAGTCGACCTATTGGAAATGGGGAACTGTTGAAGGGTTTTAAGTAATATAATATAATACGATTTTCAGTTTAGAATAATCACTTACTTGAACATAGAGAATAGATTGAGACAGGAAAATATTAGAGGTAAACAGAGTATCTATGAAGATTCTGCCTTAAATCACAGAAGAAAAGAATGAACAAAATATAGTGCCCGAACCATGTCAGTAGTGTTAGGGAAGACAACACAAATTCTGAAATTTTGTGAAGTCCTTGCCTATGCCTATGTCTTGAATGGTTTTGCCTAGGTTTTCTTCCAGAGATTTATGGTGTCAGGTCTTATGTTTAAGTCTTTAATCCATCTGGAGCTCATGACTAAAACACCAAAAGCGCTGGCAACAAAAGCCAAAATAGACAAATGGGATCTAATTAAACTACCCAGCTTCTGTACAGCAAAAGAAACAATCATTAGAGTGAATCGGCAACCAACAGAATGGGAAAACATTTTGCAATCTACCCATCAGACAAAGGGCTAATATCCAGAATCTACAAAGAACTAAAGCAAATTTACAGGAAAAAAACAAACAAATCCATTCAAAAATGGGTGAAGGATATGGACAAACACTTTACAAAAGAAGACATACATGAGGCCAACAAACATATGAAAAAATGCTTATTAACACTGGTCATTAGAGAAATGCAAATCAAAACCACATTGAGATACCATCTCATACCAGTTAGAATGGTGATCATTCAAAACCTGGAGACAACAGATGCTGGAGAGGATGTGGAGAAATAGGAACACTTTTACACTGTTGGTGGGAGTGTAAATTAGTTCAACCATTGTGGAAGACAATGTGGCGATTCCTCAAGGACCTAGAAATAGAAATTCCATTTGACCCAGCAATCCCATTACTGAGTATATACACAAAGGATTATAAATTGTTCTATTATAAAGACACATGCACATGTATGTTCATTGAGGCACTGTTTACAGTAGCAAAGACCTGGAACCAACCCAAATGCCCATCAATGATAGACTGGACAGGGAAAATGTGGCACATATACACCATGGAATACTATGCAGCCATCGAAAATGATGAGTTTGCGTCCTTTGTAGGGACATGGATGAAACCGGAAACCATCATTCTCAGCAAATTGACACAAGAGCAGAAAATCAAACACCACATGTTCTCACTCATAGGCTGGTGTTGAACAATGAGAAGACATGGACACAGGGAGGGAAGCACTACACACTGGGGTCTGTCAGGGAGAAATAGGGGAGGGACAGCAGGGGGTGGGAAGTTGGGGAGAGATAGCATGGGGAGAAATGCCAGATATAGGTGAAGGGGAGGAAGGCAGCAATTCACACTGCCATGTGTGTACCTATGCAACAATCGTGCATGTTCTTCACATGTACTCCAAAACCTAAAATGCAATTAAAAAAAATAAATAATAAATAAATAAATAAAATAATAATAAAAATAAAATGTGGCAAATAAACACCATGGAATACTATGCAGCCATCAAAAATGATGAGTTCGTGTCCTTTGCAGGGACATGGATGAAACTGGAAACCATCATTCTCAGCAAACTGACAAAGGAACAGAAAATCAAACACCGCATCTTCTCACTCATAGGTGAGTGTTGAACAATGAGAACACATGGACACAGGGAGAGGAGCACCATACACTGGGGTCTGTTGGGGGGGCTAGGGGAGAGTCAGCGGTGGTTGGGGATGTTGAGGAGGGATAACATGGGGAGAAATGCCAGATATAGGTGATGAGGGGATGGAGGCAGCAAACCACCTTCTCATGTATGTGCCTATGCAACAACCCTGCGTGATCTGCACATGTACCCCAGAGCCTAAAGTACAATTAAAAAGAAAGATTTATGGGACCCAGTCCTACAGTTCTTGGCTTTGTCAGCCTAATGAATGGTGGTGTTCTTTATTTACTTGTTTATTTATGTTATAGAAACATATTTTTGAGAATACAGGCAGAGTAGTTAAGATTTCTAGTCTGGACAATATAAAACAAGAAGATTCTACCATATATATTTATATTTACCATATATATAAATTATAAATAAAAATTGTGCACAAAATACATAAAACAATCATTAAAAGACATTGAAAGAGAAATAAAAAGACCAGAAAATGGGCATCCCTACAAGACTAAACCGTTTTGACTAAATTTGCCTTATTCCACAAGAATACTACTCAAAATGCTATACCTTTCTGTCTTCCCACTGACTGTTATGATCATGTAGGCTATAGACAAAGCCTTGCCAACCATTTCCACATGCAATAATGAGACAATCCCCCTCCTTATTCCTACAAACACTGCAGACCCCTTGGAGTGAAGCCCTGTTGGCCTTCCCAGCCTCATGCTAAGTGAGTGACAACAAAGACACAGCTCCCCATATCTCCCAGTTTAAGACTCAGAGAAGGATTACAGAGAGGTAGGAGCTGGAGAAAATAATTATTTAAATCTATGTATGAAGTGCTGTTAAAAGTTTTGAAGGGCCATGTATAAAACGAATCAGACATGACAGAACAAAAACACTAGACCATTTTTTTGAAATAATATCAATCTCTCAGATTCACCTCTAAGTAGCACTCAAGTTAAGCAGACCAGAATTGCATGCAAATATTTTGAAAACTAAATTGATATTCAAACCATAGCCCGCAAAACTGAGCAAGAATGTGATTCTGATCCTAAAAGGCTGACTGCTTGCTAAACTAAAATATTTAAATAGGAACCGAAATCTCACAACTAAATACCCACAGTGTTCAGGACATAAGTCAAAATTAGTTTTGCTAACAAGACCAGAAAATTCTCAGTTTTCAATGAGGAAAGAAAATCAACAAATGCCAACACTGAGATAACATAATGTTGGAATTATCTGACAAATATTTTAAATCAGGTATCATAAAAATGTTCCAACAAACAATTATGAACATTTCTGAAACAAATGGAAAAATATAAAGTCCAAACAAATAGATAAAATAATAAAGAAACAAATAGAAATTCTAGAATTTCATCAAGCAATGACTGAACTAAAAGCTGAACAACTGTGTTAGTAGAATGAATATGAAAGATAAAATCATTAGCAAATTTGAAGATAGAACAATAGAAAATATCCAATCTTCCTAAAAGACATGAAAATGATTTTAAAAACATGAAGAGAGTCTCAAGCACCTGTGGAACAATAAATACGATCTAGAATTCTTGTCATTTGAGCACAACAAGAAGAAGGAATTATAAAAAAATAAAAATAAAAAACTAATGTGAAGAGATAAACTGATGGCTAAAATTTCCCCAAATAATAATAATAATAAAAAGATGTAAACCTAAAGATTCAAGGAATTAAGCAATCTCCAAACATCACAAACACAGAGTAATCTATCTCAAGACATAACAGAGTCAAATTTTTGAATACTAAAGGCAAAGAAAAAGTTTGAAAGAAACCAAAGATGACAGATACATTATCTATGGGGAGATAACTAATCAAAATGTAACAGATTTCACATTGAAGCTGGCCAGAACAAAAAGAGAAAAAATACGTTTTGGAAACAGTACTTCTCAGTTGGGAATTTGTCTCTCAAGATAGGATGTGAAAAAGACATATTCTCAATGAAAATATAAAAAGATAATTGATCACTTGCAGATTTACTCTAAAAGAATTAATAAACAGATTTCTTCAAACAGCAGGGAAATAAGGGGAGGAGACAGGGAACATCAGGAGCAAGGAAAGAGCAGAAGAAATGGATGATATTCAATAAAGAAAATGAACTATTCTCTGCTAGTGTTGCTAAAATCATTTTTTATGGTGGAAAGCAAATATTATAACCTTTGTCATTTTTGATGGTGGAAAGCAAATATTATAACCTTTGTCTAGTATTTCAATATCTGTAGGAGTAATATTTAAGACCACTATATAAGACACAGAAAAAGTCAAAGGACCTAACTGTTGAATAGTCCGCATTGCATTTGAAGTAATAAAATGTTGATTCTAGTAGACTGTAATACATTACTTATGTACATTGTAATCTCTAGAGTGACTACCAAAAAACACAGAGATATACTCAAAAACACTAACCATAAATCAAAGTGGAATACTAAGAAATGGTGAAGTAACCTACAGGAAAGCAGGAAAGGAGAAATTAGAAGATTAAAAAAAAACAGAGGGAACCAACAAAGAACAAGAACAAATAATAAAATGACAATATCATTTTAAACAATTGCATTAAACTAGTCTAAATCCACCTGTTAAAATACAAAAAAATTGAGACAATATAAAAATTATGACCCAATTTTATGCAGCCCACCAAAAAATTTTTTCTGATAAAATGATAGGTAGGTTACAAAGAAATATAAAACTATAGATTATATAAATACTAATTAAAAGAAATTTGAAATGGCACTATTATTATCAAATTAGACTTCAAAGCAAAGAATATTACCAGTGATAATATAGGACATTACATGTTGGAAAAGACTTTTATCAAGACGACAAAACATATATAAACCTGTATACACAATAGGGCTTCAAAATAACTGAAGTAAACCTTAATAGACCTCACAGAACACATAGAAAATCCACAGGTGTAGTGTGTGACTTCAACACCCCATCTGAGTAAATGTATGGAAGCACTAGAACAAAGCAAATCGGTATGAAAATAGGAGAGCTGAACACCACCATTAATCAATGAGATCTAGTTGATATTTGGAGAACATTCCATCCGGCAATATTAGAATGCTATTGTTTGCAAGAAGAAATGAGAGTATGGAAAGCAAGTGACTAGTATTGGCATAAGAAAATAATAGTTTTATTTGTGACATACCAAATATTTTGCTTAAGAATATTCTTATGAATTTCATACAACAATAGTATTCTTTACAGCTCTTCAGTTAATAGATAAGTTCTTTCTGGCTTGGGATATTATTTAAATTATCAGCATAAAAAATGATCAAAGCAACCTAAAGACATTACAGATTTTGGTATATTTATATTACAGATAAAAGTAAAGCTTCATTCTAAATACATCTAACATTAAGACTGGTGGATATTTTTTCATAGTATTTCACTTTTTTATGGATGAAAGTCAATTTTTGATGGAATGACACAGGATCCAGCAACAGCCCTATCGTTATTTTTCTTACCATATTAATAAAGATTGACAATGTTTAACTATAAGACAGATGGAAATTTCCTATACCGATGTTACTAAACAAGTCTGACTCCTTGCTGAATTCACAAGGTTATCTACCCCAAATTTAATTTTGAAAGTCCATCAGATGATTTTTCATGAGAACTTCATTTTGGAAACTACTTGATTGCAAAAGTTGGTTACTTATAAATAAGAGATATTTACACATACTGTCAATATCAAGATTTGTAAATGCCGTTCTGTATGGGGCCACAGAAATGTAACAACCTTTGACATTATGTCACAGGAAGATTCCAGATATGCTTTCCATTTTTAAGTGTGAAATAAAGGCAATCACAAAAAGAGAGAGGGGAAAAGATAATTACTTCAAGATTTTCACCATGGGTGATTTCCTGTGCAGATTTAGAAAAAAACATAATGCATATAAAAGGTAAAGATCTAGAAATTGGTTTTCTTAAAACAGTGATATATTGATGTCCTAAACTTTTAATCTTTTTCCGAAAATTCTGTGTAATTGTATACCTTTATGCTTTATTCTAGCAACTTCTTAAAATTTAAATACAGTCTAATGTAAAGCATTTTATATTTATGTACAAAATAAGTAATTTCCATATGTTTGTTTAGCTTGCATTGTATTTGTATTTTGTGTTGCATTGTATCATGCATTGTTGTGGCTTTCTTCGAGCATCTTACACAGTATCGTATCAAAAATATGCTTATAGAATAAATGGACTTAGGAAGATAGTAACCTAGAAAAAAGTATCCCTTTGACTTAGTAGGTGTACTTCTGTGGAAGAAGGTGAACGCTAAGAGCGAAATCTCTGGAGATATGTGCATATGAATTTGGTCTTCATCTTCCTATATTAGGTATGCTACATACACTTCTTTCAGACTTGGTGTTTAGGTGAAATTGGGACAGTCTCATTTATCCATAAGATTACAGTAAGAATTAAATGAGACAATGCAAAGGCCCTGGAATTTAGTACATCTTCAAAAAAATCAATTTATTATCATTATTATTACCAAACTTTGTGATGTGACACACTCTGTATTACTATTAGCATATATATATTAATTATATATATCGTCCTATGCTATAGATGATAATGCATGAAATAGTCTGATATATACTATTTTGAAGTTTCTCTAACAGTGAAATCATTTGTTGCTGGGGAGGAGGAATTACTCAGCGAAGCACTACTGGTTTAGCTTAACTGCATCATGGTAAAAGAGAGAACTAAAAATGAGAGACAGAGGAAGAAAAAGAGAAAAATGAAGAAAGGTAAGCAAGAGATTGTAGGAAAGTTTAATTAAAAATCAAATATGTAGAATGGAATCAGAAGTAGAACTAGCATATAAAAATAATATAATAATGACACTAGCATTTGTAAATGTTGTGACTTTTAATATACATTTTTATCTATTGTCTAATTGAGTTTCTTACCAATTTTGTGAATAGATGGGAAAGAAAAGTGATTTGTTTTTCAAACCAGAAAGCTAGGACTAGGAGATAGAGATTTTGGATTTTTTTAAATGATATTTAAGTATCAAGGAATAAATGTTTGTCTATTCTCTTCCTTTAGTAGGGATAAATCCTGGACAAATGAGGAGCAAATACTTGTAAATCATGCCAGCCATCTCTCTGCCCCTTTATCTCAATTTGCAATTATCATTCTTAAAGCATCCTTCAATATTCTTTTTGCCTCATTACATCCATTGCCCCTGCCCTTATCATTTTTGACCGGAGTACTGTAAACTCTTCCTAACTAGGTTTTAAGCCCTTCTTCTTGACTCCTTCAAAATATCTTTCTCATTCCCACTAGACTGATCTTGCTAAAATAGCAATGTAAGTGTCCTATTCTTTCAATGAGTACTCACCACATTCAGTATAAAATAAAAAAACTCCTTGGCATGACACATAAGGGCCTTCTTGATCACAAACCATTTTCTTATAGCCATCCATTGCTCAGGTAATACAGAAGGAATTAAAAGCCTTGGAATAGTCTATGTTCTGTAAGTGATATGCCTTCACACAAAGGATTTCCTCTCTTTGAAATGCTTTCTGTCCCTTTTCTGGCCACTTCTTCTGATGCCTCAAGCTTCAGCTTCGATATGACCTTGCCTAGAAACTCTTTAAAGAACTTTTCTCTTGCACGACCTCCCTGGTCCAGGTTGTGTCCCAACACCCTCATAATACATCACAATTGTTGGTCTTATTCAGTTTATTAGTTCTTTCATTCTTGGAATAAATATAAATGCTTTCTATATTTAAAACATCATTCTGAGTCAAGAATACAATAAACAAACCTGGCAACATTTTATCTTACAAAGCTTATAACAAAACAGACGGGATTGCAAACAGTAAACAATTTCAGAGCAATACGATACTTGCGTAAATGAGCCTTACAGTGTTGATCTAGTTTTTCTACTCTCTTGTGTATACGTGGCTAAGATCTTATTGCCAGAGCTCATTTGGAAGCAGGAACTACAGCTCTGTCACTATATTTTCACTTCCAATATCACTATATTCATGTTGATGGAGCCTGATACATGTTTGTAGAACTAATAAATACATAAGCATTATTTAAAAATATGATCTTCTAAGAGATTATATAACCACTGTCAATCTATTCTTATGATTAATAATGTTTATTCTGAAAATATTTTCTTCACATTAGGTTTAAATTTATACTTGTATGTGAAAGAATTTTCTTTTGTTTCTGGAGAAAAATGGCAAGTCCCTTTATATATATGGAGGCTATTGTTAAGGTTTCTGATGGCTTGAATTTGATAATTTGATCCACTAGGATCTGACCTGCAGTAATATTCCTCATGACATCCTCAGTACTCTGCTTCTCCCTGTTCTGTTTCAGCTGCACTGGTGTAGTTCCTCACTCAGCTCTCCAGCATTTACAAATGCATTTGCCAGCAACACTCTCTCTAGATATTAAACACACAGTTTCTTTGCTGCTCAGATAAGCCTTCCTTAAAAATAGTGCCCTCACCACGTTCTCTTCATTCCTACACCTGGACACATTTTTCTCCATGGCACTTAAACATAAGCTCCATAAATACAGAAACTTTCTCTTCTTCGATGTTGAATCACCATGGACCAGCCCATACTCTCAATTATGTTGAATGTAATGTTGACAACACAACTCCGAGAAAGTAGAACTGGAGAAGAGAGATTTGGTAGACATGGAGGGACTGAGGAACTAAGAGAAAACATCAGAAATGTAGAAGAGTTAGCAATTCTATTCTTGGGACAGGAATATGAGATCTGAAATCGTTGGTATTTAATGGGCTTTGATTGAAAGATACAATTTTCCTCTTGAGACAGCTAGAGATGAATTAATACCTGGTCCTCTGTAAGGAAGCTACCTTCTCTCTTTATACTGACTCCTAGGTTTGTGGCATCAGGCCCACAGAGATTGGGTAAATTTAAGTACACATATTTGGACTTCTATTCCCTGGACTAAATCACCTCTAGCCTATCATTTTCCATCATCATTTATATGTTTATATGTTCCTTTCAAATTGTAATAAAATAACTCAGATTTTCATATTGATTTTAAGGCATTTGGCCATATGAATTTTTGCAATTTTTCATCAGGATTTGACAAAAGGAGACTCGTAGAGTAAATGCATACCTATCATGTTTATAAGAAATCTAGAATTTTTCAAGCCCTGGAGTTTTGAGTCATTATGAAATTAGCAGATAATGGATAATGCTAGGTTTATTATGTTTGGGGGTTCAATGGGGCACACTGGCTCATTAAAAATAATGCTTTAAATATAGTAAAATAATGATAAAAGAACAAGCTAAGTATTTTTTTTCTGATAACCTTGAATGTTTTTCTTTATATAAGAAAGCCACTAAATGATATGCCTTGTATGATTTAATGTTTGTATTTAATTCTTCATAAAAAAATTTAACATAGTTCTGGACTTGAAAGGCATGTAATCATTTAGGCTTAAAATAATTTAAGCTTAATTTAGAGTTTCTAAATGAATACATGTTATTTGACTTCATTTTTTGCAAATGAGACATGAAAGGAAAAATCTGAATTCTGCAAACTCAAAAGGATTTTCCAGCTTACCTTCTGTTTTTGAAGAGCAGTTTCAATTTTCAACAGTCTGATAGATTTGATTGTTGGTATCGCTTGTCATATTCCCATTCTGTTTATCAGTTCACTAAAACCAATAGATAAATTGCTATTAATATCACTCTTCTTATCTTCTTACCAACTAGCCATGAAGAACATCGATCAAGCAATTCCTGTATGAAGAATGTATCAATGCTGTAGTGACTTGTAATTGAAGGCATGTGGCTTCCGTGAATTCATGTATTTAAGCTGTGCTTGCTAAATGTCTCAGAATAAGAGATTATCATATAAAGAAATTTAATAACCCAATTAATCATTCAAATTAAGTGCATAATGTTAAGAAAAGAGTTTTGTTGCATCATCTATTTCTAGGAACAAGAAAAATATAACTTCATCATTCAAGTGAACAGGGCTCCCTTTCCTCTTTGTCCTCCAGTGGCTTTATACATAAAGAGTAAGCTAGGTAAAAACAGCAGTCAGAGATTCTGGAGAGTCCAGACATATTAAAGGAAAGAACTGGCACCTAGTGATAAAACAAAACAAAACAAAACAAAATTAAGTCATCAAATTTTGCTTAAAAACAAAATAGGTCATCAAATATTGATTAAGTCATTAAATTCTATGTTTTGGAATCTCCACATCCAGATAAAATGAAAATTAGAGGAAAAAATAAGTATTGAATAAAACAGTTTGCAGTGCTTTTTAAAGGAAGAGATGTGAGTTCTTTGGAACACTTTGCTTTATGCTGTGCTTAAGGAGGTAGCACGTCTTTATGTCTTATTTCACCCTACAGCAGCCCTGTATCCTTTTCCATTATTGATACTAGTTTAAGTGAAAATGTAATGAATTTCCTACTTAAAAATGTTTTAATAAAAATATTTTTGCTTACCTAAAAAAAAATTTAAGTGACTTTTCTTCTGTGTAAATGATGACAGATTCACTATCTAGATTCACCTGGCTTCTGTTTTCTGTCGTTATCTATCTATCATCTATCTATCTACCTATCTACCTACCTACCTACCTATCTTTATCTATCTATGTATCTGTGTATCTATCTATCTTCTAGGTATCTATGTATCTATCTATGTATCTGTGTATCTATCTATCTATCTTCTAGGTATCTATGTATCTATCTATGTATCTATGTATCTTATCTATGTATCTTCTATGTATCTATCTATGTATCTGTATCTATCTATCTATCTTACCTATCTTCTGTGTATCTATGTATCTTCATTCCATCTATGTATCTATGTATCTAATCTATCTTTCTTCTATCTATGCATCTATCTTCCTTGTATCTGTCTATCTATCTAATCTATCTTCATTCTATCTGTGTATCTAGGTATCTATCTTCTTTCTATGCATCTATGTATTAATCTACCTATCATCTATCTATCTATCTTCATTTTATGTACGTATCTATGTGTCTATCTATCTTCCTTCTATGTATCTAATCTATCTAGCATCTATCTATCTGTCTATCTTCATTCTATGTATCTATGTATCTATCTTCCATGTATCTATGTATCCTATCTATCTATCTACATTTTATCTATGTATCTATGTATCTGATTTAGGTTTCTTCTATCTATGTATCTATCTATATTCTATCTATGCATCTATCTTCCTTCTATCTATGTATCCAATATATCTGTCTATCGATCTTCTATCTATCTATCTATCTGTCTGTCTATTATCTATCTATCTATCTATCTATCTATCTAACTATCATCTATCTGCCTACCTATCAATCCTAATTTTTGGATGTGCCAAGGGTGAGGATGCCAGGGAGCCTCAAAGGGAAAGCATCCTCCATACGGAAATAGAAGAAATTCTGTGAACAGTGAGCAGCTTAGACATTTCAAGCTTCCACATAGTTTTCAACTTTAAGGAAACTTGTTTTTCTATGTTCACAGTGGAGCTTTACTAGGTACTTGCTTTTTAGCTGTACTGGTCATGCCTAAATTTCATGTGGACTTATATTAAGGAGAAAATTTTGATTTGAAAAATCTCAATGCATTTCTCAGTTTATCAAAATTAACTGAATACAGTCAATGAATACCAATACATGAGAGTCATTGTACATATTCCAGTGGATAAGAAAATGTTTTTGAAACTTCAATATCACTCGACAAGAAATCTGTTTAAATAAAAACATTGCAAGTACAGAATGATGGGAAAAAATGTTGTTTTTCTTGATTGAGAACACCTACAGTCTTTCATAGAATACCCACAGGAAGCACAGAAACATAATGGGAAAAAGTGCAAAATCTATTGAATGCTTTATTGGCTCAGTTATTCTATGAATCAGAGTAGATATAAATACTCTCCTTGGCCTTAGGGCTGCCTTCAAAATGCTTGTCTATATCAACTTAGATTGCAAAATAAATAAATAAATAAAGTGTCAGGAACTGTGTTAAGCTACTGCAGGCAGAGATTGAAAAATGGTGCAATAATATTCTAACTAGTTGACCAAGATCAGAGCTGTTAGGAGGGAGTGACAGGTGGCGCATACATCCCCAGGCCCTGACTCACTATATTCTAAATGGCACTTACTCTACCTAGACTAATCATCACAGCAGTCACGTTGTACCAAACACTTCTTGAATTTCTCATCTGTGGTTTCTGCTAAGGATAAGACCTTTTAAGAACCTTATAAAGAAATGAAAATGATTAATTTGTCATAGATTCTAAATTCTGTATTAAAATGTAAAGCTGTTGCACGAAATATAATTTGTCCATGTACCCTGAGCTTATAAACATTAAGATGTTATCATAGGGTGGTATAATCATTGTCTCTGTGTATGTCTGTGTCTCTGCTGAAGTTTCAGCTGTGTGATAGCCAGGAGCATGTATTTGCATTTCTGTGTCCTTAACACCTAGCACAACATAAATACAGTATTTGATGAATGAATAAGAGAACAAATAGACAGGACCATGTTAATAATAGAAAATAAACATTATTTTTCTGGAATTTCACGGGGGAATATATACTGTAGCTCTCTCCTTGCCAAAGGATATTTCAGAACTCAGTGAGGTTTCAAATGTAATTCTGGAGACATAATGTTGTTCTGACATGATTACCAAGCCAGAGCTGCTGGGATTGCAGTTTCAAAGTGGATGAAATAAGGAAGCCTAACATGTGTAAGCTGAGGCTGGAGATGAATGTACTCTAACAGAAAAACAGATGTAGGAGACTTCTTTAATTTCAATTGTTTTACCATTTGGAGAGTATTTCTGGAGATTGAATAGAAAAAAAGTCCGGGGGTTTAATGTACATATTTATAGCATAACTAGTTAATTATAGAAAACGAGAATAGGAGGCTCTGTGTAGCCTTGAATTATTTCCAAAAAGTTCAATGAATCAAATTACTGGGATATTTTCATAGGAAAAATGTACCTGCTTCTTAGGAAAAAAAAGTGCCAGTTTTCCTGGAAGGCTATGAGTCTATTATCAACAGATTCCTTGAGTATTTCAACATGGACTCATTCAAAGTCTATAATTCTCAAATCAATTATGTCAGTGCTAAGTCTTAGCAGCAGATGAGCTCTTAATCCAAGCCTTTCCCTCTCTCTGCTTATGCTTGTAGATCACACGGTGGAGAATTTTCCTATTGCAATAACCCCACGTCTCCCTATTCAACAGTTTTTCTTCTCCTAATGTAATAATCCCTTTGAATAAAATACCTTTTTCTATGTCCAGATTTATTATTTGATGACACAAAATATTTTATAGGGAAATAAACTGTGGGAACAAAATATATATATTAAATGTGAGAACTATACACACCAGTACCTAGAATGTCTACCAGAAAGGTATTTCAGTTACAAGTTTTGGAAAGCAGGCCAGAATATAGCATGTAAAGAGTCAATAATATTTAATATTACATCATCAATCAGCAGATAGTGCGTGGACAGAAGGCAGGTGAAAGGGAACAGGGACATTAGATTTATCTGAAGAACGTTTTTAACTATACATGTTTGTATTATATCCCCCCATACTACCACTCCGGACTTACAGATGCTCCCCTAAGGTAGGGGAATTTGTTTGTCTCATTTAAGATCTTCTCCTGAACAACTGCTCCTTTGAGTCATGAGGCTGGCAGAAGGCTGCCAGGAGAGGCCTCGTTAAGGGCAGTGGGAGCTGGGCGCCTGGTTTTGTCCTTGGTAAAAAGCTTCATGAGAAAATGAGCTGGTTGAGATAGGAAAGTGAAATAGTGTATGGGGAAAATATGATGCAGGATTTACATATTCACGATTATAGGCATATCTGGTAAAATTGTAACAGCACTTCTTTGTCAGATATCCTTTGTGAAAAACAGAGACCTTTATATAAATCTGTCTCATATCCATTAAAAAGTAAAATTTTCATTCTTACAAAATATCCATGGCAACCATTAAACTATGTTTCCTAAGAAATATTTATTTTTATGTCATTAAGACACTTACATTGTTCATATAAGTTTAACATATTCTTTCCATTCACAATATAACTGATTCCTAACTATAATGCATTGTGTTGGCATAATCTGTTGATATAAAATTTTAATTTCAAAAGTAGAAAATGATCTATGCAAAACAAAGCTTCATATTTTGACTTCTTGCATTTAAATGAAAAATTATTTTAGTTTTTTGGTAAGACAATTATTTGACATTTGTTAATAGTATTTAAGTATTTATGAATTGTTTACAATGAAGCAGTGAATGAATTATTCTACTGACCACATATTTTGAATAAAGTATATCATTAAGTGTAGGAAGTGAAAGTAACAACAAAGAAGAAACCATCTGAATTGGAATTTTTGTTTTAAAGAAATACTTTACAATGAGGCAAATTGTACAATATGTGGAAATAATTATAGAAGTGCCCACAAATTGCAGATTAAAGTTAATATTGTGTCCTTACATTTTCTCTGATAAATATACCACCACAGCTATTTTTGGATTTATTCATAATGTTTAAATATAGACCTCCTTGTTCTCATAGAGGTTGGTTTGTACTCATTTCTACTTTTCATATTACAATATTATATGACATATTCTTTCTAAAAGGAAGAAAAAGAAATCTGTTCATGAGGAAATAATTATATTAGCAGATCTTACTCTCCAAACTTCCAGTTAACTAGTTGAACAAATGGTAAGAAAATATTAAGTTAATATGCCAATGAGTTCATATACATTTTTACTTTCTGTATCATTGTTAACCCAATTAGCTTCCACATTTTTATCTTGTGTGTTCAGGAATAGATTCAAATTGTTAGAAAATCACATATTTTAATTTGACTATTGAAGTTTATCTCTGCTGCCATGTTCAATTTTTAGTTCAGGTCAATATTAGTTACACCCGAGGAGCTGTACAACAGCCAGTTCCTACAGAGTAAAAATTTCATGCACTATTGAAAATTCTCATCAGCAGAGTAACATTTTCATACACTATTGAAAATTTCCATAGTTCATTTAATAAATTAGCTTAACAAAGGAAAGCAAATGTACAATTGTCATGACAGAAATATTCAGTGATAGTTTAGGTAAGGCTTCAAGTTAGGACTCAAATAATACCAGGATTTTTTTCACGTAATATCCAGGTAGAAGAAACATATCCCTTGTAGTTATGATGAAGCAGAGATTGTCCTCTAATAAATAAATTGGCATTGTGAGGAAAATAAAGATTTGTTTTCCTCCCTCACGGCAATATTTATGACTGAGATGCCTATAACAAAAAACAGATTAATAAAAGTATGTAAATTTATTTAATATCAGTTTTGCACAATATGGGAGCCTTCAGAAATGAAAACCCAAAGAAATAGGGAAATCTGATGTTTTATGTATAGTTGTGCAGAAGTCTGATTGGAGAACAAAAGAGTACCATCCAATGGTAATAAACAGGGAGCACTGGGAGATTAGCAAAGTCTATTTTCTTTGTAGATTTTTCTTGACATCTCTATATCTTTATTCCTCCAAGTACAGGGAAGATTCTTCTGGAATGAAGGTTCTGTGGCCTATTTTAGAGACCATTTAGATAATTCTTTTGTGGTATTCTTTAGATGATAATAATAAGAGAGTCAGAGAGACCCTGCTTCTGCTGTTTTCCCAAATGCTGAGATGCCATATTTTGAAGTAGTATGTCCTCACACCCATCATTCCCATCTGAAAATGCATTGGTGAATTGCCTCATAAGTTAATAAACCAGTCTTTCAGTCCCAGAAATAGTTCGTTCCAAACAGTTTAAGTTATATCTCATTTCAGAAGGCAGTGTTGCTGGTGGGCTTCCACTAAAATTATGCCTCTCTATGTTGTAATCCATCAGAAATTGAAGAGGCTTTTACGTGAAAACAACAGAAAAACAAAGATAAGAACAACCAATAAGCTCAATTTTGAGCCTAGAAGACATCTGTTAGAGATGATTTCTACGTACTAGCTGAAAGCATTTTCAGATGGCTGGTAGGCAGTGGCAATCTGAAAGATTTCCCTTTTGTAGTCTGTATAAGACTTTTGATGTAGACCACAAAGCAACAGGCATAAAGCTTATCTGTATTTAAGCAGTTATGATGATTTTTCTGAAATCTTTATCAAGCTGCCCAGCTATAGTTTGCAGATATTCAGGAAAAGGAGAGTTTTAATATTTGGTGATGCCAAGTCAGAAGGTAGAAGAAAAATTGGACATATAGGTTTGGAGAGGTATTAGAGTCAGATATTGGAAAATTTGGCTAAGTCAGATAATAGATAATACAGTTCAGGTTTTGTAATAAAACCTCAAAAACAATGAATAAGACTAGAATCTAATAATAGATGTACTATCTAATTTTTTCTGAATCATTTTTTCTCTTTCTACAGTTACTTCCATTTCTACCAAAGATGATCAAAGTAAGACTAATTTGTTTTCAGGAGTTTTAGTTTTATTAAACATGGCCTGATTATTTACACAAGTAAGGCAAATATTGTGATTGAGTGTATAGTCTCTTTTTAAGTCTCCTTTGCTGAAAATTTTAATAAGGAATCTCAGATTAGACATTTGAAAGCCTCTGAATGCTGTGAAACCAAGCTAAGGGCTTGTCATCAGACTTTGCCTGTAATACCTACCTATTTGGGTGAATCGATCTCTTCTCAACTTCCAGAAAGTATATCAAGATGTTTCAGCCTATTAGGAAGTGACATTCCTTACTCATCACTAAGGCAACCATATACGAAAACCATATAATCACCAAGGGTTTTCATTGACTCTATGAAGCTAACCTTAATTTTTAAAGTTGTCTGGTAATATCTGAAAATATGATATTCCAGTTAAAACCTTAGTAATATTACCAGTGCTTCTAATGGTGTCTTGTTACAAAAACAGATTCTTATTTAACTTATGCAAATACCTACATTGCCATAACAATAAGAGTAGTAATAGTTTCCAAATTATAGAGAGGGGATAAGGCAGTAAAAGAAGTAATTGCTTTATCTTTGTTTATTAAAAAAACACTAAATTGTGTAAGATATAGATAGCTTAAGAATAGGAAAAGGTTTTCTGAAATTTGGAAAAGAAAACATTAAAGAACCAGCAATGCTCCAAATAATAGGTCATAAAAATGACGTTCTTTAGTAAATTTAGTCATTTAATTAATTATTGACCAGTTTAATTTTGATTAGTGATTGTATTAACCCACCAGCTTCTTCATTTGATTTCTAAATATTTTTACTTAGTCTAATGGTGTGAATTTAAACTTATGAGAAACCTGTATTTGAAGTACTTATCAGGTTTTTTTGTTGTTGTTGTTTTTTTTTTCATGAATCTCCTTGAAGAAAAACCAGTACTGGACTTTTACTGGTTGCAAATATTTGCAAAGAAGAATCAAAGTAAAACAATAACTGTAGAAGAAAAAGGAGCTAAAATAGTCACTGTTATAGATGTAATGAGAATTTATTACAATAATGGTTCAGTTGACAAGGAAATTTGGTTATTTCTATGGCATACAACATTTTAACATAATAAATAAAATTGCAACTGATAACATTATAAAAGATGTCAGAAATTCTAAAAATTTCATAAAAGTTCTGAAACACACAAAATGTTGGTCAAAGGATACATAATGATATAAAAATATATTTCAAGAGATCATTGTGTAGCAAGGTGACTATAATTAATATAGATGTATTCTTGAAAAATGTAATGAGAGTGGACATTATATGCTCTCACCATAAAAGACGATATATGAGATAATGCATTGTTAACTATATTTAACCATTCCACAATGTATATATACTTTAAACCATTATGTTGTGCACCATAAAAACATAATGTTATCCATCAGTTTTTAAAATATTTTTTTTAAAAGTTAGTTTGAGGTCAAATGACTTCATTTAGAATTTGATTTAGGAAATTATAAAAGGTGTCAAAAGTTCCAAATGCTTTATTTAATAGAATCATACATCACTGTGGAAACAATCCCAAAGTAACAAAAGATTTTATAATCAAACACAGCAAAGTGATGTAGTTGTTAATAAAACTTAGCTCTTTTAATATTGTAGATTTAGCTTTTGTAATTGAAGACCTAATAAAAGACAATATAATGCATAATAAATTATCATAATGCACAAAATCTTATTTTTGTAGGACAATTACTTGGGAGGAAAAAAATATAATCTTTAACAAAAACAGAACAATATTCAAGAAAACTTTTTCATTTAGAAGAGAAGACCATATTCTAGTTTCGAATCAGTGTGCAGTTAATACTAAGAATAATTTAAGGAAAGAAAATCTTATAAACAAATCCATTTAATTTTAGACAGTTTTGAACACCAAAAATAGTTTTCCCCACAGCCTTCTTTTTTACAAACCTTATTCACCCTTAAAAATATATATATCACATTTTTCCTACATTTTCTCTTTCTCATTCAGAAATAATCTGTCCCTTTACTTCAGTACAGAATTATTTTCTTTTACTCTTAACAAAAATGCATCTTTGTACTTCATACCTTTTTTAAACCAAAACATATGCTAATTTTCTTGCTTTTCATACAGATATTTCCCTTATAATTCCTAGCAGATTTAGTTCCATATATTAGAATTTCTAATTCACAGTAACTTTAATTTCTACTGAAAACTAGGAAATAAACAACTGTAACCTATCATTCACATACCAACACTGTGTGCATAAATATCATAATTGTAGACACATATTTTTACTCATTGTACATTTTTTCATGTTGTACAGACCCAAATATCATTAGTTTTTCTATACTGCATTACAAACAAGATGTTCAATATTTTATCTGTTTGGAAATAATCTAGATCTTCAACACATGTCTATTACTTAATTTAACTTAGAATAATATAAAGTTTTAAATTACCAAAAAGTTTAGTAATTTAAGCAGTATATTTATAAAATATTATTTAGGTAGTGTATTTCTAAAAAAGAATTTTTATAGAAAAAGTCATTTTAAAATCTGTATCACATTTATATTTATTCACTTCAATTATTCTTAACAGTTATGCTTGAACCACTCATGAAAATTTCATGCAACACTAAACAAAGCTAGGCACCAACCTGTTATTTGTCTTATTTACAAATCCGGTACATATAAAAACTATCACAGACACAAATAAACTAAAATGCTAAACATATAACTTTTCCTTTTCTTCTTTAAAATTTATTTTCCACTTGCATGATAAACACACATCAAACAATTAATTTATCATTGATTAGATTTATAGTTTTATGATCTTAAATATCTAGCAGAGATGACATAAGGTATGAGTAAACTATGTAAAAAATATTGTATGTCTGCATTATATTTAATTCTAACAATTCTGAGACCTTCCTGTTTTTATTTTACCAAAAATTTAAAAACTGGCTAAAGTAAACAGAATTTTAAAAACACATGGAATTTAAACATACATCAATTAAATACAGTCTTAAGGGATTTTATAAACTAACTTAGTAATATTGTCTGAATATAGAAAAAAATCACACACACACATACACACACACACATATATAACATGTTATATGGTTACTTACATAAACATACATAAACCTATAGACAGATGCAAAGATCTCATAGCTTTTATTCTAAAATTTTAGCCATACATGTACACTCATACGGAGCTCACTAGGTGATGAACAGCAGCTTCCAGACTGTGTTATAGACAGATGGAATACATTCAAATAACCTGCTAAGATAGCCAAAGGTGGTGCCTGCTGGGACTCATGCCTATGATCCCAGTACTCTGGGAGGTGGAAGTGAATGGAGTGCATGGGTTGCTTGAGTCCAGGAGTTTGAGACCAGTCTGGGAAACATGGCAAAAGGCCCTCTCTACAAATAAAAGTGTAAAAACTAGACATGATGCTTAATGTCTGTAGTCCCAGGTACTAGGGAGGCTCAGGTGGGACAATTACCTGGGCCCAGGATGCCAAGGCTGCAGTGAGCTTTGAGCATGTCATTGCATTTCAGGCTTCCAGCTTGAATGACAGAGCAAGACCTTGTCAAAAATAAAAATAAATACATAAAAATAAAAAGAGTGCCAAAGAGTTTTTTTTTTTTTTGCCTTTTCTTTTGTTTTTACTAACACTTGTGGAAAAGGCTTTGTATGATTTTCCTCATGTGTCCAATTTCAAAATAGTTTCTTTGAAAAAAATATCTGATTAAAGTCATTTTTCTGATGTTCATGTTTCAAAATGTAAAATTCTAGAGGAGACAAGGTAGAGTATTCATATCTCAAGAGGGCACAAAGAAATAACATTTTTAAGAATTTTGGAGATATTTGCCTATTATCAGAGGCCAATTGTATAGAGATTAAGGAGTAAATTTTGAGTGACTGAAGTTATATCTAGCAGCTGTCATCCTATTTCCAATTAGATTGTTTCTTTTTTCAGCCCCAGATGGTTGATTTTGGAGGCCCCTGAATCTATTGACAGCAAAGACCCCCAAAGTTTAAGTGCATGAGGGGTTCGAGTGAAAAGGAAAAGGTCTGGCAGTACTGGACAGAGAGATGGAAGAGGTAGGGCTTTAATGGGTAACATAATCAATCATTCAAGGAAACTGGATGAATGACTGAAGATGACAAAAGGAAGAAGGAGGACTAGAAGCAAATTAAAAAAAAAAAAAAAAAAAAAAGAGAGATCTTAGAGGAGCCAGTCGGAGGAGATCTTACTCCCCAAAGAGGCCAATGAAGCTCTACATTATTTTTTGCAAAAATCGTTCCAACAAGAAAGGAAGCAAACAGAAGGGGCAGAATACATGGTTAGCAGATTTCAAAAAGAATGCTTTCTGGTGATGAGTAAGTACACACAGGAGAAGCATGACCCAGTGGAAAGCATAGAGGACTCAATAGTATCCTTAGTATATTCTCAGTACCAGCTTTCCACCAAGCTGACTTCTGATCATAGATATTTTTAAAACAGATAATCAAAACACCCTTGCTAGCAATGTTGAACTCGCTTTTTCCTGTTTTAAGAAATCAAAGATATCTATCGAGTGATTCAAAATCGAACACAGCAAGCCTTTAATGACTTCACTATGAATGCAAGAGACACCTTCAAAAAGAATGCAAAAAGATACAACCCGCTCAAGATCCAGAACCACAACAGAAACAGCTAAAAGAAAGATCTTTGTTGTCAAAAGAATATGCTTGTTGTGAAATAACAAACGTTGAAATGACAAAATCCCCTGGAGTACTGGGAGATCTTATTATAAACTTCCCTGAGAACCAGCATGACTGATCAAAGAGAGTGCTTGGGCTACCAGCCTCTTGGACTGGCTGTCTGAAGCAAGCTGACACTTGTACCACCCAGCTGACAGAGACCAGAGAGAGTATTCTCAGTGGTTCCAAAGCCAACTTCTCTCAAGAACACAAAATAAGACAAACAGGAAAGAGATAGCTGTCCTTGGAAGGTAAAGGTTCAATAACAAATGACCACAAGATTATACAAGCATCACAATCCAAAAATATTTTTTCTGTTAATCTGAATTTGGAAAGGAAGAAACAGAAGAAATGTTTGCCTTTGTCTCTGGACCAGGAACTATAGAGATGCAGGTGAACGGACTGGTGAGAATGTTCACCTTTCACCAGCTTTATGTCAGCTGTTTCCGAATCTCAACCACAGGCTCCAGCGTGAGTGGGGTGTCTCAGCCACCCAGCACTGAGTGACGGAAGCAGTAGGTTCGAAAACAATTTTTCCTCATTCATCACGAGATGTATGGCTGAGACTCTTATGACAAAAGACATATTAACAAGAGAAAAACATACACTTATTTAACATAAATTTTATACAACATTGAGCCTTCAGAAACAGTGACCCAAAGCAATGAAGAAATCTGTGTATTTATATGGACAGCTCTACAGATATGAGCATAGGACGAAAAAAAAAAGCATGATGCAATGGTAATAAACTTGGAAAAACTTATAAATGCATATATATATACATATATATGTGTATATATATGTATATATATATATATATATGTATTTGGTATCTCTATGTCTTCATTCATTTCCTCCAGTTATAGGGAGAAGACTTAAGAAGCCATGGTCTCATCTGAGATGAGAGTTATATTAACTACTTTAGAATTTAAAAAGAATTCTTTTTTAAAATTATACTTTAAGTTCTGGGGGTACCTGTACAGAACGTGCAGGTTTGTTACATAGGTATACATGTGCCATGGTGGTTTGCTGCATCCATCCCCCTGTCATCTACATTAGGTATTTCTCCTAATGTTAGCCCTCCCCAATCCCCAGACCTCCCTCTATCCCTCCCCTAGCCCTCCACACCCCAACAGGTCTGGGTGTGTGATGTGCCCCTCCCTGTGTTCATGTGTTCTCCTTGTTCAACACTCACTTATGAATGACAATATGTGGTGTTTGGTTTTTTGTTCTTCTGTCAGTTTGCTGAGAATGATGATTTCCAGCTTCATATATGTTCCTGCAAAGGACATGAACTCATCTTTTTTTATGGCTGCATAGTATTCTATGGTGTATATGTGCCACATTTTCTTTACTCAGTCTATCATTGATGAGCATTTTGCTTGATTTCAAGTATTTGCTATCATAAACAGTGTCACAATAAACATACATGTGCATATGTCTTTATAATAGAATGTTTTATAATCCTTTGCATTATACCCAGTAATGGGATTGTTAGGTCAAATGGTATTTCTATTTCTAGATCCTGGAGGAATTGCCACACTGTCTTCCACAATGGTTGAACTAATTTACACTCCCACCAACAGCATAAAAGCGTTTCTATTTCTCCACAACCTCTCCAGCATCTGTTGTTTCCTGATTTTTTAATGGTCATCCTTCTAACTGGCATGAGATGATATCTCAATGTGGTTTCATTTACAGTTCTCTAATGATCAGTGATGAGAAGCTTTTTTGCATATGTTTCTTGACTGCATAAATGTCTTCTTTTGAGAAGTGTGTGTTCATATCCTTTGCCCACTTTTGGATGGGTTTGTTTTTTTCTTGTAAATCTCTTTTAGTTATTTGTTGATTCTAGATATTAGCCCTTTGTCAGATGGGTAGATTGTAAAAAATTTTTCCCATTCTGTTGGTTGCCGGTTCACTCTAATGATTGTTTCTTTTGCTGCACAGAAGTTCTTAAGTTTAATTAGATCCCATTTGTCTATTTTGGCTTTTGATGCCATTCCTTTTGATATTTTAGTCATGAACTTCTTGCCTGTGCCTATTACCTAAATGGTATTGCCTAGGTTTTCTTCTAGGGTTTTTATGATGTTAGGTCTTATATTTAAATCTTTAATCCATCTGGAGTTAATTTTTATAAAAGGTGCAAAGAAGGAATCCAGTTTCAGCTTTCTGCATATGGCTAGCCAGTCTTCCCAACATCATTTATTAAATAGGGAATCCTTTTCCCATTGCTTGTTTTTATCAGGTTTGTCAAAGATCAGATGGTTGTAGATGTGTGGCGTTACTTCCAAGGCCTCTGTTCTGTTCCATTGGCCTATATCTTAGTTTTGGTACTAGCACCATGCTGTTTTGATTACTGTAGCTTTGTAATATAGTTTGAAGTCAGGTAGTGTGATACCTTCAGCTTTGTTTGTTTGTTTTTTGCTTAGGATTGTCTGGGCTATGTGGGCTCTTTTTTAGTTCCATATGAAGTTTCAGGTGTGTGGTTTTTTTTTTTCTTTCAATTCTATGAAGAAAGTCAATACTAGTTTGATGGGGATAGCATTGAATCCTTAAATTACTTAGGGTAGTATGGCCATTTTCATGATATTGATTCTTCCTAACCATGAGCTGGAATTTTTCCCATTTGTTTGTGGCCTCTCTTATTCCCTGGAGCAGTGGTTTGTAGTTCTCCTTGAAGAGGTCCTTCACATCCCTTATTAGTTGTATTCCTTGGTATTTTATTATTTTTCTAGCAATAGAGAATGGGAGTTTACTTTTGATTTGGCTCTCTGTTTTTCTGTTATTGGTGTATTTTTATGGCCTTTTTCAGGGGACAATGGTGAGAGTAGATGATATAGGACTTTTCCTATGCCTGCTGTTTTCCAAAATCCCATGGTGCCCTATTGTGTGGTAGTATGTCCTGAACCCCATCCATATAAAAATTATGTTGAATTTTGACTGTGTTGGCCTTCAACTAGATTATTTCTTTTCACTTTTCCTTTTTTTTTTCAGATACTCTTTCCTAAGCCTGTATTTAAGGTCTTGAACTGGGGATCTACTACAGGCTAATGTCACATGCTTATTCTTTACCTCCTTCTGTCCTCACATCTCTGGGTAGGAGGTAAGAATGAAATCATGAAAGATAATATGTAAATAGGATAGAGGATATAATGCAAGGCCTAGCAACTGGGTACACCTAGAATTTTAAGATTTTCTAAGAGTGAGACATCTTTTTTTTTTTTTTTTTTGATTGTTTTTAACACTTTTTTTTTCCCATTTATTTATTTTATTGCATTTTAGGTTTTGGGGTACATGTGAAGAACATGCAAAAGTGTTGCATAGGAACACACGTGGCAGTGTGATTTGCTGCCTTCCTCCCCATCACCTACATCTGGCATTTCTCCCCTTGCTATCTCTCCCCAGCTTCCCACCCGCCACCATCCCTCCCCTATTTCCCCCCAACTGACCCCAGTGTGTAGTGCTCCCCTCCCTGTGTCCATGTGCTCTCATAGTTCAACACCCGCCTATGAGTGAGACATCTTATAGAGCAGACAAAAATGTTGGCATCAGTATATTAGGATTGCAAGGATAAGACATCTTTGTCACTATTCTGCTGAGTGTCAACCCCACTTGTTAATATGCAATCTCTCTACAGTTGATATAGAGACTATGCAAAATTGATTCAGAGGAAGCTCATTATGAACTGAGCACTATTATCAAATATTTCTCGAGAGTATTTCTCCTGGCAGCATCTGATGCTTCTGAAAGCTTAATAGATTTAATATGGCATCCTCTTCTCCTATCTATTAATATAATTCACATTTTGAGAAACTAATTTTCTTACGATGCCTCTCACAGATGAGTTACGAAGTAATAATGAGTTATGTAGTGATCTATCCAAAGACATATTTGAAAGGATCAAATGCTTGAGAATAAAAAAGGTGTGTTTATCTCTGGAAATATATCTTACTTTATGTTTTTCTATTATTTTTCTCTACAGAATGGCAAGATAAGTGTTCATAGCAAACTAAAGAGTAAATAAAGATTATAGCACATAAGAACAATAGAAACACTTTCTTTATAATTTTATATTCATTTGTTTTCTATTTTAATTTTGCAAAATGATATAATGTTGGATAATGCCCACTTTAAGAAAATAGAGACTGCAAAAGTAATTCTTAGACTTAGTTAATTGAAAAATATAAAAACAAATAATAAAAATAACAAAACTGCTTTATTTGAGGGTGTAAACAAAACTAATGCTCAGAAATTTCAAGCAAATTGAACAGAAGAGTGCTATAAGATTATCGGATTTATTTTGATGAAGAGAGGTGGAAGGATTGTTGATGTTATAATATAAAAGAAAATAATTTTGCAGTTGGGTAATAATCGGTACATCTCACATAACTTATAAAATCTAGCTTTTCTGTTATGCTTAATAAATATCTGACAAACATGTTTGAAACTCATGAATTAGAAAATTAAGAAGTCTCTCTAGGTATACACGCAAAGGCTCAAAGAATAATAAATATATATTACGTAGCCTGTGTCAAGAAATATTACCTTACAAAGTTATATTTGTAGTCTACACCTTGCTGCCTAGGAAGAAGTTATAATTTAGGGAACCTCCATTTATAACTCAGATTTAATATGTTATGTAAGAATATATATAGTTACAAAGAATTAAGGGAAAATGAAATCAGTTTAGAAAATTTTAAAAGAAAAATACTGATGATTTTATACTGGCTTTTTGGAATTTTAAAAAGTCAGAAATATATTAGCTTATGAAAAGAAGTTTTGAGACTAGAGAAAAATGTATTAAGGGAATCTCTACATGAAAAAATGGTAGTGTAAGATATTCTAGTTCAAATCCAGAGAAAAATACGTCAGTGAAACTGGAGGTTAGCTGTCTGTAAGCAAACTGTGATGCTTGCAGAAGAGGGACATAAACTAAAAATGTATACCACCAAGCAGGATCTCTACAGTGACAGAAAATAAAAGAGTCTTATTTCAGCCAGTGCTCAAACCCCTCTGTATTCCAGTGGTTCTTTTAACCTGACTGCCTATGGTAACTTACCCCCTGACTTATGAGGCATCCCATTGCAAGTGTTCCTGAAAGGGAGACGTAACTCAATTAAAAAATTAAAAATAAACTTTGTGAACACAAAGTAGAGCCAATCGTTGGAAATATTGCTCTTTTATGCTTTAGCTTAGAACAATTTTGAATTTGAGATAGGTTTGTAAAATACACAAAAGCACTGTCAGAGGAGGCAGAACAAGATGGCTCAATAGAATCTCCCAGCAAACATCCCTTCTGCAGGGAAGGGATGGCCTTTCCAACTCAAGGGATCCCTTTCCAACTCAACAAACTGTCTTCTTAGGAACGACAACAAAAAATCACGTGAGTGATCACAGCATCTGATTGTGACATAACAAGCAAGGCTGCAATGAAGGGTTGAAGAGGGCAGGAAAGATAGTCTTGTGTTGCCTACTCCACTCCCCACTCCCGCAACCCCAGGCAGCACACTGTGGAGAGAAAATCTTTGTTGAGCTTTCTTGAGTTTTCTCCCTCCCTATGGGAGGGAGAGAAAAGTGAGTGCGGGACTCCGTCCTGGAACTCAGTGTGGCCCTGTCACCCTGGAACACAACATTGGTCAGAATTCTGCTGCTACCCAGAAAGGAGCCTTTAGACCAATCTTGGGCCAGAGGAGCATCCTCCGTCCCAGAAGGACGAATCTGAATCCAAGCCAGCTGCACTGTCAGCTGACAAAAGTGGCAGGGGATCCCCTCAGATAAACTTAAGTGGCAGTCAGGCCATAGGCACTGCCGTCCTTGGGCAAATCCTGGTGCTGTGCTGATCTCAGAGGCAGTGGGCGAGGGATGCGACTCAGTGAGATGCTAGCAGTGGTGGCCACAGTATTGCCTGCATCACCCCTCCTCCAGCTCCAGAAAGCACAGTGTAGGGAGAGACTCCTTCTACTTGGGAAAAGGCAGGAGAAGAGAACAGAGGACCTTGTCTTACAACTTGGGTAAAGCTCCAACAGATTCCTGAAAGCCCCAATTCTAGGCCTTTGCACTTGGATGATATTCGTAGACTCACCTTGCTCCAGAAGGAAATCTGCTGCATTGATAGGCAGGCACAGTCAGGCAGCATTAAGTACTTGTTAATTAAAGTGGCCTTGGGCCTTGAATCAACACCACAAGTAGCCAGGAAGTACCCACTGGAGACAAGGGGAAGGTCCAGGACTGTGCTGGTCTGGGAGGCCTGGGGTTTTTCAATGCCAGGTCATGAAAGAAGCTGAGAAGGGTGTTGTACCCTGCAAAGCCACGGGGTGAAGCTGCCCAAGGCCATGGGAGCCCACGTCTTGCTCCAGTATGACCTGGACGTGAGACATGGAGTCATAGTAGATCATTTTGGAATTTTAAGTTACAATTACTGTCCTATTGAATTTTGGACTTGCATGGGGTCTTCAACCTCTTTGTTTTGGCTGATTTCTGCATTTGAAATGAATATATTTAACCAATGGCTATGCCCCCATTGTAGCTAGGAAGTAACTAAATAATTTTTGATTTTACAGGCTCATAGAAGGAAGGGACTTGCCTTGTCTCAGATGAGACTTTTGACTTGGACCTTTGGGTTAATGCTGGAATGAGCTAAGACTTTGTGGACTGTTGGAAAGGCATGATTGTGTTTTGAAATGTGAGTACTTAAGATTTTAGAGGGGCTGGGGCAGAATGACATGGTTTGACTGTGTCCCTGCCCAAATCTCATCTTGAATTGTACTTCCCATAATCCCCATGTGTTCTATGAGGGACCCACTGGAAGTGGCTGGATCACGTGTCCTGTTTCCACCATGCTGCTCTTGTGATACCAAGTGAGAATTTCAGTCTCCTACTTCAAATCTTTGAGTAATAAATCAGCACTCAAAAATGTAAAAAAAAAAAAAAAAATCTTGTGAGCAAGACTGGATGACTTTATAACTGTCTGGCTTTTCCCCCACTGGCACTTCTCTCTCCAGACATCTTGTGACGAAGGGTTTGCTTCCCCCTGCATCATGATTCTAAGTTTTCTGAGGCCTCTCCAGTCATGCAGAACTGTGGGTCAATTAAGCTTCTTTTCCTTATAAATTTCCCAGTCTTGGGTTTTTTGTTTCTTTGTTTCCTTGTTTTATAGCACTGTGAAAACAGACTAATCCACTCATATAATTGAAAAGAGGAGTTTTTGGTTAGGTTGTTCTCTTCCGTATTTTTCACAAGTGTGAAGTATCATGTAAACAGCTGTGAGGTTAAAAATGCAATTTGAAGAAACAACAATAAGAGAAGTATACTGAGATGCTTTTGTCATGTACGTGCCATGATTAATATTAAGGGGAGGATAAATTTGGTTCTGCTCCTTCCACTTACATAACATGTCAGAAAATGAAATGACACTTAGAAGGTTTTACTCAATAATATTATTAGGGATTATTTTTCAAGATTTTTGCCAGTGCTTTGTGTTTCTAAGGGCTAGCGTTCTGCAGTAAACAGATATTTGCTTATTAGAATTATTAATGAATATTTGCATGTATTATGGTATTTCCAGAGCTGACTCTGTTGTAGGGATAAGAAATTCTTGAATTGTTCTGCATAACAAAGTGTGAGAAATTATTCACTTCAAAGAATTAAACAAGGGGTGGAGGAGGCTTAAGATGGGAGGATGAGTCCTTGAAAAAATGCTATCTCTTGTTATTATTAAATTGTGTGCCTCTCTGTCCTGGAATTCACCGTAATACCCTTACATTTTCACAAAATATCTGTAGCATACAACGGCTTTTTATGAAGAATGTTTTTTCCTCACAAAAACAAAATCCTTTTGTAAGGAAAATCAAAATAAAAGAGTCTTTGTTTCTTGTTTTTTGTCTTTATGAAGGGGAAAGGCAAGACCAGCCTCCAATCATGAGCCAAGAATCATGTCACATATTCATTAGAAGCAGATGATCAGAACAAGAGGATGACCCCGGAATAATCCCAGTGACATTGAAGTATGAAGGAAAGTCACATTTTCCTTTTTTGAAATTCGAATATTAAAATCAAAGGTGGCTACTGTCTCGGTTATGCATGCAAACATCATTTTTCAGTATATATAATTACTCCTAGAAAAGGAATAAAGATAAAGCATACATATAACTAATATTTGCTAGTTCATTACATGGAGAATCAACTTGCCAGAACAATCGGCACCTGTACCAGGTATCAAATTAATAAATCCAGACTTAGTAAGGGAAGAATTTTATTGGAGAAAATTATTGCAAGGTGGCAGTTGGAGGGGACTTGTGTAATAGGGAAAAATATAAAAGTCTGTAAATGTCTAAAGATTTAGTCAACAAGTGGTCTTAGGTATAGAGATGGAATAACTGATATAAAGAAGTAGGATGAAAAGATGGTATGGATTTGATAGTAAATTAAAAAAATGTCTTACTTTGTGGATAGCCTATTTTTTGGGAGGGGCCCTTGAGGTGATTAACGAAAGGGTGTACACTGCCTCAGGCTGAGGGTGGGCCCCAGTTTATGGGCTTGAGGGAAGGGAAGAAGCTTAAGCAAAGCTGGGTTTCCACTGACCCATGAGTACTGAAAAACATACCTCTCTTGAGTGATCTTTCCTCAGGTTTCTAAACTCTCTGCTCAAGTAGGCCTCAACTTTTTCACTTCCCTGTTCATGTCTGCACTGCCTAATTTTAACAAGAATTCTGCTAGAACAGTTAAACTGCAATTCCCTATTCTCAGTATCTGATTCCCCTTGATAACTGATTGAGTTTCTCATCCTCCACCAATCCCCCGTTGCTGTCTGATCCCCCTGACCCCCCCGGCCCACCTTCAGCAAGAATTTTGCTACGTCAGTTTGACCAGACTCTCCCTTATCCCTGACATTTACTTTTAGTAATGTTCCTGACACTGACCCGAGCCTTGCTTCTTGTCTGTAAATTACCACTTGCCCATGCTTTATTTGGAATTGAGCTCAATTTCTCTCCCACCGTAAAACCTCACTGCAGTGGTGATCCCTACACTTGTTGCAGTAGTCCTTTTTGGATGAAGTCTTCTTTACCATATTTAATAAGTATCATGAATAATTTTTTTCTTTAACATGCAATACAGCTTAGCTAATAATTTATAAGTCGAGAATGAGACTTGGCAAGTTCTGTGCCTGGCCTTGTCATAGGTAAACAAAGGGTACACAAGTATTGTCCACATCATATCAAAAAGAGAGAAAATTCTGTAGTTATTGTATAAGTAATTAATTTTCATGAACAGAATGTAAACTCATAGATTTACATGAAGCATATAATACAAATATTAATACTGTTGTTAATACAAGCTAAATTACATGTAGTGATTACCACGAACCAGACACTGTGTTAACTACATTGAATGGACTATCTGATTATTCCTCACAAACTTTATGAGGAATTTAGTATTTATACATTCATTTTACAGAACAAAACACAGAAACAAGGGTGAGAACTTAAGACAATTTCCTAAGGCAACAATGTAGTTAAAAAGTAGACCAATTTTTTTTTATTGTTGAAGTATTTCCCCCTTTTCTTGCTTTAAAATATGGGGAAACAAATGTAGTTTTTCTGCTTGACTTACTACTTAGCATCACTAACACCCAGATGTGCATGGGAGGTATTTTCCCATACACTAAACAACATCCCAGCAGACACCAGTTTTGCTTCCTACAGTCAACTTAATTCAGACACTATCTACTGAAGATAGCATCAGATCCCACAGCTCAGTCCTGTAAGACTGCTCCCACTCCCAAACTTCAGATACAAATTAGAAATAACAGGATGTCACCTATACTTCTGATTGACCAGCTACAAACTGGGGATCTCACTACCCCTTACTTGGGTTAGATGAATTTGCTAGAGAAGCTCACAGAACTCAGAAAAAACACTTAACATACTGGTTTATTAATAAAAGAGATAATAAATGATGCAGAGGAAGAGCCAGTTGAAAAGATGCACAGGTGAAGCCTGGAAACGTCCTGAGTGCAAGAACTTCTGTACCCAGGAAGTTGAGGGGCACCACCTTCCTAGCACGCTTCTGTGTTTGCGGACCGGGAAGCTCCCTGAACCTGACTTTAGAGTTTTGAAGGCAAGCTTCCTCCTGCAGGCATGGTTAATTATTCACTCTAGTTCCTGTTCCTCTCCCATTCTCGAGAATGGGGAATGGGGCTGAGAGTTCTGAGCTTCTAATTATGGCCTGGTCTTTCTGGTGACCAGTCTCTATGCAGGAGCCCACAAAGTGTGTCCTTATTAGAACAAAAGTCACCCCTATCATATCACCCAGGAAATTCCAAAGAATTTAAGAGCTATGTGCCAGAAACTGGGGTTAAAGATCAAATATCAGAACAGAAGATTCTCTTGTCACCCTATTGACAAGCATACTGTTAGCAGAGGTGAATCCATAGTGGCCTGCAGCAACTTCACTTCTTACCTCCTTAGAAAAAATAAGTTGACCTCAGACTGAGGCAAGTTTCAGAACAGGAGTGAAAATATATTAAAAAGTTTAGAGCACAAATGAAAGAAAGTAAAACACTCTTGGAAGAGGGCAAAGTGGGTGACTTCAGAGATTAAGTGTTTTGTTTGACCTTTGACATGTGGTTTTAAATGTTGGCATACTTCCAGGGGGTTCTCTTTTCTCCCCTGATTCTTTCCTTGGGGTGGGAAAGTAAAACACACTTGGAAGAGGGTAAAGTGTGTGACTTGCGAGCTCAAGTGTGCTCTTTGACCTTTGACTTGGGGTCCGAAATGTTGGCATGCTTCCAGGGGGTTCTGTCTCTTTTCCCCAGATTCTTCCCTGGGGGTGGAATGTCCACATGTGCATGGCCTGCCAGCACTTTGGAGGGGCCACATGTGCAGGGTGTTTACCAAAATTACACACATGTTCACTTGAGGGGTTCTGTCCGTACCAGTCAAGTGTTTCTAGAGGAAAGTCATATACCAGCTAAACGCTGCCATTTTGCTTCTCATTGTGCATGTATGAGCCCACTTGCTCAACTCCTGAGATCTTATCAGGAAGTTGCTGATCACCGGCTTTAACTGTTTTTTCTCTGTTGGGAGACCTGCCTTTCCCTGGTGCCCAGCGACAATTATTATTTTAGAGAGACAGCTTAACAAGTGCCTGACCACCTGATGGTCGCCTGACATTCCTGGAAGCATGCAGGGGACTCTCCCACCCTGCTCATGTCTGCTTGACTACCTATGGCAACAATATTACAAGCTGTCTCAGGAACTGGGACAGAGACCAAATATTAGAAAAGAATATTTTTCTAGTACCCCAAAAGCTCAGGAATTATAGCTGTTTTTAAAAGTTCTGTGACAGGGACAAGGAAAGAGACCAATACATGTATTTCTTATTATTTTCACACTGGTAGTCAAGCTGTTTCAGCCATTACATTGAGCTCTCATCAATTCCTTCATAAAGTTTGAGGTATGTGACACATTCATATGCTTAGAGGGTGAAGAAGAACTAAGAAAAGAGAATTATGACTCTGGCTCTACCTTATGTGGGAAGATTAAAAATATTTAATATTTTTCTTTCTATGTTCCTGGGCTGAGGCCCATATGTCTAGCTTGTAGATGACACATTAACAAGAGAAAAACCACTTTATTTATATATATTTATTTATTTTTGAGAGAAGGTCTCACTCTGTCACCCAGGCTGGAGTATAGTGGTGCGATTTCAGCTCACTGCAACCTCCGCCTTTCGGGTTCAAGTGATTCTCCTGCCTCAGCCTCCTGAGAAGCTGGGATTATAGATGACTGCCATTATACATAGCTAATTTTTGTATTTTTTGTAGAGCTAGGGTTTCAATGTCTTGGCCAGGCTAGTCTTGAACTCCTGATCTTGTGATCCACCTGCCGTGGCCTCCCAAAGTGCTGGGATTACAGGCATGAGCCACTGCACCCAGCCAAAAACCACTTTTATTAAGTTTGTATGCATGGGAATTCTCAAAGTGTGGTTGTCAAGGAGGTGGCTAGATGATATCTGTGGATATACCATCATAGGCTAAACAAAGGAAAACAGGTCTTAGACTTCCATATGGGGGAGGTGAGTCATGGAAGGCGAAGGAAGAAATGTGGGGTAAATCAGTGTGTCTTGTTATGCAGATAAGAATCTCTCAGCTGATAAGACTCCTCTCAGACACTAGCACTCTTCTTGGTGTGGAGATAACTGTACAAATGAAAATTTTATTTGTAAATGAAAAGTTCCTTAACAAAAGGGGATGTTTGCATTCTATTTTTGAGCAGTTAGGAGGAGGTAAAGAGTTTTTCTTGCATCCACTCGTCTTCATGCCCTTTAGCTCAGAATAATATGTATGCTAAAGAGACATATTTTGTAATAGAACAGTCTGATACCCTTCACTGATGTTCTAGGATTCAAATGGAGATAAAACCAAGTTGGACCAAATTCTTTTTTTTTAAATAGATGTGGCCACTTATAAAGGTATAAATAATAAAGATAAAGTTGTTAGGCTTGACTTTTTTAAAAAGGAAGTCAGCATCTCTTAAAAATTAATTAATTTTAAAAAGTTTGTAGTAATTGATACCAATGATTTCCTAGGTAAGTTTAGAATACCATATGATTACAAATGACATTTGATTGACATATTAAAGTTATTGTCTCAACAGTTTAATATATGCCACTATAAATTTATCTTTACATAATTCTTTTAAGTAATCCACCTACAGAATGAGAAAACAGTATTGCTACAAATAAATAATTCAATAACAAAAAAGAAAATTCACATACGGTAGTTAATAACATAACTAAATAATAAAATAAGTAATAAAATCAAGTAAACTTTTTCTTCTAGATGTTTGTCTGTAATTCTGCTTTATAAGCCATGTGTCAAATTCAGAATCCCAAGTAAATTTTTACATTAATATGTTAGTTGAAGATGATAATTAGCTTATGCATGGAGGATAAATTCAGGGATATTTCATATTTTAAAAGTTATTTTAGGATTTATTTTCTCTTCTGTATAACAAGCTCATTTTTATTAAATTCAACTTTGTATTCCTCATATATAAAATAAAGAAGAAAAACGAGGTGATTTTCTTAGAATGAAATCAAATATGTAATCAGGAAAACGAATTAGAAACATTTTACAGTAAAATTACTGGTCACCTTGAAATATTTAAAATCATCACGCTTTCACTATCTGTTAATAAAATATTAGAAATTATAACAAGATCTTAGTATAGTTTTGTAGATGTCTGTGTGCTATATTATGTATAGTGAATTATCAAATTCCAAGTGAAATTTAGATATGGGCCGACGCCATGCTAATTTGCCTATCAAATTAAGGTATGATGAGAAAGGAACAGATGATGACTGTTTTCTGTTTTGATTTTAAGTGTTTGTAAATGTGTGATTCTATGTTGCTCCTTATTTGTGCATATTTGCCATTGATTTAAACTCAGAACTAAATCAACTAATGAAGGAAAAAGAAAGCCTAATTTTTAAATATGCCAACCTGTTTATGCAATATAAATATTCAACATGGATAATTTAGGCCAAAATACTCGTATTTGAAGAAGTATAACCTTGAAATTCCTTTTACCTTGGGCTTAGAATGTATTCATTTTATTTAGTTCTGTGGCTCAAAATTGACACATTAATTCATTTGCTTTAGTCAATGTGGAGTTGAGCTTCTACTCCACATCACACACTGCATTGTATGCTAGAGAATTTTATGAAAAACCCTTTTGAAATCTTATGAAAATCTTTTTTTTTTTTTTTTTTTTTTTTTTTTTTGAGACGGAGTTTCACTCTTGTTACCCAGGCTGGAGTGCAATGGTGCGATCTCGGCTCACCGCAACTTCCGCCTCCTGGGTTCAGGCAATTCTCCTGCCTCAACCTCCTGAGTAGCTGAGATTACAGGCACGCACCACCATGCCCAGCTAATGTTTTTGTATTTTTAGTAGAGACGGGGTTTCACCATGTTGACCAGGATGGTCTTGATCTCTGGACCTCGTGATCCACCCGCCTCGGCCTCCCAAAGTGCTGGGAGAAAATCTTATGAAAAACCACAGAGAACAATATCTTACTGCTTATTGTGTATTCTATATATTGTTATGAGTGTGTAAATTGTGGATGATTGGATAGATGAAGTGGTAAATGGATGAGCTGAAGTCTCAAATACTTGTTATATGACTTCCAATATAAGTACTACATACAGTTTTTGCTCGTAGTGACAGCATCTTCTGCCATCAGCAGTGGACCTCTGCATTCTTTTTATAGGTCGTATCCTTTAACACAATGCTTGAATCTCCTATAAATTATAATCCCTTAGTGATAATTAGATAACAATTTGCTTACTCACATCTTGATTTACTCTTTAAGTCTGTATCAACTATCTACTCTGCTTCAGGAATATGGCTGAGCCTTGGAATCCATGTCATTCTGGATCACCTCATTGATTAAAATAACACAGACTTTGAACAAATAATTTGAAGTATGAAGAACATTGAAAATAAGTTTAGGAAACTACAAAAGCTCAAATAACCTTGAGGGGCATAAAATGAGACCTGAAAAAAAGTTGAAGTTAGCTAGAGGACACTGGGGTTATGAGTAGATGTTGGGTTGGTGATGACTGTTGGGAGAGCTTTCCTTTCCAAGAATGCCAAATGTGAAAGGTCAAAGGGCAGGACCTACAAGCAGGTTAGTATATGTATTGTATTGAGAACAGTAGAGAAGAGGTAGAGGAGAAGGTTAGAAAGATAGGCCAAGATCAGACAAGACGATGCCCAACTCTGCCACGTCTTCTAACATGGAAGCTGGATGAATGTTCTGTGAACAAACCAACTATACCTGTTTTGTTTAATAATTTACTATTATCTCCTACTGGAGTAGGAATCCATTAGGAATTGATTGATTTTAAGTAGGTATATTGCAAGTATTCCATAAATATCTGTCAATTCAGAAATAAAAACAATTTGATATTGTTCAATCTGTACAATAAAATTTACATTGGAATAATTAATTGCTATGGATGTTTTTGCAGGAATAAACATATATACCTACAAAGACTGTTACTGACATCTGTTTTCTGCTTAGGTTCAATAATCTCTTTTCACCTGTAAGTTTGTTGTATTGGTAAAATAACACTTAAAGAAAATTAAAAGATTTATCTTATTATCTGATATGCTTCATAGGCTACTTAAAATATCCCTACATATTTTCTTTATTATATTTATAAATTGTTTAGCAAACTCATTGCTCCTATTCACTTCCAATTTCAAATGAAAAATTATTGTCCTGAAACAGTCTCCCCTCCATATTTTAAACCTTTTGGTACAATTTGTTCCCTATCACCAAACCAATGTATGTTCCACCTTTTAAATGCTAAATATATCCTGTGTCGAAATGTTTTATATACATTATTAACAATATGCAGCATTATACTTGTTTTCACAATTATTTATATTTAAGATTGTAGAAACACTTGTACCACTGCAGAGGTATTAATAGGCTGCAATAGTTCCCAGGGTTCAAATGCTTTTAATAATTATGTTTTTAACCTGTGATTTCTTGTAGGACTTCAGTGCCTGCATGACCCCCAAGATGTATTGCTTGTGAAACACTTAAGGTTCATATATGCACTCCTTTTATAGACTGCAGAGAAAGTTACCATATCTTTTATCACATTCTCTTATGGGTCTGTCATCTTTTACAAAAAGGTAAAGAACCACTGTAGTAAATAAATATGTTTTTCTCTAAGGTTTCATAAATGCACAAAACTTTGCTTTAGAAAATTGACTTTTTTCCCACATGTGTTCTTGAAGCTAATTTCTCACTACTACTGAAGCGAAGCAAGATGAGGTTGAACCAGTGAAGCAACCTGCACATTTGAAAAGACTGGCTAGTGTATTGCTTTGGTAATATACAGAGCCATTCAGCCCTTTTGTTTTTAATTAATATTATGTTCCAACTTGGTCAGAGAACAATGATCTTTAACCAGATGTTTTTAGTCAAATGACTTGGATCAGCATATCCATATTTCCCATGGGGCCATAACCACAAGAATGTCATTAGTAATTACCCGCCGAGTCCACTTAGCACAGTCTTAAATAATTAACACATTGCCACCTTTGCAGAACTGTCTCTGTTGTGACTGGACAACCGCCTCTTTGTGCTTTCAGTGTATTCCTCGTGTTCCTCTTCCTTCTCCGGATTCTTTAGACCACTTGCTTTTGTGTTTGTTTGTTTTTGTTTTCTCTTTTTGACAGAAAGCTAGGCACTCTGCTACCTTTTTGAAAACACTTTTAGAACTTTTTAAAAACAACACAGAGGTTCCATGAACGATATGTTTTCTGCCATCTGTATGTAGAAAGTGAGTTTGAGTAACAAATGTAAGAAGAGAACAAAAAGCACTATTGCTTTTTCAGACTTCTGGGGTGCACAATCTGGACCTCTGTGGAGACAAACCGGAGGAAATTAGGTAGATTATGTATAACATAGCATACATACATGCAATTTTATTTTATTTTATTTTCCCATTTATTTTATTGCATTTTAGGTTTTGGGGTACATGTGAAGAACATGCAAAATTGTTGCATAGGAACACACGTGGCAGTGTGATTTGCTGCCTTCCTCCCCATCACCTACATCTGGCATCTCTCCCCTTGCTATCTCTCCCCAGCTCCCCACCCCCACCATCTCTCCCCTATTTCCCCCCAACAGACCCCAGTGTGTAGTGCTCCCCTCCCTGTGTCCATGTGTTCTCATTGTTCAACACCTGCCTATGAGTGAGAACATGCGGTGTTTGATTTTCTGTTCTTGTGTCAGTTCGCTGAGAATGATGGTTTCTAGGTTCATCCATGTCACTACAAAGGACACAAACTCATCATTTTTGATAGCCGCATAGTATTCCATGGTGTATATGTGCCACATTTTCCTTATACAGCCTAACATCAATGGGCATTTTGGTTGGTTCCAGGTCTTTGCTATTGTAAACAGTGCTGCAATGAACATTCGTGTGCATGTGTCCTTATAGTAGAACAATTCATAACACTTTGGATATATACACAGTAATGGGATTGCTGGGTCAAATGGAATTTCTATGTTAGGTCCTTGAGGAATCACCACACTATCTTTCACAATGGTTGAACTAATTTACACTCCCACCAACAGTGCAAAAGTGTTCCTATTTCTCCACATCCTCTCCAGCATCTGTTGTCTCCAGATTTTTTAATGATTGCCATTCTAACTGGCGTGAGATGGTATCTCAATGTTGTTTTGATTTGCATTTCTCTGATGACCAGTGATGATGAGCATTTTTTCATATGTTTATTGGCCTCATGTATGTCTTCTTTTGTAAAGTGTCTGTTCAAATTTTAGATTTATGGAAAATTTATCATAACAATATCAATAATTTTCATAAACAGTACATCGAGTTTTCCCTTGATGTAGCTGTATCTGCTAGCACACTACTACAGAGTGCTAGTAGATACAGAGGTGCATGGCTCCTTGCAGCTGTTCACTACAGTGGCTCAGGCCAGGTAGCTATGGGGAAAGCCAGGGTAGGTGGCCCTGCTGGAGACTGTGCACTGTTGCCCGGGAGGTGGTGTTGGATTGGGGTGAGGTCCTGGCCAGCACATGTCTCAGTGTGTTCTTAGTTCCCATGAACAGAAGTGATCACTCAGGATATGAGACGATCCCCTGTTCTCTGTTCAGTTTTAGTGCAATGGTGGGGTGCAGGCAGGGGTGAGGTTTATTGGGTCTGTGTCCACAAAAGTTCCATCTACAATGGTGTCAGCAAGAGTTGGGTGGGGGACGTACTGCACTCCCATATGCTGGTAGGGCAAGTAAAGAAAACCCACCTGTGTAGACATGTGTCAGCAAAGTGATGTGAGGAGTGGGAGTGGCTGGGGAAGCTGCAGTATGGAGAGGGAAAGTGCAGGTTGGGTGCGGCCATAGAGGCTGACTCATTGGAGCGCCCCACTGGTCAGCCATGGTTTGCTGGTGCAGAAGCTATGGTGTGAAAACCCAGGGTACCAGAGGCAGCTTTGTAAGCAGGTATGGCCAGGATGATTCCCTGGGAGAAGACAGAAGACCAAAGGGTGCTCTGGTCACATCGGCCTGCCTGATGTGCAAGAAGCCCCTGCAGAGATCAGATCTGACTGTTACTCTGGGCTAAGGTCTTCTTTGGGAGCAAGTCAAGCCTGGAGGGATAGCCTGGATGTGATCCACTACAAACGCTCCTGCAACAAACCCTCTGTGTTCCACTACAAATGCTCCTGTACCAAACCATCTAGATGTGTTCCGCTAAAAACGCTTCTCCACCAAACCTTCTGGGCTCCACTACAAACGCTCCTGCACAAAACCCTCTGGATGCATTCTACCACAAATGCTCCTGCACCAAACCTTCTATATGAGCTCCACTACGAATACTTCTGCACCAAATGCTCTGGATGCACTCCACTACAAAAGCTCCTGCAACAAACCCTCTCTATGTGCTCTACTGCAAACGCTCCTGCACCAAACCCTCTGGGCTCCACTAAAAAGGCTCCTGCACCAAACCCTCTGGATGTGCTATACTACAAACAGTCCTGCAACAAACCCTCTGGATGTGCTCCGCTACAAACACTCCTGGACCAAACCCTCTGGATGTGCTCTACTACAAATGCTCCTGCACAAAACCCTCTGGGCTCCACTACAAATCCTCCTGCACAAAGCCTCCTAGATTCACTCCACATCAGCTGGCTTGCTACCCCTCCACTTCTCTAAGCAGCTTTCCCTGACATCTCAAGTGACTGTGAGTGGTTGAGGGTTCCCGTCCTGCATGATTCCAGATGCTTGTGGCAGGACCAGGTTGATCCTTGCCAGTTCAATTCTCTCATTCTCCTGAAGCAGTTGTGGCTCAAAAATGAATCCCAGTGTACGGTAGCCAATGTGGGATTCCCAGCTTTCTCCCTCTTCAGCCCAGCTTCTGTGTCTTCCCACCATCCACTCTCAATGCCATCCCTCTGAAGATCTGTTAATAGCATGCCAATCATCTTCCTCCCTCCACGGGAGCTGTTCCACTGTGTTTGTGTCTAGTCTGCCATCTTGCCTTCCCTAACCAGTTATGAAATTTGAGTGGAAATATCGTTCTTATAATAATGCTTTGTGCTAGTTTGATTTTGCTTCATAACAAAGTACCACAAACTTGGTAGCTTCAAACAACATTCATTTATTAGCCCACAGTTCATAGGTCAGAAACCCAACATGGCATATTGTATGGCATCAGGGCATTACAGGGCTGAAATCAAGGTGTTGTCTGGACTGATTTCTAATCAAAATTCTCTGGTGAAAAGTCTGCTTCCAAGACTTCCAGTGCTTCATGTTGGAAGAATTAAGTGCCTAGATGTTGTTGTGCTGAGGAGCCCATTTTCTTGCTGGCTGCCAGCTGGAAACTGCCCTAAGCTCCTGGTAGCTGGTTGCAATTCCTTGCCATAGATTCCCCATTATCTTCAAGCCAGTGATGGCATATCAAGTCTTTTTCATGCTTCAGATTTCTGACTTCCTGTTTTGACCCCATGTGGCCTCACGGGATTAGCCCATTTAGATAACCCTATTTAAGGTTATTAAGGTTAGAAACCTCATGTGATTAGTCCATTTCTTGAGGCTAATCTGCAAAATTTCTTTCCATTATGAAATCTAATCTCACTGGAATTCCTGTAATTCAAGTATATGTTTTTATACTGTGGTCCCCAGAATATGTCAAGTCAACTGTCCCAGGACTTCAGGAGTCCAGAGTGATCTAATGATTTGTTTGAGCTGGAGACACAACTGTGGAAGCAAAAGCAGTGCATGCGTGCACACACACACACACACACACACACACACACACACACACACAGCATTGAAATCTTAGAGCAGGAGTCCTCAACTCCCACTGGTTCATGGCCTATTAGAATGGGGCCACAGAACAGGAGGTGAGTGGTGGGCGAGGAGGTACTGAGCTCTGCCTCCTGTCAGATTAGCAGTGGCATTAGATTATTTTAGAATGTGAGCCCTATTGTGAACTGTGCATGTGACGGATCTAGGTTGTGTGCTCCTTATGAGATGAAACAGCTTCATCCTGAAACCATCTCCCTCACACATACGGCATCTGTGGAAAAACTGTCATCCATGAAACAGGTCCCGGGTGACAAAAAGTTTGGAGACCACTTCCTTAGAGGGATGATTCTGTTTTCTATTGGGATAAGTAGATATCATCCAAACAGCATAAGACTAGTCTGTTTACACCACTTAAAAAACACAAGGGCAGTAAAACTCTGGAGAAGTTATCTCAAAAAGTATTTGGGCTGACCCTGCATTTGCCACTCACTGATGGGACTGGCTGATCCACTGTGACACCTTAACCACACATGTCCTGAATAAAGTCATTCTTTGCCGGAATTCCTCTCTCCAATCCCTTGGGGACCCAGAAGTAGAGAAATTGTAGAAGTGTGAGTAGTAGAAATATATGACAGATCTCATTTTTCCTATTCCCTTCCAATTTTATTGTCTCAGACATCTGGAAATACTGGATTCTATTGTTTGTCAAAAAGTTGAGGACATCAACTTGAGGGTGCTGCTCTCTCCTGCGGCTCCAGGCTGAAGCAATACTTGATATGTCTACCCTGTCTCAACTCAGATATTCTGACTCATAAGTATTATGCTCACTGTCATTATTTTTGTGTGGGTACAAAATAAATAAACTTCAATGACCACAGGACCATGTGGGTGAGGAATGTGACTACTAGTTCTAAGTAATTGCTAAGGTGATCACCCAGGTGTGGGACAGAAGCTATGATGCATCTAGAAATAAATGTTTCCCAGATACCACGGAGGCAGGGAATGAGAGTTGCATTGCACTTATTAACAGTCTTGCATTTGGATCATTCCAGGAAGACAGTCATCCAGGTTGCTCTGGATTTGTTGTGCATCCTCACAGAGGCTGACTTTTTCTATTAATACCTCATACTGCTATATTTCCATTAGGTACTGAATAAGGCAAGGGAGAACTGTATGAATTTCAATTACCTTTAAAATGCAAACTTAATTTAAGATCCTAGCAACCTCCTGGCCTGCTCGATCAGGCCATACCACCCTTTCCTGTGAAACAAACCAGTGGCAAAAAAGGACTTCAGATCTCCAAAGTTACCATGCCATGTTGAACACATCTCCCATCATACAGAACGACAAGAATTTTCTAGATTTTGGAGAATATTTGAGAGATTTTCTTGGACCTTCATCATGCAACCACTCCAAGTTATCTGGGCCCCGTTCCAAGTGCTCATGACTACCCTCTGGCCATGATGATAAAAAAAAAAAAAAAGAAACTCCCTGTGGAATTGTAGTGATAGTACTACATGGTATCAATCAGACATGGTATTATTCCATATTATTGAGACAGCTTCAGGTATTAATCACAACAATTTTTTCCTAGGGACCAATCAGTACATCCTGCTGTGTCTTTTTGAGGAAGTCAGCAACTAGTCTTGCACATCCAATGGGCTGAGATGACAGGTAATACTGACAAAGTAAGCTGTGCTGCACAGAGTTCACCAATTCAAAGGGTGACAGAGTATAAGGTAATGGTTAATTTATCCTAAACTACTCACTGGCAAACTAGCCTTGATAAAAGGGATTTGGTCTCTTACAGAAGAGAATAATTTGGGAACTCAAAGTTTTTCTATAAAAATATGCAAAAACCAAGTATGGAAGGCAATCCACCCTGGTAGAATGCTGATGTGGCTCATCAGGACGGGAAGCTATTTGTCTGTGTTGTTATCCAGCTGCAACTGTAAGACATGGGCTTTAATCCCTCTAATCCCAGGAGACTTCAGGAAATGAGCTAATGTTATCCCAACCATCGCTGCTGAAATGGAGGAACAGGGATGGAAGTGAATGTGATGGAAACTCACATTCTACAGCTGTGAGTGAAAAGCTTCCAGCCAGTACAAAGCTTGGTCAGGCTAGAATTTACCTTGTGCTATTCATAATCATGCAATTTATAAAAGCTCACAGCCCAAGAAAGAGCCAATATCTCTCTCTTAAATTCTGACACAGCCCTGATAAATCCTGACAGATTCTAATTTTATTGTATTGCCCTCATAAAACAGGATCTTATAAACTATATCTTTGGGATTTTTTTTTTTTTTTGAGTGAAGTAAGGAAAACCATACCCCAGCTGCTGCTTCTATTTTGAAAGTTTCCTCATGCTATTAGGTCATTCACTCTTATCTGCTTAAGAAATGTGCTGATTTTTCATTTATGATTTTTCATCTATTTTCACATAACAATGTTTCTTTCTGGTTTTCTTATACTGTCTTTGTCAAATGTCAGTTTGAATGTAATAATAGGTTATTAAAAACAGGAATTACTTTTATGTTAAAAATAAAGTGAAGATAATTTTAAGTAGTAACACCACGCAAAACAAATGGTTATTTTGAGGGTTAAATAAAACAGTATGTAAGAATAATCTAGCAAAGAACTCAGAACAAATATTGAATAAATGTATTTTAGTATATTAATTCTAAGATTAGTAAATGATTAATATATGCACAGCTTTTAGCTTTGAAAGTAACTACTGGATACTAAAACTTACAACTTACAGACTCCTTTATAATTTTTACTTCTCCACCATCATATATCTTATATTCCAAGGATAAGGCAGGTTGAAGACAATAAGATGAAAACAAGAACAATATATTTTTCTACTACCTTATATTTCTACAATGTTTCAGATGCAGGGATTCTCAAGAGAGGTGAAACTCAAGGAAATGTCATTTACTGCTCTAGTTAACTACACAATTCACATGATACTCAATTTTTCCAACATCTAGAATAATCCACAGAAGGAAAAAATTACTCATCTTGATATTTTTGCTCAAACCCTCTAAAAACGTTAGCTAGGACTCATGACATTATCTTAAATTAGAATTTTAATTTATGAATTAATTATTAATCTATTTAAATTTTGGTAATTAATTTCTAATAAAGCATCCATTCATCTCTTTTCAAAATTAGTTTATATTTCTTCAAAATGTGTTGATATACTCTTTAAAAATCTCTTCTAAATGCAAATTGTCAGTTTTCCAATTTCAAACGTTGTTTACTTATGAGTTTTTGATGAGTCTATTTAATACGTGTCTATTTCATTTGTATTTTAAAATAATTAGGATTTAATTGTATTGATCACTTTTTAATTTCCTTTGTTTACTATTTCATTAATATTTACTTGTACCCTTACTTCTGCTTTCTGCTATATTTTTTAGTTTACTCAGTAACTGAAAATTTTTCTGGCATCTTGTTTTAATAGTTCATTTCCTTTCAATATAACCATATTAATGACTAATGCTTTCAAGGTTATAAATTTTCCCATAAATATTATTTGAATTGCATCGTGCATGTTTTTGGTAGGTAACACTTCTGTTGACTTTCAAGTCTACATACTTGGAAATTTCAATTATGTTTTCTTTTTTAATTCAAAAGTTGGTCAGAAGTGATTGATTTTTACTTTTGCTGTCTTCTAGCTTTAATATCTAATTTTATTGTGTTGTGTTCATAGAACAGAATCTTGTCACCTGTATCCTTGGCAATTCTTTTTGTCTTTATTTGTAGTCTTATATTGAGTAAATTCAAATTTAATGACTAATGGTGGGTAAAAAGGAATCACTATTCAATTTGGGAGAAGTGTTCAGATTTTATACATATATTCAAAGTTTGTGAATTACTTCACTTATATATTTGCCAATCCAGCTAATTTTTTCTTTTGTCTATCAATTTTAGAGTAAGATGTGTTAAAAATATTTCACCATGATAAATAATTGGTTAATTTAGCATCAAAATCTTTTGATGTATGTTACATATTTAGGATCATGTTGTTAAGGATTATTCAGTGAACCTGGGGAACTTTTCTGAAAAATACATATTTCTGGACCTGAAAACCTAGACTATTTGAAGAAGAGATTCAGAAGGTTGAGGTTACATGTCTATATTTTCATAAGTTTTTAAGTTAAGGAATTTAGGACCTAATTAATGCAGTTTTTAAAAAAAACTTCCTAAATGACCTCATTTATACCTATGAAGTTAAAAATGATAATATTCACAGATACATATTTCCAATTTAAATATTTACTTTGTATTCCAGATATGCTACAATCTTGATATTTCACCTTTGATGTTTCACAAGAATTACAGATTAAAAATGACCAAAATTGAACTGCTGATATTTATTACCCCTGATATTTACAATCTTTCACATTTCAGTAAATAGAAATTATAGATACCCAGTTGTGGAAAAGAGGATCCTTAGATTCCTGCTTCATTTACAAATTTCTTTGACCTATCTTTGCCCACCTCAAGAACAAGTATCATTATTTATTTCCCCAAGATTTGTGTCACATTTGTTCACTTGTCTTCATTCACAATTCCATCACACTAGCCCAAATCACAACCATTCTTTCTTTGGACTATTGTGATCATTTCAGATTGGTCTCCAAAATTCTGGAAAAAATATTTTATAAGGTAAGTTTTTACATTTTTAGTTTTTTATATATAAATCTTAAATAAATTTCCATTATAATTTAAATAAAACCTAAACCCTTTATGACTTGATTCCTACATGTTCTGGCCCCTAATTATCTGTGTGTTCTCATGATGCTCTACTGTTGCCCTGCTTTCTCCTCCTTCCTAAGATTCAACCACACATGGCTATTGATCTTTTTGTTTCTACTCTTGAAGCCAAAGGCTGGTCCTTCTGCTGGAATGTCTTTTTTTTTTTTTTCTTTTTTTTCCCATGTATTTATTTTATTGCATTTTAGGTTTTGGGGTACATGTGAAGAACATGCAAAATTGTTGCATAGGAAGACACGTGGCAGTGTGATTTGCTGCCTTCCTCCCCATCACCTACATCTGGCATTTCTCCCCTTGCTATCTCTCCCCAGCTTCCCACCCGCCACCATCCCTCCCCTATTTCCCCCCAACTGACCCCAGTGTGTAGTGCTCCCCTCCCTGTGTCCATGTGTTCTCATTGTTTAACACCCGCCTATGAGTGAGAACATGCGGTGTTTGATCTTCTGGTCTTCTGTCAGTTTGCTGAGAATGATGGTTTCCAGGTTCATCCATGTCCCTACAAAGGACCCAAACTCATCGTTTTTGATGGCTGCATAATATTCCATGGTGTATATGTGCCACATTTTCCCTATCCAGTCTATCGTCGATGGGCATTTGGGTTGGTTCCAGGTCTTTGCTATTGTAAACAGTGCTTGCTTATCATAACCTTCATCTTTTACAACGTGTAGTGCCCAAGCCCCATCTATCTTCTTCATATTCAGTTTAATGCTGCTGCTTCATGAAAAACTTCCCTCTCCATCACTACGTCAGCTCTGTTTACTTAATGATACTATAGCACCCTGAAAATCTCCTTCATGAAAGTTCTTGCATTTATAATTACTTATTAATACCTACAATGCAGAAGGCCAAGGAACTTCCTTGTCTAACTCAATACTCTATTACCAATGTACAGCAGAGTGCCTGATATAGAGTAGAAATACAAATAAACAAATAAGTAAAAATAAAAATAAGTAGGGTTTTCAAGTGTTTGATGGATTCTTTGAAACTTATAAGGAGAAAATACAGAGGTTTGAGGATAGTAGTTAAGTATCTACTTATCTACTATCACAGTAGTGATAGTAGTGTCACAATAGGAAAAACTATTGAATTTATTGGGAACATAAAATTTACTTACCTATGCTGTGTGTATGTGTGTGTATATGATACAGTATTATATACACATATGCATATACATATACATGTTTCAAATATATAAAAATATTCATCTTCATAATATATAAATGTACAAACATACATATTGTAACCTATTATGTGTGTGTCTGTGTATAAAGACAGAACAGAAAGAAACAGATGACATACCTACATATGCATATTACATACCTATATACATGTATGTAGGTATGCAGATGAGAGAGAGGGAGAAGAAATTGACAAAAGACAAAATTATTTCCCTATATAGAAAAATTTACAACTACCAAGGGGTAAAATCACTATGTATATTTTTTATTTCCCACTGAAACAAAAATTTACAAGTATCGTCATTAGACTAAAAGATGGCAACACACTGATATGTACTGACAAATTGTCTATCTGAAAATTTTAACATTACACACCATCCATTAACAATATATGATTGGACCACTAATGAATACTACACATTTTAATTTTCATTTTGAAAGATTGTTACTAAATGAGTATGTAAAAACATCTACTCTACTCTTGCTTTAAGTTTTATTTATTTGATGAGTTGAAAGTTGAACATTCGTTAGAGATCCCTACTTCGTTTGAGATTTTCTTTCACCCTCTCTACTCTTTTCTACTTTTGTGCGTTTGTTTCTTAATAATTAACAATTCTTTATCTACTAAGGTTATTTATAGACTTTGTTTTTCATGTGTAGATATGTTCTGTTTTATATAAAATCTATTTTTTTTTACAATTTACTTCTTTATGTTTAGGGTTAGGATGAGCACCCCTAGTTCAAGATTAAATATTTATATTTTTTCTAATACTTTTAGTATTCATTTGTTTTGCAATAATTTTCCTTTTACATCTAATTTATTCATACCGAAAAATGATGACAAATTCTATTAAAACTAAGAATTTGAATTTTACTATGGGTCACCCTAAAGACTCATTCTTTTCTTTCAAAATATTTTAAGAAAATAATGATGCCTCAGGGAGATCTGAGGTCTTGAACTATACCAAGGAAAAATAAGGTAGCATTGAGGATACAGTCAGCTTAAAAATTCAATTTAAAGTAGTTGATCACCCTAAGCAGAAGAATCCTAGATGGGAAGGTGGATTCATTAAACCCATATCTCTGAGCAACTGCCTACATTCTTCTTGACTTTATCTCTTTCATTATTAAAATACATTTCTCAGTTTATCACTTGTTTGTAGATAGTAGGCAGTTGAAGAAAAACCAAAGAAGCATTGAGTTATTTTTTTTTCCCATTTATTTATTTTATTGCATTTTAGGTTTTGGAGTACATGTGAAGAACTTGTAAAATTCTTGCATAGGTACACATGTGGCAGTGTGCTTTGCTGCCTTCCTCCCCATCACCTATATCTGGCATTTCTCCCCTTGCTATCTCTCCCCAGCTCCCCATCCCCCACCGTCCCTCCCCTATTTCCCCCCAACTGACCCCAGTGTGTAGTGCTCCCCTCCCTGTGTCCACGTGTTCTCATTGTTCAGCACCCACCTATGAGTGAGAACATGTGATGTTTGATCTTCTGCTCTTCTGTCACTTTGCTGAGAATGATGGTTTCCAGGTTCATCCATGTCCCTACAAAGGACCCAAACCCATCGTTTTTGATGGCTGCATAATATTCCGTGGTGTATATGTACCACATTTTCCCTATCCAGTCTATCGTCGATGGGCATTTGGGTTGGTTCCAGGTCTTTGCTATTGTAAATAGTGCTGCAGTGAACATTTGTGTGCACAGGTCCTTATAGTAGAACGATTTGTAATCCTTTGGATATATACCCAGTAATGGGATTGCTGGGTCAAATGGAATTTCTATGTCTACAGGTCCTTGAGGAATCACCACACTGTCTTCCACAATGGTCGAACTAATTTACACCCCCACCAACAGTGCAAAAGTGTTCCTATTTCTCCACATCCTCTCCAGCATCTGTTGTCTCCAGATTTTTTAATGATCGCCATTCTAACTGGTGTGAGATGGTATCTCAATGTTGTTTTGATTTGCATTTCTCTGATGACCAGTGATGATGAGCATTTTTTCATATGTTTGTTGGTCTCATGTATGTCTTCTTTTGTAAAGTGTCTGTTCATATCCTTTGCCCACTTTTGAATGGGCTTGTTAGTTTTTTTCTTGTAAATCTGTTTTAGTTCTTTGTAAATTCTGGATATCAGCCCTTTGTCAGATGGGTAAACTGCAAAAATTTTTTCCCATTCTGCTGGTTGCCGATTCACTCTAATAACAGTTTCTTTTGCTGTGCAGAAGCTGTGGAGTTTGATCAGGTCCCATTTGTCTATTTTGGCTTTTGTTGTCAATGCTTTTGGTGTTTTGGTCATGAAGTCCTTGCCTACACCTATGTCCTGAATGGTTTTGCCTAGGTTTTCTTCTAGGGTTTTTATGGTGTTAGGTCTTATGTTTAAGTCTTTAATCCATCTGGAGTTAATTTTAGTGTAAGATGTCAGGAAGGGGTCCAGTTTCTGCTTTCTGCACATGGCTAGCCAGCTTTCCCAACACCATTTATTGAACAGGGAATCCTTTCCCCATTGCTTGTTTTTGTCTGGTTTGTCAAAGATCAGATGGTTATAGATATGTTGTGTTGCCTCCGAGACCTCTGTTCTGTTCCATTGGTCTATATCTCTGTTTTGGTACCAGTACCATGCTGTTTTGATTACTGTAGCCTTGTAGTATAGTTTGAAGTCTGGTAGTGTGATGCCTCCCGCTTTGTTCTTTTTGCTTAGAATTGACTTGGCTATGCGGGCTCTCTTTTGGTTCCATATGAAGTTTAAGGTGGTTTTTTCCAGTTCTGTGAAGAAGGTCATTGGTAGCTTGATGGGGATAGCATTGAATCTGTAAATTACTTTGGGCAGTATGGCCATTTTCACGATATTGATTCTTCCTAACCATGAACATGGAATGTTTCTCCATCTGTTTGTGTCCTCTCTTATTTCGTTGAGCAGTGCCTTGTAGTTCTCCTTGAAGAGATCCTTTACATTCCTTGTTAGTTGTATTCCTAGGTATTTTATTCTCTTTGTGGCAATTGTGAATGGAAGTTTGTTCTTGATTTGGCTCTCTTTAAGTCTGTTATTGGTGTATAGGAATGCGTGTGATTTTTGCACATTAATTTTGTATCCTGAGACTTTGCTGAACTTTCTTATCAGTTTCAGGAGGTTTGGTGCTGAGACGATAGGGTCTTCTAGATATACAATCTTGTCATCTGCAAATAGAGACAATTTGACTTCCTCCTTTCCTATTTGAATGCCCTTTATTTCTTTTTCTTGCCTGATTGCTCTGGCTAGAACTTCTAATACTATATTGAGTAGCAGTGGTGAGAGCGGATATCCTTGTCTGGTGCCACATTTCAAGGGGAATGCTTCCAGTTTTTGCCCATTCAGTATGATATTGGCTGTTGGTTTGTCATAAATAGCTTTCATTATTTTGAGATACGTTCCATCAATACCTAGTTTATTGAGGGTTTTTAGCATAAAGGGCTGTTGAATTTTGTCAAAGGCCTTCTCTGCATCAATTGAGATAATCATGTGGTTTTTGTCTTTGGTTCTGTTTATGTGGTGAATTATGTTTATAGACTTGCGTATGTTGAACCAGCCTTGCATCCCCAGGATGAAGCCTACTTGATCATGGTGGATAAGCTTTTTGATGTGCTGTTGCAATCAGCTTGTCAGTATTTTATTGAAGATTTTTGCATCTGTGTTCATCATGGATATTGGCCTGAAGTTTTCTTTTCTTGTTGAGACTCTGCCGGGTTTTGGAATCAGGATGATGTTGGTCTCATAGAATGATTTGGGAAGAATTCCCTCTTTTTGTATTGTTTGGAATAGTTTTAGAAGGAATGGTACCAGCTCCGTTTTGTATGTCTGGTAGAATTCAGCTGTGAACCCATCTGGACCTGGGCTTTTTTTGGGTGGTAAGCTCTTAATTGCTGCCTCAACTTCAGAACTTGTTATGGGTCTGTTCAGTGTTTCGGCTTCTTCCTGGTTTAGGCTTGGGAGGAGGCAAGTGTCCAGGAATTTATCCATTTCTTCCAGGTTTATTAGTTTGTGTGCATAGAGTTGTTTGTAATAATCTCTGATGATGGTTTGAATTTCTGTGGAATCTGCGGTGATGTCCCCTTTATCGTTTTTTATTGCATCAATTTGGTTATTCTCTCTTTTCTTTTTTATTAATGTGGCTAGTGGTCTGTCTACTTTGTTGATCTTTTCAAAAAACCATCTCCTGGATTTATTGATTTTTTGAAGGGTTTTTTGCATCTATATCCCCTTCAGTTCTGCTCCGATCTTAGCTATTTCTTGTCTTCTGCTAGACTTTGAGTCTTTTTGATCTTGCTCCTCTAGCTCTTTCAATTTTGACAATGGGGTGTCAATTTTTGATCTCTCTTTGCTTCTCATGTGGGCACTAATTGCATATATTTTCCTCTAGAGACTGCTTTAAATGAGTCCCAGAGATTCTGGTATGTTGTGTCTTCATTCTCGTTGATTTCAAAGAACATCATTATTTCTGTCTTCATTTCATTGTTTATCCAGTCAACATTGAAGAGCAAGTTGCTCAGTTTCCACGAAGCTGCACGGTTACGGGTTAGTTTTTGAATTCTGAGTTCTTCCTTGATTGCACTGTGGTCTGAGAGACGATTTGTTATGATTTCCGTTCTTTTATATTTGCTGAGGAGTGATTTGCTCCCAATCATGTGGTCAATTTTAGAGTAGGTGTGATGTGGTGCTGAGAAGAATGTATATTCTGTGGATTTGGGCTGGAGAGTTCTGTAAATGTCTATTAGATTTGCTTGGTCCAGGTCTGAGTTCAAGTCCTGGATATCCTTGTTAATTTTCTGTCTGGTTGATCTGTCTAATATTGACAATGGGGTGTTAAAGTCTCCCACTATTATTGTGTGGGAGTCTAAGTCTCTTTGTAAGTCATTAAGAACTTGCCTTATGTATCTGGGTGCCTCTGTATTGGGTGCGTATATATTTAGGATCGTTAGCTCTTCTTGTTGCATTGATCCTTTTACCATTATGTAATGTCCCTCTTTGTCTCTTATGATATTTGTTGCTTTAAAGTCTAATTTATCAGAGATGAGAATTGCAACTCCTGCTTTTTTTTGCTCTCCATTTGCTTGGTAAATCTTCCTCCATCCCTTTATTTTGAGCCTTTGTGTATCCTTGCATGTGAGATGGGTTTCCTGGATACAGCACACCGATGGGTTTTGGGTTTTTTTCCAATTTGCCAGTCTGTGTCTTTTGATTGGGGCGTTTAGTCCATTTACATTTAGGGTTAATATTGCTTTGTGTGAATTTGATCCTGTGATTTTGGTGCTAGCTGGGTGTTTTGCCCTTTAGTTGAGCTGGTACTTGTTGTTCCTTTATATGTGTAGAGCCTCTTTCAGGAGCTCTTGTAGAGCTGGCCTGGTGGTGACGAAATCTCTGAGTACTTGCATGTTCCCAAAGGATTTTATTTTTCCTTCACTTATGAAGCTTAGTTTGGCTGGATAGGAGATTCTGGGTTGAAAGTTCTTTTCTTTAAGGATGTTGAATATTGGCCCCCACTCTCTTCTGGCTTGTAGGGTTTCTGCTGATAGATCTGCTGTGAGTCTAATGGGCTTTCCTTTGTGGGTAACCCGACCTTTCTCTCTGGCTGCCCTTAGTATCTTCTCCTTCATTTCAACCCTGTTGAATCTGACGATTATGTGCCTTGGGTTGCTCTTCTTGACGAATACCTTTGTGGTGTTCTCTGTATTTCCTGGACTTGAATGTCGGCCTGCCTTGCTATGTTGGGGAAGTTTTCCTGGATAATTTCCTGAAGAGTATTTTCCAGCTTGGATTCATTCTCTTCATCGCATTCAGGTACGCCTATCAAGCGTAGATTAGGTCTTTTCACATAATCCCACATTTCTTGGAGATTTTGTTTATTCCGTTTTACCCTTTTTTCTCCAGTCTTGCCTTCTCATTTTATTTCATTGAGTTGATCTTCGACCTCTGATATCCTTTCTTCTGCTTGGTCAATTTGGCTGTTGATACTTGTGCATGCTTCATGAAGTTCTCGTGTTGCGTTTTTCAGCTCCGTCAATTCACTTATATTCCTTTCTATTTTGTCCATTCTCATTAGCATTTCGTCAAATCTTTTTTCAAGGTTCTTAGTTTCTTTACATTTGGTTAGAACATGTTCTTTAAGTTCACGGAAGTTTCTTACTACCCACCTTCTGAAGTCTGATTCTGTCATTTCATCACACTCGTTCTCCCTCCAACCTTGTTCTCTTGCTGGTGAGGAGTTGTGATCCCTTATGGTTTTGGGTGTTTTCATCCTTTTTGCGCTGGTTTCTTCCCATCTTTAAGGAATTATCCACCTGTCGACTTTGTAGTTGCTGGCTTTCAGATTGTGTCTCAAATCTTTCAGATTGACATTCTGTTTGTTGAGGATGAGGTTATTTCTGTTTCTTCGTTTTCCTTCTGACAGTCTGGCCCCTCTGCTGTAGGTCTGCTGAGGTTCACTCCAGGCCCTGCTTGCCTGGGGTTCACCTGCAGCAGCTGCTGAACAGTAAGGGTTGTTACCAGTTTTCTTCTTCTGCTATCTTTGTCCCAGAAGGATTCCCTCCTAGTGTCAATCTGATCTCTCCTTTATGAGGTAGCTCTTTGGATATATAGGGGTCAGGGAGCTGCTTGAGGAGATGGCCTCTTCTTTATAGGAGCTCAAATGGTCAGTTGTGAGCTCTGTTGTTATTCATTCAGAGCTGCTGGGCAGGTACGTTTAGGTTGCTGCAGCAGAACTCATAAACTTCTTTTTTGTTCCCAGGTGCTGTGTCCCAGGGATTTTGGGCTTTATTTATGTGTTCCCGTTATGCTGCTGTCTTCTTTTTTTTTTTTTTCCTTCAGACCAGCCCTGCCCAGCAAGGAGGCAGCCTAGTCACTGTTTGCCTGTAGAGGCTTTGCTGAGCTGCTGTGGGCTCTGCCCAGCTGCCAAGTGAACTTCCCTGCAGTCCTGTTTATACTGGTGTAGTTAGTTAGAACTGCTTCAACTGTGTTGAAGCGGAGTCTCTCTGCTGTGGCAGGTTGCCTTGGCAACAGCGGGCTGCCTCAGCAATGGCGGGTTGCCTCGGCAACAGTGGGCTGCCTCAGCAATGGCGGGTTGCCTTGGCAACGGCGGGCTGCCTCAGCATTGGCCGACTACCTCTGTCTTTGTGGGCTGCCTCGTTAATGGCGTATGCCCCTCCCCCACAGATCTGGACCGTCCCCAGTTCAGCTGCACTTGCTGTGAAACTCTCAATCCAGAGTTTCTGGTTGCTGTTCTTTTGTGGGGGTGGGACCAGCCGAGCCTGATCGCCTGGCTCCCTGCCTCAGAGCCTTTTTTAAGTTTGTGTTCCAGCCGCCTGTTGAAGAGGCGCCGGGGTCTGTTTGTTTTCCCCTGCAGCCACTCACTGCGCTGGCTTAAACAGCGGCACTGAGGTTTGTGGCGCTTTTTTTTTTTTTTTTTTGCCCTGGAATCTACTGTCCAGGTTCTCTGTTCATTCCCCTTTTTAAGCAGACGAATGGGCAACTTCCCGTGGCTCCAATCGCCAACCAAAAGGGCCCCCGGACCGGTGTATTTTGTACGGAGAACCGGAGAACCGCTGCTCCGGGGCGCTGACAAAGCAGCCGCGAGGGTCAAAGCAGTGGCGCCGGCCGGCACAGCCGCGCTGGCCGAAACAGCCGCGCTGGCGACCTGTGGAGCCCCTCCGCCTGGGAATTTCCTAGTCTGTGGGCAATAAAAATGCGGCATCCACTCACCCTCTGCGCTTTCACTTGGAGCTGCAATCCTGAGCTGTTTCTAAATGGCCATCTTGGATCCTCCCCCCGCATTGAGTTATTTGTAAGTGTAAAGGAGATGCACAGCCATTTTGAAATGTGATAAAAGTCACTTTAATATTCAAAGACTAAAATGGATAATTCAGAAATCCTCCAGATGTCTTTGATTAAGCTTTAACTTTGTTCCTAGAGATACGCAGTTTAAACATGCAATGTACAATTTCTAAAATTTATATGATTCAGATAATTGTTATTTTATATGAAACATCTAATAAAATTTTATAGCAACTTTCCTCTCTCTCTCTTATGACCCTTTTATTTGCCAAATCTTCACAAGGCTATGAATTATTGTGACTGCCTTATCCAAAATAATAAATTCAGTTTATCTGGTAAAAGCAGATGCTAAAGCTAGATTCAGTAATTATCACATAAAATGGGGCTATACATATGTATGACTTTATCAGGTAATACCAGGTACTGAATATTTATCCCTCAAGCCACAATGGCTTCATATTATAAATTTATGATTTCTTGGTATCCATTATACAGAATGATTCTAGCATTCAAATGGGTAAATCCTACATCTCTCTTTCTTTGAGGGTTATAGTGAATATTTAAATATATACGTGTTTGTACATATATGTTTATATCTACATATATATTTATATTATTTTTGGTATGTAAACTATGATTACTCAGAGGTTGGTGATTGTGCATGAGAAAAAGAAAGAAAGCGAAGGCTCTCCAAAACTGCATAAAATTTAAGATGTTCCTGCCAAAGGATTATTTGTGTCTGGAGGTTAACAAACAGGCAAAATAAAAATCCTAACAGAGGCACATAGCACCACTACATAAAATAAGAATGCTTGGCAGTGACCTTGAGGCATAGCATTTTAAATATTTCATGCACTTTTCTTTAAGGGGATCAATGGAGATAAAATTTGTAAAATCTCATATAAAATCTGCTAGGGTTTCTTTGTATTGACAAAGCACAAAATAGGTTTTCTCCTTTAAAAAGAAGGTTTTTGTTTTGTTTTTGTTTTTAATGACACGAGTTCAGGAACTTCTGCCTCATTTTGGAAAGTACTCTATAAGGAATGGGTATTCCTGTAAAACTTAGAAATACCCAAGACAAGAGATTTTCACAGTGTTAGAACATTCTTTGTACTGGCCGGGTGAATTTCCAGGTAGCATCAGCTAAAGGGAAGATGGCTATTACTCAATTTTTTCTTTTTTGTCTGAAGGTGACACCCTTATTCCTGGCTTTCAGATGATGACCTAATTTCCTATTTCACTGAGAAAGCTGAAGAAAACAAAAATCAGCCCAACAAGCTGTCACAGGGCTCATCCAAACCCCACCTGCTCTGTGCCGCTATGCTCCCCCCGCCACCAGGGAACCTCAGCCTCCCTCCCTTCTGTTCACTCCAGCAACTCTGTCCTCCGTCTCTGCATCAAGGTTTTCCTTTCCCATAATTGCTACCAAATTATTGTTATTTCTTCCATCTTAAAATATCCCTTTGACTCTATTTCTATCACCTCTTTTTCTCCTTCCTTTTACAAACAATTCTGAATTATTCATTTCTATTATTTCGCAATTCCCTCATTGCATTCACTCCGGAAGTTGCTGTGGTGAATTTTAAGCCTCACCTGTTTTTTTTCTGCATGTGAGCCAGCGGATAAGAAAGCCTGTATGCTATGTTCTTAGGCACCAATGGGAGTTTCACACCTTTGGAAGTCCCGAAGTTTCAACCTAGCCTCGCCCCCTAGGCACAATGTAATCTCCCACCGAGTCTCTTCCCTCTGCTCTCTCAAGCCATTTTGGATCATTTTGAAAGCCACGTTATAAAAACAATAACTCTTTTCCTACTCTCTTGGCATGTGTGTGGTGTATTAGTGTTGCTGAAAACAGTGGTTGCCAGGCCCAAGGGTGGCCCTGAGAAGGGCCTTTGTCCGTGCCCAGCTTGGGCTCCAGGCTCAGGTCCTTGGCTTTCCTTGCTCTAAGAATGGAGCAGACAGCCTTAACGTCACGGTGAGTGTTCCAGCTCCAAACAAGCATTCTCGGGCTGAGAGTGAGCAGCAATGCAGTTTATTAAGCAAGTGAAAGCAAAAGCTTCCACAGCCTGGAAGGGGACCCAAGAGGGTTACTGTTGTTGGTCAGGGCTGCTTGGGCTGATATATCCAAGTAATTCTGAGTTTCTGAGTGTTTGCCCCCTGGCCCTGTGTGGGGAGGGGGCCTGTGACCATGACTCACCGTATTTTCTCTTTCTGGTGGTTGTTTCCTAGTTTCTACTGAACTTTGCAAGCAATATTGCAATGTGGTTGAACAGCTAACTGATACTTTGGACACAGCCTCTTGATATAGTATTTCCCATGCTAGGATTTCTAAAAAGTTCCCCATTGACCCAAAAGGTTTTATTCCCTCATTAGGACATCAAGCTCCCTCTATTACTCTGGCCCCTCTAACTGCTCCTCTTCACTCTCCTGTGTTGATTCCTCCTCATTGACTTCATCTTTAAAAAGTGAAAGGTCCAGGCAGGCAGGGCTCCGTCTTGGAATCACTTATCTTTTCTGTTTATCTTCACTCCATCACGGTCTTATTCAGACATATAAAAAGTTTTTGTGCTGATGACTCCTAAAGTTTTTTCCATTATTGCAAATCTCTTCCTTAATAGTTAGATTTATAGATTCAACTCTGTGTTCCATATCCGCTACATGCAGTCACATGCCAGGTAACAATGGGGATAGATTCTGAGAAATGCGTTCTCAGGAAGTTTTTTGTTTGTTTGTTTGTTTGTTTGTTTGGCTATATAGTGAGACCCTGTCTCTATAGAAAAATGAAACATTTTAAAAAATACTGAGAAAGAAATAAACAAAAAATTTTTATTTTTCTTGTTGGCAAAAGTGTGACCTGTATCTGTTTTTGCTCCAGTCAGTACAACTAAGAATGATGCCACTGTCATTTTTGTTCTTTTCTCTGTTTTGCATGACAATATTAATAACTTTCAAAAGGAAAAGTATTAACTAGCAAATATTTCTGAGAAACTCAGATAACCACAAAAATTCTGAGCATTATTTGAATAAAAAACCAAAACTTCAAAGTCCTTTTTTTTTTTTTTTTTTTTTTTTGGCCAGTATTACAATTAGCACCCAAGATACCAGGAGAGGAAGTATTCTAGGCTCACTGAAATGTAACTGTGAGACATTTATTATGATACTTTATTGCTGCACTATTCTTTTTTTTTTATGGTGGGGAGGGAGGGAGGCACACGGGATGGGGTAGGGGAGGGCCGCAAAAAAAGAAAGAGAAAGAGAAAGGGGGAGAGAGAACAGGAGTCTTGTTCTATTGCCCAGGCTGGAATGCAGTCTAAAAATAGGTATTAAAAACCTCTTTAAGGCAGATAGTTGTACTTAATAGCGAAGACAGGAAGGAATAAGGGAAGAAAATAACAAACAGCAAACTAATATTTCATTTAAATCTGTGAAATGCTACGCAAATGCTGAAGAGTGATTTACTTCCATTTATGTGGTTACTTTCAAAATAGGTGTAATGTGATTCCGAAAAAAGGCAGTTTTATCATTGTGTGAACATCACAGAGCATACGTGCACAAACCTAGACTGTATGGCCTACTGCATACGAGGGCTACAGACCTGTAACCCATGGTACTGTTCTGAACGCTGTTGACAATTATAACACAATGGTAATTATTTGTGTAGCTAAACACAAAAAGGCTATGATGAAACATGGTGTTAAAAAAAATGGTACATCTGGATAGCACACATACCGTGAATGAAGCTTGCAAGACTGAGTTGCTCTGGGTGAGTCTGTGAGTGAGTGTGGTGAGTGATTGAGAAGGCCTGGGACATGACTGTACATGACTACAGCCTTTATAAACACTGCACACTTAGGCTACACTGAATTTATTTAATGAGCTGGTCTTTCATTATTAATAAACAGCTAACTCTATAAGTTTTTTACTGTATGAACTTTTTATAAAAAATTATTGACTTTTATAACCTTTAGCTCAAAACACATTGTACAGCTGTACAGCAATATTGTATTTCTATGTATCCTTATTCTATAAGCTTTTTCTATTTGTTAAAATTTTATTTTGTGGTTTTTTTATCTTTTAAATTTTCTGTTACAAACGAAGACACAAACACACACATTAGTCTAGGCTTATATAAGATCAGGATCGTGAATGTCACTGCCTTCCACCTCCACATCCTGTCCCACTGGAAGGTCTTTAGGGACAATAACAGGCATAGAGCTGTCATCTCCTAAGACAACAAAACCTTCCTCTGGAATACCTCCTGAAGGACCTGCCTAAGGCTGTTGACAGTGAACTGTTTTTTTAATGAGTAGAAGAAGAACACATTAAAATAATGAAAAATAGTACAGTGTAAATAAATACATAAACCAGCAACATAGTCATTTATCATCATGATTAAGTATTATAAACTGAGTGTAATTGAATGTACTATGTTTTTATATGACTGGCAGTGAATAATTATTTACACCCACCTCACTGCAAACCTGTGAGTAACGCTTGTGCTATAGGTTAAGAAGACCGTGAATCCTGTAGGCAGTAGGAATTTGGCAATTCCATTATAATCCTATGGGACCACCGTGATGGCATATGTGGTTTGTTGTTGACCGAATCATCATTAGGCCTTGTTAGGTATCATTGAGTATTACATGACCATATCTCATCAAGTCTCATGGCTTCAAATGCTATTGATAACCTGATGCTTAAGGCAAACCTCTATCCTGGACTCTCTGACATTCCCACCTAATAGGTCTCTTAAAGATAACATGTTAAAAATTGAATTTTCTCAAACTTGCTCTTCTTATAGGCTTTTTGATATTTACAGATGACAATTCCAACTTTCCAGTTGTTCAGACCAAAACATCGGGAAAAGTTTCTAAGCTCTTGCTTTTTCTCATGCCCCACTTCCATCAATCAGTAAACCTTAACAGCTGTACCATCAAATTACAGAGGTTGCCTAAAACCTGAAGTCTTTACAATTTAGATGGGCCATTTCAAGAACATAATCCAAAACTTTGAAAATAGAATTAAGCATAAATATGAATATGTATTTATAACAGAAATCACAATATATAAAATTTGGATAGCTGATAAATGCAAAAAAATTACAAAATAAAAAATAAAATAATGTTTTCTCATGTAATTACATGACAGGTCTTTATACTATTTTTCCTTACAAATTCTAACATCATGCTCTTTGAATAATTTATACTATGATGATTCTTAAAATATTCTTAAAGAGAAGAAAGAGACATTTAATTTCCTCATAACAGTTGATTGAAAATTTAAAATTATTTTTATTTGGAAATCAGATTTTTAAAATTTCAGCTTTGCAACTTACTTTTGGTGATGCAATACAAGTATTAAGTTTATTGGATTGCTTATTTTCTGGAAAAGTCTTTGGAATTTGGAATAATCTTTACATATTTTCCTTCATATATGACAAAATTTCAAGGCATCTCAATTTTCATGTAGGGATACTATAGGTACCTTTTCAATGGATAATACTCATTACATTACCCAGTTTGTCATTGATGCCCATATTTCAGTGATTAGTTATGAATTTTACATTATTTTCATTGATGCATTTCATGAGAATGTATAAAATATGGGACTTCAAACACAGTTGTACTTACTATTTGTAATAATATATTTTCTGTTTTCTTTGGTAAAAAATGGCTTTTATTAATGCACTTTCTATCCTCTGTAAGCTTTTTGTGCTGAATGTGGGGACTGCTAAATAAAATTTGTTGCAAAAAAAAAAATAATAATGCTGTAAGTTGCTGACCTATAACCGCAGACATTATGTTTCATGCTCTTCTCATGAAAATATTTTAAAAATTAAGCTGTTTATAATTTTGTATGCAGGATTCTCCAATGCTTCTGTCAGGCGAAAACTTCTGTCTTGACTAGATATAAATTAGAACAGAAATCTGCACTTAAAAATATACATGTCTCATATTTAGAAGAATTTCCCACAAGCTAATTTCTGGCTCAGAACTTGATTCTTCTTTGCACTCTGCCCTCCATCTCTTCAGCGTTTTTATCCTCTGCCCCCACTGCATACATGCCAGGAGTCATAAGACGTTCGTTTCAAGATACAGGAGTCTGTGGAAGGAGTCTGTGGAGGGGAGAGCCCTAAAGTTAAGTTCCATTAGTGTCACGGTTCCTTTGGGTCTGTGTCTTTTATAGACCCAGACTCTCTCCAAGTCACCACACTGCTGTCATTGTAAGGCATGCCACAGTCATTTTGCTAAAAAGCTTATTCTGGTTTTCTTGATTTTTTTCTTTGCCATTCTACATTGTATCACTTTGCAGCGGAGAAAATGAGCCTATTAGAACCAACTTGGTTCGTGGTGCTCCCATGCTTAGTATCATATTATGGTTTACCGTCTCATTCATTGCAAAAGATAGTCTCTAGCCATAGCACCCTGGTGTAGCTGTCTGCTGGTCACCTCAGTGCTCCTATCGCTTCCCTTACTCTGCTCCTATTACACTAGCCTCCTTGCTCGTTCTCCGGCACAGCCAGGCACACTCCTGCCTCCATGTCTGTACTCGTGAGGCCCTGCCCGGGTGCCTATCTCACTTCGCTGTCTCAATTCTTTCATGGCTACATTCTGTCGCCTTCTCCTGGGGTATTTCCTATGGACTTTTGTAACCTAATCACTGTCCTTCTTCCCTTTCCCTGTTTTATCTTTCTCTTTAGCAATGATCACTATTCAACATGCACATATTGTACTTAATTAACTTATTGTTTTATGTATAGTTAACTTACAATTAACTTATTAGCTTATTCACTTATTATTCTGTTTTCTGCACAAAAAATTAAGCTCTGTAAGGAACATGAGTTTTGTTTTGTTTTTATCCTGAAACAGCAAAATATCAGAAGATGCAATTTAAATTCTAGATCTTGTGTCTAAATCAAAAACACTTGCATTATTTTGCTGCTAACTATGACCCGAAAGTAATGTGTTAACCTGATGGCAGTAAACAGAATTGAATTTGTTTGAGGAATTATAAATAAATACTCTCATTTTCTATTAAAGCTAATAAAGTAAACACCTTTGCCAAAATGTGCATTTTCAAAATAGCTCTATGTTGACTAGTCAAGGTCAAAATAAAATCTACATAGGGATTTATACCATAATCTTTATAGTACAAACACTGCCTGTACTTCTCAACCTCTCTTCACTTAATACTTCCTATAACATGTTTATTTCTTGGTTTAGTCATTCAAAATCCTACTTATATATTAAGCCTCAATTACTAGCCCATTTTCACAAAAGCCTTTCCCTAACACAAGAAGATGATTTTTTCTTCCTGTGGAGGAACCAATATTATACTTAGGCAATTTTACTTGTTTGGTATTTGTTTAATCATCTTTAATGAATTTTTAATGTATTTTATGTTGTTTTTGTGATCTACATCTTAATGATGTAAAAACATTGGAAGTTAATGATAAAAATGTCTGCAGGATAAGAAACCACGTTACTTGGGAATAAGTACTATATATTAAATTATTTCAATGTCTGGGAAATGTTTATCTGAGGTATCTTAGTTTTACAGCACACAATGGATTAATCATGCTACCTCTACTAGGATCCTGACTTACTGTAGTCACAGCTTACCTCTTGTGCTATAAGAAAAGTGGGATATTCAACTTACCCAAATAAAGGGCAACCTTCTTAAAACCATTGGCATATTTTTGTGCAGCCATTTGATGTTTCAAGACGAGCTAAAGGGGTTAAATTTCTTTTTCTTAGATATTACATTTTCAATATTATAATATTATACTTATTATAAATACAGCAATGAGAACTGTGTCAGCCATACAATTGAGGTTTAGTAAATGTCTGTTGATTATGAATTACATGAAGAAAAAAAATCACTCAGAGAATGAATGAGTCGCCGTTATCTTCAAAATATTATTCTTAATATACACCCAGCCATCATAGCAATCATCATATCATCATCAATATTTATGGCTGTTACTAAGGTGAGTGGGAAGCCTTTGCAGGGCTTCAATAACATTTTTATTGTCTTTTGATATTTTTCTCTTCCCATTCTCTTTCATTTTAAAAAATAGTTGAGCTATACCATTATTGCTATAGTATATGGCCAGTACATACTACGGTACACTTTTCTTTCACTCTTATTCTCCATTTAGTTTAAAGTATGCAGTTAGCTATATATTTAACGCTCATCACCAATGCTTATGTTAATATTTCTGGTAATGCTTTAGGAAAGAGTCATAGGAACAAAAATTCATGACTTCTTTCATGTTCATAAAATTTGGAAGTTAATGTAAAAAATGTTTCCAGGACAAGCAACCATGTTACTTGAGCATCAGTTTTATATATTAAGTAATTTCAATGTCTGGAAATGTTTTATCCGAGGCATCCTAGTTTTACAACAAATGATTACAATGGAAAAATGTACCTATGCTTTTACACGTGAAAGTCATTTTTTCCTTAAATATAAAGCTCCTTGAATTAAATTTCATTTCACCAAGTTTCTTAAGTATGCTTCTTTTTCTGCTGATATAAGCAGTTCTGTAGAAAAGTGTTATGATGATCTAATTCTAATTTTTCTTAAAAGCCACCATATTTTCTTCCTAGATGACAAAGCATTATTTTCTTTTCTTTAAAGTTAAATGACATTCCTTAAATATGTTTTGCTGTTGGTCATTCTGGATCAATATTATTAATATGCGAATGCTTTTTAAATATGCACTTATAAATTATTTATATAATTTATGTAGGAAAACTATTATTTTAATTATAATATTTAGTATTTATATCTGTTTTCTTGTCTTGGTTTTCTTTTTTTTTTTTTGAGGCAGAGTCTTGGTCTGTCCCCAGGTGCCAGGCTGGAGTGCAGTGGCACGATTTTGGCTCACTGCAACCTCTGCTTCCCGGGGTCAAGCAATTCTCCTGCCTCAGCCTCACGAGTAGCTGGGACTACAGGTGCATGCCACCACGTGCAGCTAATTTTTGTATTTTTAGTAAAGATGGGGTTTCAACATGTTGGTCAGGATGGTCTCCATCTCTTGACCTCATGATCTGCCCACCTCAACCTCCCAAAGTGCTGGGATTACAGGCGTGAGCCACCGCACCCGGCCTGGCTTTTTCAATGATTTATAATATATCAGATCTACTTTGTTTAGCATTAAAATTTAACACTTTTTCCTAATTATTCATTGCCTATTTTATTTAATCAATTTCAACTTCTGTTTCTCTTAAGGAATTAACTGTTGCATTTATTTCTTCTTGTGTTGCTTATACTTTAGTCTTCATTCCTGTAATAACTTTTTCCTTTATTTCTTATTCTTTCTGACTCCTTTATAAAATCTATCTACTTTTAAAAAAATTTTTTTGTGGGTAATAGTAGCTGTATATATTTGTGGGGTATGAGATGTTTTGATACAGGCATACACATCATTATAAGCACTTGATGAGGAATGGGGTATCTATCCCCTCAAATATCCTTTGAATTACAAATAATCCAATTATAATTTTTAAGTTATTTTTAAATGTGCAATTGAGTTATTATTGATTGTAATCATCCTATTGTGATATCAAATATTAGGTTTTGTTCATTCTTTCTATTTTTGTACCCATTTTTTGTAACCATTCCCATCTCCATGCCAGGCCCCCTGCTATCCTTCCCAGCCTCTGGTACTCATTTTCTATTCTCTGTGTCCATTCAATTGTTTCTATTTTTAGATCCCAGAAATTAGTGAGAACATGTGATGTTTGTCTTTCTGTGTCTGTCTTATTTCATTTCACATAATGATCTCCAGTTCCATCCATGTTGCTGCAAATGACTGGAGCTCGTTCTATCTTTTATCACTGAATAGTATGCCATTGCATATATGTACCACATTTTCTTCATCCACTCATCTGTTGATGGACCCTTAGTTGCTTCCAAATACTAGCTGTTGTATATGGTGCTGCAACAAACATAGGAGTGCAGATATCTCTTTGATATTAATTTCTTTCCTTTTGGTTATATATACTCAGCAATGGGATTGCTAGATCATATGGTAACTCAATTTTTAGATTTTTGAGGAACTTCCAAACTGTTCTCCATAGTGGTTCTTCTAATTTATATTCCTATCATAAGTGCACAAGGGTTCCCTTTTCTCTACATCTTCACCAGCATTTGTTATTGCCTGTCTTTTGGAAATAAGTCATTTTAATTGAGGTGAGATGCTATTTCACTGTACTTTTGATTTGCATTTCCCTGGTGATCAGTGATGTTGATTACCTTTTCATATGCCTGTTTACCATTTGTATGTCATATTTTGAGAAATGTCTACTCAAATCTTTAACCCATTTTCTAATTGCATTATTAGACTTTTTTTCCTATACAGTTGTTTGAACTGCTTATATATTCCAGTTATTAATCCCTTATCAGATAAATAGTTTGCAAACATTTTCTCTCATTCTGTGGATTGTCTTTTCACTTTGCTGATTATAAAAGTTCACTGTGCAGGAACTTTTTAACTTGCTGTGATCCAATTTGTCCATTTTTGCTTCAGTTGCCTGTGCTTGTGGATATTGCTCTAGAAATCTTTGCTTGGGACAATGACCTGAAGATTCTCCCCAGTGTTTTCCTGTAGTAGTTTCATAGTTTGAGGTCTTAGATTTAAGTTTTTAATCCATTTTGATTTGTTTTTTCTATGTGATGAAAGATAAGGGTTTAGGTTTGACTCTTCTGCATGTTTGTATCCAGTGTTCCCAGCACCATTTATTGATGAGACTACCTCTTCCCCAGTGTAAGTTCTTGGAACTATGTCAAGTGAATTCACTGTCGGTGTATGGATTTATTTCTGGGTTTTCTATTTTGTTCCATTGTTCTATATGTCTGTTTTTATGTCAGTACCATGCTATTTTGGTTACTGTTGCTCTGTAGTATGATTCAAAGTCAGGCTTGTGATTCTTCCAGTTTTTGCTTAGGATAGCTTTGGCTATTCTCTATCTTTCATGGTCCTCTGTAAATGGTAAAATTGTTTTTCTATTTATGTGAAGAATATTGTTGATATTTTGAAAGGGATTGAATTGAATCTGTAGATTTTCGGGTAGTATGAACATTTTTAAAATATCAATTCTTTTAATTCATGAACATATAATAGTTTTCCATTTTTTGGTGCCCTCTTCAATTTTTCTCCTCAGTGTTTTATTGTTTTCATTATGGAGGTCTTTCACTTCTTTGGTTAAGTTAATTCACATTGTACACTATTGGCATATAGAAATGCTACTGATTTTTGTATGTTAACTTTGTATTCTGCAACTTGACTGAATTTGTTTATCAGATCTAATAGTTTTCTTGTGGAGTCTTTAGGTTTTTCCAAATATAAGATCATATCATCTACAAACAAGGATAATTTTACTTCTTTTTTTTCCAATTTGGATGCTCTTACTTCTCTTTTTCCAATTTGGATGCTCTTATATCTCTCTCTTGTCTGCTTGCTCTAGCTAGAAATTCCAGTATTACATTGAATAACAGTGGTAACAGTAGGCATCCTTGTCATGTTCCTGATTTTAGAGGAAAGGACCCATTCAGTACAATACTAGCTGTTGATCATTGTGTATTGCTTTTATGATATTAAGGTATGTTCCTTCTGTACAGAATGATTTGAGAGTTTTTGTCATGAAGGAATGTTGAATTATATCAAATGCTTTTCAGCATCAATTGAAATGATTGTCTGATTTTAACTCTTCATTTTGTTGATATGATGTATCACATTTATTGATTTGCCTCTATTAAAAGATCCTTGCATCCAAGGGATAAATTCCACCTTGTCATGATTAATGATCATTCCAATGTATTGTTGAACTTAGTTTGATGGTATTTTGTGACGAATTTTGGGTAATATTTATTAGAAATATTGGCTTATAGTTTTCTTTTTTTGATGTGTCTTTGTCTTGTATAGATATAAGGGTAATACTGGCCTTGTAGAATGTATTTAGAAGTATTACCTCCTCTTCTATTTTTTTCTGAGTAATTTGAGTGAGATTGATATTAATTATTCTTTAACTGTTTCGTAGAATTCAACACTAAAGCCTTCAGGTATCTGGCTTTTCTTTGATAGGAGACTTTTTACCATAGGTTCAATAATGTTACTTGTTATTGGTCTGTTCAGCTTTTGGATTTCTTCCTGATTCAATCTTGATAGATTGGATGTATCTAAGAATATGACAATTTCTTCTAGATTTTTCAAAATATTGGCATGTAGTTGCTCATCGTAGCCACTAATGATCCTTCAAATTTCTGTCATATCAGTTGTAATGTCTCCTTTTTCATTTCCAATTTCATTTATTTGGATTTTCTTTTTTTCTTAGTCTGGCTAAAGGATTGCCAATTTTGTTTAACTTTTCAAAAAACCAATTTTTGTTTTACTGATCTTTGGTAATTTTTAAAAATTTAATTTAATTCATTTCTTCTCTGACCTTTATTATTTATTTTCTTCTACTAATTTTGGGATTTCTAGTTATTTGAAATGCATCATTAGACTGTTTATTTGAAGTTTTTCTTCATTTTTGATATAGTCACTTATTTAATATTTTAATATAGGCACTTATTTTGATATAGATGCTTGTTTATCCATATATTGTATAGTTTATAAAATTCCTCTGGTTATAAATTTTGTTTTTATTCCATTGTGGTCAGAGAAGATACTTTATATTATTATTATTATTATTATTTTAATGTTTTAAGACTTGTTTTGTCACCTAATATATAGTCTATCCTTGAGAACCATCCATGTGTTGAGGAAAAGAATATGCATTCTACAGCTCTTGGATGAAATGTTCTGTAAATATCTATTACATTCATTTGGTCTATAGCGCAGATTAAGTCTGGTGTTTCTTTATTTTGTGTAAAAATTTGTTCAATGCTGAAAGTGGGGTGTTTAAGTCTCCAGCTATTATTGTATCAGGGCCTATCTCTCTCTTTAGGTCTAATAATATTTGCTTTATACATCTTGGTGCACCAGTGTTGGGTACACATTTTTATAATTGTTATAGCCTCTCACTGAATTGATTCCTTTATCATTATATAGTGGTCTCTTTGTCTCTTCCTATAGTTTTGGTTTTGAAATTTATTTTGTCTGATATAAGTATGACAAGTCCTGCTCTTTTTTGGTTTCCATTGGTATGAAATATCTTTTTCCATTCCTTTATTTTCAGTCTATTTGTGTCTTTCTAGGTGAAGTGTGTTTCTTGTAGGCAACAAATTAATGGCATTTGTTGAGTGCTGATTTTCCTCAACACAGCTATTTGGAATTCTCTGCCTCTAAGCTCACATATCTCTCTATTTCCAGGTTTGGTTTCCTGGTGCTTTATATAATTCACTTGGGGAGGTCATGTTTTTCTGATTGTTATTAATGCCAGTAGATGTTCTTTGGTGTCTGAGCATGGAAGAGTTAGGTATTTATTGTAGTCTTTACTGTCTGGGCTTATTTGCATCAGTACTTCTTGAGAAGGCTTTTCAGATAATTGAAAGGACTTGGGTGTTGTGATCCAAGCTGTATCTGCTTTCAGGAGCATCCCAAGGCAAAAAAATGCTGTGGTCCTTGTAGACTTGTAGAGGTACCATCTTGATGGTCTTGGACGTGATCTGGGACAATTCTCTGGATTACCAAAAAGGGACTCTTGTTCTCTTCCCTTCCCTTTTTCCAAACACACAGAATATTTTTGTTCTGAGTCACCTAAAGCTGGGGGTGAAGTGACACAAGAACCCCTATGGCCATCACTACTATGACTTTGCTGGGTCAGACCTGATGCCAGAATGGCACTGGGTCTTGCCCAAGGCCTACGATAACCACTCCTTGGTTACTACCTAGTTTCACTCAAGGTCCTGAGGCTCTACAGTCAACAGGTGCCAAAGACAGACAGGTCTGTGAGTCAGAGACTAGAGTGAAAAACCTTAGAAGTCTCACTGGATTCTATTGTATTGTGGCTTAGTGGTACTCAAACTAAAAGATGCAGTCTTTCCCACTATTCTCTCTAATTTCCAAAGCCAGAGGAGACTCACCTCATAGGCACTGCCTGGGAGGAGTACTGCCTACGATGAGTACTGACTATGGGGAGTACTGCCTATGAGGAGTACTGACTACAAAAAGTACTGCCTACAAGGAGTACTGCCTACAAAGAGTACTGCCTACGAGGAGAATTGCCTATGGGGAGTACTGCCTATGGGGAGTACAGCCTACGAGGAGTACTGCCAGTCTACCACTGGTATTCCCTTAATGCCTAAGGTCTCTTAAGTTGGCTTGTGGTAAATGGTGCCTAGCCTGGGACTCACTCTTCAAAGCAGTGGACTCTACTGTGGCCCAAGACAGGTCCAGATATGCCATCCAAGAGTTTTTTCCTGGACTTGAGGACCCCAAGAAGCTGCTTGGTGCTCTACCCCTCTGTGGCTATTCTAGTACTTAAGGTACAAGACAAAGTCCCCTTAATTTTCCCTCTGCTCTTATCAAGTAGAAATTTTGCCCCATACTCACCACAACTGGTAATTTGCTGAGTCTCACTGGAGGCCAACAATTCTCAGAGACTCACCCAAGACCCTTAGTGTGGTACCTGGGCATTGCCACTGGTGATTTAGAGCCTGCAGGCTCTTCGGTTAGCAGGTGATGAATGCTGCCAAGTGGGTTCCCTCTGTCCCATGGTATGGCTAGAAATTTTGTCTGCAAGATAGATCCTGGGACGAGGTCCTCACATCTCTAACCAGTTCCCTATCTTGCTGTGGCTGAGCTGCTATCCTAGATGGAAGACAAAGTCCTCCCCACTCTCCCTCTTTCCTCCTCAAGCAGAATGAAGGGGTGTCTTTGAAACCCTCAAGCTACTGGTGTTAAGGGAGTGGTGATGCCAGCACTCAGTCCACTATCACTGGGCCTAGTTCAGCACTAAGAATCACCTAAGAGTTGCAGGTCTTGTGTCCTAGACTGCCTTTTGCATTTACTTGGAGTCAGAGTGCTCCAGCCTTTGGTGGTAAGGTTTGCAAGCACTTGAGTTTGGATGGCTGGGATTGGCAATTCCCTTAAGGTTAGGGCTGGCTTAAGAGCTCTCTCCTGGGCAGGCATCAGTTGAGTTTTGTCTGATTTTCCTTTCTGCTCTAACAAGACAGTACTGAGTTCAGTGCCTCATAAATGTTCTGTCCGCCCTCACCCAGTGCCACAGATGTTCTCTGCACCGTGATGCTGTTGCCAGGGTTTGGAGGAGTGGCATTGATGAGTCAGGACTGTTATTTTCCATCTCTTCAGTGCCTTTCTCAGTGACATATTAAGTTAAAACCAGATACGGTGAGTGTGCACCTGATTTTATGTTCTTATGAAGGAATATTTTTCTGTGTAGATAGCTGTTAACTCGATTTCCTTGTGGGAGCTTTCTATTCTGCCATCTTGCTCTGCCTCCTTTTCTTTCTATTTTAACTCTGAGTTTTTTATTCTGTATAATTTTTTCAGCTTACATATTATTACTTTCATGTCTCTTGGCTAATTTCAAAAGAGTAAACCATGTTTTCATATATTTTGTTGGTGTGGTTTATGGCATAATTTCATGGTGTAAAAGGATTTTATTCTGTTCCTTATTATACTTTTTCTTGAATTTTTGTGTAACATTTGAACTTTTCCAGTTCTTTATTTCAATATGAAATTTGTATTTCCAAACTTTTATTTGTTATGAGTTAGGCAGAAAATGTTGTAAAAATGTCAAATAATCTAATTCCATAAAAGTTTTATTTCTGTTGTTTCTGTTTAAGGGTTCAAAATAAGTGACTTGCATTTTTGAGAAGTGCCAATTCTGTTTTCTTCTTTCACTTACATTGCTGTAAGTATGGCTAGGAAACTGGATAAAATATATGTGAATCTTTATAGGAGCAATATTTCTGCATATACCGTTTTTAACGTTCAGAGAATCAATACTACATTTAAAATTTTTGCCTTGATATAAATCAAAAATTCTACGTTTAGGTATAAAATAACTGTTTAGAGGTCTACCAATATAATGAAACCTATTTGTTGATTAATAAGCAAGTGTTTCAACTAATCAGATGTGTGTGTATATATATATATATATATATATATATATACATATACATATAAAATTTTCTTTTTTTTGAGATAGAGTCTTACTCTGTCACCTAGGCTGGAGTGCAGTGGTGCAATCTCAGCTCACTGCAACCTCTGTCACCCAAGTTCAAGTGACTCTCCTGCCCCAGCCTCCTGTGTAGCTGGGATTACAGGCACCGGCCACTACACCCAGCTAATTTTTTGTATTTTTAGTAGAGAGGAGGTTTCACCATGTTGGCCAGGCTGGTCTCGAACTCCTGACCTGATGACTCGCCCACCTGGGCCTCCCAAAGTGCTGGGAATACAGGTGTGAATCACCGCAAGTGGCCCTAATCAGATAATTTTGAATAGTTTGAATATTCCCTTTCTTTTTAAAAGTGTCTTCATTTGAAAGACAACTTATATGATTACAGTGGTAATGAACAACAAAAAACTTCTAGGGTTAACAGATTAAACACCACGGTAAAATAAAATATACTGAAATGGGATTATTAGGACAAGAGAACTAAAAATAAAGAAGTATGGTCAGAGAAGAATTTGCCTGGGGTTGAGATTTTTATACTTTGAGATTTTGATTTTTGTGTAGTTATTCATAATAGCCATGACTTTGTTAAAATCATCTAAATAAGTGAGATTGCATATGATGGAGAAGAGATTTTAAAAGTAAGGAAGTCAACAAACTAATAACCTCATATGTTGTATTGATTCTCATAGGAAGAGCCCTAGACATAAGACATGTCTAATATTTTTAATGAATGATAAGTAACAGAAATTGTGTACAAAGCTTGTAGATTATAGTCTGATGACATATACTTCATTGGAGGTTATTTACTCTCTTGAAATGCATGCATTTACCAAACATAAAGGTTAGATAAATTTTCCATATCAGCTATTAATTGAACTACATGTGACTTGGAGGCTGTAAAAGGCAGAAGGTAAAAGCGAATGATGTTGCCACAAGACACACCTAGCCTGAGATGAAGAAATGCAACAGAAAAACTTCTGGCCATGAGAATAAGTACAAAGAAGTTTTATCTAAAGCTAGATTTAGAAAACTCTCAAATTCAGTGTGCAGTGCATGTACCCAATTTTATTTGGGTGCTTGGTTTTTAAGCTTTCCTCATAAAAAGTATTACTTTACTTGTATGTGTTATGCAGTTACTATTTGCTAAAACTTTACATTTATTCATTAACTGATAATAATTTAGTAAAATAAATAATTGGATTACCACTTTGTAGGAGAACTGAAGTTTAGTGTAATCGTGATTTTTCCAGTGTCATGAAGCTAGTAGAAGTTTGAACCTGGGTTAAAATTTATCACTGTTATATATTAGCGATTTTTAAAAATTATGTCATGCTGCCTATTCTTATTCACCTTGCTTTTAAAATTTAATTTAATCATTTTAATAAAAGTATTTCTAAGAATCTTACAAAATCCCTTACAATCTCCTTCCTGGGAGGTATGTACCAACAATATGAACTCAATATATTAAAATATAGTGATGTCATCAGAGATGACACTTGCTCCCCAAAAACATCTTCCTCAGTTATTCATTAGTTATAAGAGAATATTGATTGATACACATTTTGAATCATAAAAGTTAAATGATATTTTATAAATACATACCACATAAGATAAAATAGTTTAGGCATTGTATGAGTAAAATTGTAGAATTACAAATTTGTGCAGACAAAATTATTATAAGCTGAAAGGTGGAGACAACAAAGGGGTACTAGAAAAGAAAACACAAAAATATAGCAATGTATTGGTGTTATAGGATTTGATTTATGTAAGCAAAATATATGTAGCATTAAAATACAAATAAAATATAAATATATTGAGTATTCCATGTTAATTCCATATGTGAAATAGAAAAGTGTATAGTGAATGAAAATGTACAAAAATGCATTCAAAATGAGTTTCATCATGTATCCCAAAGGATTATGATTAATTGAAAACTGTAATAAATACAACTCTACAAAATTGGAATGGGCTGTTTTGGAAATTCATTAGCTATGTACTTATTACTGAAGTTTACTTCCAAGTAGATTATTTAATGGATAGTCACAGAAAAATGTGAAATATGTGCCTCTATACATGTGATTTCTGAATGTCCAATTGTATTTTGCCAAATGATATGTTTTTAATCTTTTGAAGATATGTTACTCATTCTCATTTAGCTACTAATGCTACAAGTGATGTTCACCATGAAGGTACTTTAAAATGCCAGTTCCTAGGATCAGTCTTAACTGTTACAACAGTTGCACAATATGGCACTGGTATATGGCAGATGAGAATTCTGAACATGGGGGGCTGCCTGGCAAGCAAGTGATTAAAAGCATGGAGAAGTCAATTGAGCAAAAGGTAAAAGAAAAAAAAAGAAAGTGATGATTTTAAGGCCTGATAAGCTTTTTCACAAAATTTCTTGAAGTTCTCCTGAGATGGGAGAAGTACTCAGCCCGCTCTAATTGAAGAAAGATACTTCCAAATTATGACCTTTTTCATGTAGACCAGGGAGTTGGGCTATATTAGCTCTTCTATGTGTCGTAAATGCATAAGGAAAGACTTCGCATACACCCTTTCACTTTGTTGATCTGGTATTCTGCTACCACTTTTCTATCAATCATTTTGAAGGTCAAATTCCCCTGAAAAAAGTCTAGAATCTGCTATTGAGCCATTTCTATATAATTTTTCATATCAGTTATTATGCTATTCATCTTCTTAATTCTTATGTAAGCTTTTAATAATTTTAATCTCTTTATGATTCTGTACTTTTAAAGATACTGTTTCAATATTTCTTCCTCTTCAGACATTATTTCCTTAGCTCATTGAACATGTTTAAAATAGTGAGTTAAAGTTTTGGTCTGGAAAATCTAATTTCTGGGCTTCCTCTTGGACAGTTCCATTTATTACGTTTTTTTCCTAAATGTGGGCCATAACTTCTTGTTTCTTTGTATGTTGTCTTTTTGGTTTGGGACTGGTTATTTTTAATATTATAATTTAGCAAATCTGGAAATTACATCCTCTAAAGAGTCTTGTCTTAAACAAGGCTGCAAACTCTAAAAACATGTATAGGCAAATATTTTAATTGCTTCTGTGTGTGCTGGTAGAAAACATTTGGGGCACAGGACAGACTAACTTAAAATCTAGGAGGAAAGTCTGGGAAATGAGATGTTGATAGGTACTTTGAAAAACCCTTTAGACGTTGTAATTTCTAAAGTTGCTAAATTATAATATTCAAAATATCCAGTCCCCAACCAAAAAGACTGATCACGCAATAGGGAAAGGATTCTCTATTTAATAAATGGCATTGGGAAAAGTGGTTAGCCATATGTAGAAAGCAGAAACTGGATCCCTTCCTTACAACTTACACAAAAATTAACTCTAGATGGATTAAAGATTTAAACATAAGGTCTAATCATAAAAGCCCTAGAAGAAATCCTAGGCAATACCATTCAGGACATAGACATGGGCAAGGACTTCATGACTAAAGCACAAAAAGCAATGGCAACAAAAGTAAAAATAGACAAATGGAATCTAATTAAAATAAAGAGCTTCTGCACAGCAAAGAAATAATCATTAGAGTGAACAAACAACCAACAGAATGGGAAAAATATTTTTGCAATCTACTCATCTGACAAAGGGCTGATGTCCAGAATCTATAAAGAACTTAAACAAATTTACAAAAAACTCCTTCAAAAAGTGGGTGAAGGATATAAACAGACACTTCTTAAAAGAAGACATTTCTGCAGCCAACAAACATGAAATAAATTAATCATCACTGGTAATTAGAGAAATGCAACTCAAAACCACATTGAGATACCATCTCATACCTGTGAGAATGGTGATCATTAAAAAATCCGGAGACAGAAAATCCAAGATGGCCAATTAGACACAACACCCAGGAAGAGAGACACAGGAATCCAGAGATCTCCTAGCTCCAACTGAGGTACGAGGTGGATTTCAATGGGTCTGGTCCCATGGTGAGCAAAGCCCACTCAGGGTAGACCAAGTTGGGGGAAAGGGTGCTACTTCAGCCAGAAAGTACATCTGACTGGTGAGTCCAAGGTTCCCCCTCTGGCACTCAGTCCAGAAACAGTGCTTCCCCCAAAGTTTCAGCAATGCATAGAACAGGAGATTTTTGCCCCTCAAATGCTGGGGAATTACAAGAGCAGAGTTGAATAAGAGCCTGAGGACTGAGCTATCACCCCATCCCCCTGCCTGGAGAGAGAGGGAGCTGTAAGTAGGAGCAGCTGGGTGGGCCCCTACCCCATGATCAGAGAGAGAGGAAGCTGAAAGAGGGAGATGGTCAAGTGTGACTGGGCAGGTCCCTACCCTCCCCCACAAACCCCAGAGGGCTGAAGCTCTGACTCTAGCGGGTTACACACCCAGTGCCACAGTCTGAGATGAACACTGAATGATCCAGCCTAGTGGAGGAAGGGCACAACCCACCACTAGAGGGGTGGCACTGGACTACATGTTTTAACAAAAAACACAGGAAGCTACATAGCAACGGGACGGTGTTCCTTGACAACCCAGCAGTGCCTACAGGTCAGTGGAAGAGGTGGGCCTAATCTCCCAGTATAAACAAAAAGACACAGGAAGATTCCCTAGTAACCTGAAGGAGTCCCTAGAAACCCAGTAGCACCTCATCAGGCAGACAAGCAACCTCATCAAGCAGCTTCCTGACACCACAACCAGGTAAATCCACAAAGACGGGGAAAAAGCAATGCAAAAAAGATGAAACCATCAAAGACAACAACACCTCTCCTCCTTCAAGGAATGACAACTCTTCAACAACACAGGATCACAACTTGAGTGCCACAGATTGACAGAAACAGGCTTCAGAAGGTGGATAATAAACTTTTATGAGCTAAATGAACACGTTCCAACTCAATGCAAAGAAACCAAGAAACAAAAAACCTTGAAAAAATGTTAGACAAAAATGCTAACTAAAATAACCAGCTTACAGAAGAACATAACTGACTTGATGGAGTTGAAAAATACAGCACAAAACTATGTGACACAAACCCAAGTTTTACTAGCCGAATTGATCAGCAGAAGAAAGGTTAGCAGAGATTGAAGATCAACTGAATGAAATAAAAAGAGAAGGCAAGACAAGAGAAAAAAGAGTGAAAAGAAATGAACAAAGACCCCAAGAAATATGGGATTATGTGAAAAGGCAATCTACGCTTGATTTGTGTACCTGAATATGATGCGGAGAATGAATCCAAGCCAGAAAACATGCTCCAAAATATAATCCAGGAGAACTTCCCAAGTCTAGCAAGGCAGCCCAAATTTCAAATTCAAGAAATACAGAGAACTCCACAAAGATATTTCTCAAGAAGAGCAACCCCAAGGCACATAATCTTCAGATTCACCAGGGTTGAAATGAAGTAAAAAATGCTAAGGGCAGCCGGAGAGAAAGGTCAGGTCACCCACGGAGGGAATCCCATCAGACTCACAGCAGATCTCTCAGCAGAAACCCTACAAGCCAGAAGAGAGTGGCGGCCAATATTCAACATCCTTAAAGAAAAGAACTTTCAACCCAGAACCTCATAGCTAGCCAAACTAAGCTTCATACGTGAAGGAGAAATAACATTCTTTACAGACAAGCAATTATTGAGAGATTTTTTCACCACCAGACCTGCCCTACAAGAACTTCTGAAAGAAACAATAAGCATGGAAAGGAACAAGTACCAGTCACTACAAAAGCAAACCAGTTGGCAAAGACCAAAAATGCAATGAAGAAAATGAGTCAACTAATGGGAAAGAAAACCAGCCAGTAACAAAATGGCAGGATCAAATTCACACATAACTATATTAACATTGAATGTAAATGGCCTAAATGCTCCAATGAAAAGACACAGACTGGAAAACTGATAAAAAGTCAGAACCCGTCAATGTGCTGTATTCAGGAAACATGTATCACATATGAAGACACACATAGACTCAAAATAATGGGATGGAAAAAGATTTACCAAGCAAATGGAGAACAAAAAAGCAGGGGTTGCAATCCTAGTCTCTGATAAAATGGGCTTCAAAGCAACAAAGATCAAAAGAGACAAAGAAGGACGCTACATAATGGTAAAAATATCAACCCAACAAGAAGAGCTACCTATCCTAAATATATACGCCCCCAACACGGGAGCATCCAGATACATAAAGCAAGTTCTTAACGACCTAAAATGAGATTTAAACTCCCACACAGTAATAGTGGGAGACTTCAGCACTCCACTGTCAATATTAGACAGATCAATGAGACAGAAAATAAACAAGGATATGCAGGACTTGAACACAGAGCTGGAACAAGCAGACCTAATAGACACATACAGAATGCTCCACCCAAAATCCACAGAATATACATTTTTCTCAGCACCACATCACACTTACTCTAAAATTGACCACATCATTCTAAGCAAATTACTCCTCAGCAAATGCAAAAGAACAGAAATCATAACAAACAGTCTATCAGACCACAGCACAATCAGACTAAAACTCAGGATCAAGAAACACACTCAAACCCACACAACCACTTGGAAACTGAACTACTTGCTTCTGACTGTTGACTGGATAAACAATGAAATGAAAGCAGATATAAAGATGTTCTTCAAAACCAACCAGAATGAAGACACAACATACTAGAATCTCTGGGACACCTTTAAAGCAGTGTCGAGAGGGAAATTTATAGCAATAAATGCCCACCAGAGAAGAGAGGAAAGATCTAAAATTGACACCCCATCATCGAAATTGAAAGAGCTAGAGGAGCAAGATAAAAAAACTCGAAACCTAGCAGAAGACAAGAAATAACCAAGATTAGAGCAGAACTGAAGGAGATAGAGACACAAAAAAGGTTCAAAAAAATCAATAAATCCAGGAGCTGGTTTTTTGAAAACATCAACAAAATAGACAGACTGCTAGCCAGATTAATAAAAAAGAAAAAGGTGAAGAATCAAATAGATGCAATAAAAAACAATGAAAGGGATGTCACCACTGACCTCACAGAAACACAAACTACCATCAGAGATTACTGCAAACAGCTCTGCAAACATAAAACAGTAAACCAGGAAGAAATGGATAAATTTCTAGACACTTGTAATCTACCAAGACTAAACCAGGAGGAAGAAGAAACTCTGAATAGACCAATAAAAAGGGCTGAAGTTGAGGCAGCAATCAATAGCCTACCAACCAAAAAAAATCGAGGTCCAAACAGGTTCTCAGGCAAATTCCACGAGACATATAAAGAGGAGCCTACTCCATTCCTTCAGAAACTGTATCAAACAATACAAAAGGAGGGAATCCTCCCTAACTCATTTTATGAGACCAACATCATCCTGATACCAAAACCAGACAGAGACTCAACTAAAAAACAAAACTTCAGGCCAATATCCATGATGAACAAAAATGCAAAAATCTTCAATAAAACACTGGCAAACAGATTGCAGCAGCACATCAAGAACCTTGCTCATCATGACCAAGTAGGCTTCATCCCAGGGATGCAAGGCTGGTTCAACAGATGCACATCCATAAATGTAATCCATCACATAAATGAAACCAAAGACAAAAACCAGATGTTTATCTCAATCGATGCAGAGAAGACCTTCAATAAAATTCAACAGCCCTTCATGCTAAAAACAATGTATCATAAAATGATAAAAGCTATATAGGACAAACCCACAGCCAGTATCATACTGAATGGGCAAAAGTTGAAAGAATTCCCTTTGAAATCAGGCACTAGACAAGGATGTCCTCTCTCACCACTCCTATTGAACATAGTATTGGAAGTTCTAGTCAGAGCAATCAGGCAAGAAAAAGATACAAAGGGTACTCAATTAGGAAAGGAGGAAGTTGAACTGTCTCTATTTGCAGATGACAGAATTGTATATCTAGAAGACCCCATCGTCTCAGCCCTAAATCTTCTCAAACTGGTAAGCAACTTCAACAAAGTCTCAGGACACAAAATCAATATGCAGACATCACAAGCATTCCTATATACCGATAACAGACAAACACAGAGCCAAATCAAGAGCAAACTCCCATTCACAATTGCTGCAAAGAAAATAAAATACCTAGGAATACAACTAACAAAGGATGTAAAGGACCTCTTCAAGAACTACAAACTACTGCTCAAGAAAATAAGAGAGGACACAAACAGATGGAGAAACATTCCATGCTCATGGTTAGGAAGAATCAATATCAAGAAAATGGCCATACTGCCCAAAGTAATCTATAGATTCAATGCTATTTCCATCAAGCTACCAAGGACCTTCTTCACAAAACTGGAAAAAAAACTCTTTAAACTACATATGGAATTACAAAAGACCCCACATAGCCAAGACAATCCTAAGCAAAAAGAACAAAGCTGGAGGCATCACACTGATGGACTTCAAACTATACTACAAGGCTACAGTAATCAAAACAGCATGATACTGGTACCAAAACAGAGACATAGACCAATGAAACAGAACAGAGACCCCAGAAGAAACATCACACATCTACAACCATCTGATCTTTGACAAACCCGGCAGAAACAAGCAATGGGAAAATGACTCCATGTTTAATAAACAGTGTTGAGAAAACTGGCTAGCAATGTGCAGAAAGCAGACACTGGACCCCTTCCTGACACCTTACACTAAAATTAACTCCAGATGGATTAAAGACTTAAACATAAGACCTAATACCATAAAAACCCTAGAAGAAAACCTAGTCAAAGCCATTCAGGATATAGACATAGGCAAGGGCTTCATGACTAAAACACCAAAAGCAATGGCAATAAAAGCCACGGTGGACACATGGGACCTAATTAAACTCCAGAGTTTCTGCACAGCAAAAAAAACCATTATTAGAGCAAATCGACAACCAACAGAATGGGAAAAATTTTTGCAATCTACCCATCTGACAAAGGGCTAATATCCACAATTGGCAAAGAACTAAAACAGATATACAAGAAAAAAACAAACAACCCCATTCAAAAGTGGGAAAATTATATGAACAGACACTTTTTAAAAGAAGACATATATGAGGCTAACAAACATATGAAAAAATGCTCATCATCACTGGTCATTAGAGAAATGCAAATCAGAACCACACTGAGATTTCATCTCAGGCCAGTTAGAATGGCGATCAATAAAAAATCTGGAGACAAGAGATGCTGGAGAAGATGTGGAGAAATAGGAACACTCTTACACAGTTGGTGGGAGTGTAAATTATTTCAACCATTGTGGAAGACAGTGTAGCAATTTCTCAAGGATCTAGAAATAGAAATTCCATTTGACCCATCAATCCCATTATTGGGCATATACCCAAAGAACTATAAATCGTTCTACTATAAAGGCACATGCACACGTTATGTTCATTGCAGCCCTGTGTACAATAGCAAAGACCTGGAACCAACCCAAATGCCCATCAATGATAGACTGGACAAAGAAAATGTGGTACATACACACCATGGAATACTATGCAGCCATAAAAAATGATGAGTTCGTGTGTGTAGGGTCATGGATGAATCTTGAAATCATTATTCTCAGCAAACTGACACAAGAACGGAAAGCCAAGCACTGTGTGTTCTCACTCATAGGTGGATATTGAACAACGAGAACACATGGACTCTGGGAGAGAAGCATCACACACTGGGGGTAGTTGGGGGGATAGGGGAGAGACAGCAGGGGGTGGGGAGGGGGGGAAAGGTGGGGAAGGATAACATGGGGAGAAATGCCAGATATAATATTCACCTAAAGTAAAATAAATAAATTTAAAAAAAAATCTGGAGACAGATGCTGGGGAGGATGCAGAGAAATAGAAACGCTTTTACACTATTGGTGGGAGTGTAAATTAGTTCAACCATTGTGGAAGACAGTGTGGTGATTCCTCAAGGATCTAGAAAGAGAAATTCCATTTGACCCAGCAATCCCATTACTGGGTATATACCCAAAGGATTATAAATCATTCTATTATAAAGACACATACATGTTTATTGTGGCACTGTTCGCAATAGCAAAGACTTGGAACAACCCAACTGCCCATCAAAGATAGACTGCATAAAGAAAATCTGGCACATATACAGCATGGAATACTATGCAGCCATAAAAAAGGATGAGTTCATGTCCTTCGCAGGGACATGGATAAAGCTGGAAGCCATCATTCTCAGCAAACTGACACAAGAAGAGAAAACCAAACATCGCATGTTCTTAATCATAATTGGGTGTTGAACAATAAGAACACATGGACACAGGGAGGGGAACATCACACAGGGGGCTTGTCAGGGGGTGAGTAGCTAGGGGAAGGATAGCAGGTGGTGGCATCTAGAGGAGGGAAAGCATTAGGAGAAATACCTAATGTAGATGATGGGGCGATGGATGCAGCAAACCACCATGGTACATGTACACTTATGTAACAAACCTGCACGATCTGCACATGTATCCCAGAACTTAAGTATAATAAAAGTAATTAATTAAAAAAAAAAAGCCAAAAAAAAAAAAAGAATATGCAGCCTTTCACTTCCTTCTGGGTGGCAGCTTTAGTGTTGGGCAAGTTCTGAGCCAGGGGAAATAAAGAGAAACCCTTTGAGCCAGTTTTTCAAGGAACCAACATACATATGAAAAAAATAATTACACTTATTTGTGAATGATATCCAGTCTTCTCACATACTGGAAATGTGAGCTGCTACTTCCAATATGACCAGAGTTGAAAAGTGGGAGATGAGAATGGGGGTAAGCTAAAATGCCACAAATTTCCCTGTTCTGACCAAGATTCAATTGTTTTTCTTGAGCAAACACTGGTTGTTGCAAGTCCTTGGTTCATCTTCAGTGTTCCCCACAATTTATACTGACAGCTGTTCCCAGTTTTTTTAAGTGCCTATTTTGAAAATTCAATTTTAGAGTTTCTTATCCCGAGCTTTCTTAAAGACTATGCTTTTCTTTTTCAATTCCTAACTTTTAAAACATAATTTAAATTAGTTTAGAAGCAATTAGGCCTTTCTTAGTTGATGGCTTCTGAGAGGTCTATAGATATTTTTTTAAAAAGCATATTAAGGCTGAGCCTGGTGACTCATGCCTGTAATCCCAGAACTTTGAAAGGCCGAGGCAGGAGGATCATGAGTTCAGGAGATCGAGATCATCCTGGCAACCACGGTGAAACCCCATCTCTACTAAAAATACAAAAATTAGCTGGGCATGGTGGTGCGCACCTGTAGTCCCAGCTACTCAGAAGGCTGAGGCAGGAGACTCTCTTGAACCCGGTAGGTAGAGGTTGCAGTGAGCCCAGATTGCATCACTACACTCCAGCCTGGGTGACAGAGTAAGACTCCATCTCAAAAAACAAACAAAGAAACAAAAAGCATATTAAATATTAATGGACTATATTTAAACTAAGCTGATCTAAAGCTCCCTCTCTTTTTTAAATCCTTAAAATGAAATTTAATTTTCACTCTTGAAACATTTGTGTGTAGTATTTTTAAAGATCCAAGACTTCTATTCCTGTTAATTTATACCAAAAATTTTTAGAAAAAGAAAATCATAGTATTCTTCTCTGCCAGTCCTTTTTTTTTTTTTTTGCTTAATGTAACAATAAGATAGACACAAATATAAGCATATTAAAATAATTAAAAAGAACATGAGTATTATCTTTGCCATCACTGAAGCATAATACATGTAATAATGTGTATAGTATACACATGGATAAGAAACAACAACCAGAAAATATTAACAGAGAGGAGCCAGGAGTGAAGAATGAAGAGTAATAGACTAATCATACGCTGAAATTCCTGGTTTAAGAGAGAGGAAACATTCAGCTGGCAGATACTGTAAGATGGATGATTTCTAATTTGACACTACTATGAATAAAAATGTTATTTTTCAAGTGTGGTTGATGTAAACATGGTTACTTATGAGTGGGAATTTAAGTAACTCTTGTAATAAAGAGATAATCAGATAGAATTATGATACTTGCAAGCACCCAGGCAATAGTATTTTAAACAGAAAAAAATAACAAATTTATTGCATTAAAAATCACTATAAAAAGTTAATACTTTTATTTCTGCTGTCAGGAGCAAAAAGAATGAATATGTATGACTAGGTACTATTGAATACCCTGTCTAAATGAATGTAGCAAATCATTTAAATGCTTCAGGGTTTTCTTTTTATTACCAAAATGTCATCTAGGTACATGGGCAATTTAATTATGTCAGCTCAAGCAGTGTGCATTTTTATATCATAAAAAGAATAATTTAGAGTGTATATTTTTATAAAATCACCTTTTTATTGTTAGGAAAAACAGCATGACAGTATGATTTTAGACTATTCTGTTCAAACTTGCTTAAGTTGGTTAGATAGTAAAATATTACCTACATGATTAACACAAAACCTATAGGATTGTATTAATCACCATGTATCAGAAAATAAAAGAAAATGTAAAATTATTTATGCCAACAGAATTATATAATAGTAAACACATACACCAATAAGATCTTATTAAGGTCCCAATGGGAGTAGAATTGAAGTAGAGCATTTAACAGAAATATATTACTTCCTACAAACTGTATTTTTAAAATGTTTTTCTAAGAGAGTCTCCTTGGGAAAGAGCATTAAATAAGTACTCGTACTTAAAAAATGCTGTGTATAAGGATATAAACACTGTATCCTGGGAGAACTTCCCAAAGTATAAAAATTATTGTGATGTCTTACTGCAGGAGAAAAGGCTCACTTAAGTTTACAAGCTAAGAAAGCAAGAAAACGAAAGTGAATTGTCTAGGAAGCTGGGCTTCAAACACTTGAAATATTTTTGTTGTTGTTTTTGAGATGGAGTTTTGCTCTTGTTACCCAGGCTGGAGTGCAATGGCGCTATCTCGGCTCACCTCAACCTCCGACATGAAATATTTTTAAGGAGGAAACATGTTTGCTCTTTTTGAATTTCCAATTTTCCCAGTTGGCAAGCTACATGAGCACAAGGTACATATCTTCTTATGATTTCATCAAAAACTTCCAGAAGGGTGCCTTGACTATAATCAATGTGCAAATAATATTGTTAAGCAAATGCTAGGAAATGCAGTAGTAGAGGATGCTTTAACAGTCAGTCTGAGTCTAAATGCAAACAGAAAGGGGTGGAGCATGATGTTCAATGTTTTTCTGCCAAACTCACCTGTCAGGTGTGTCACTCTTTCCTGGGGTCACAGAGAGGGAATGAGGTAGTACAGAAGGTAGACTGTTTGTCACATATATATTTTTTTATGGCTGGTAATTAAAAAAATATATCTTGTATAGAAATAGTATGAGTGTGGCTTTGAGTGAGTTTCTTAAATACCTCATGTTCTCGCTCATAAGTGGGGATTGAACAACGATAATACATGGACACAGGGAGGGGAACATACACCTGGGCCTGTCAGGTGGTGGGGGGGAGGGGAGGAATAGCATTAGGAGAAATAATTAATGTAGATGATGGGTTGATGGGTGCAGCAAACCACCATGGCACGTGTATACCTATGTATCAAACCTGCAGATTCTGCACATGCATCCCAGAACTTAAAGTGCATATATATATATATATATATATATATAAATATATATAAAATAAAGAGTATATATATATATAAAGAGTATATATATACATATATATACATATATACATATATATGTATACATATACATATATATACATATATACATATATATGTATACATATACATATATATATACATATATATGTATACATATACATATATATATACATATATACATATATATGTATACATATACATATATATACTGAATTATTATTATATAATATATATATTTGAAATAGTATGAGTGAAGGATAAAATCTATCACACATATATATTTACTCTGTCAATATATCAGAATCCTATTAGAATGTTTTTCATCCTTTCTCATTCATTGGTTGTCATTATACAGGTACAACTGCTACAGTCCCACATTCATTTGAAAGATGAATTATCATAATTTTTTTATACTTACCTATTAGAAAATGTGAACTTTTGCTTGGAGTCCAGATCAAAGCAGTTACATAGCAGGGCATATAACAAATCATAGTTTGTATCACCGTGAGACAGAAAGCATTTTACGGATGTCTGAGTGCCAGATTTTGATACTGTTTTACAGCAAATGTTTAACATAGAAGATTTCATATTTTTCATTTCTATTGTGATAACTACAGTTTAAATCAAAGAGTGTAAATATGACATTTATCTTTTTTTAAACAAAAACTGATAATTGTTTCTTTTGTGCAAAGGAACACAAATCTTCTTGTCATTGAATTGTATAAACCATCTTCCAGTCTGATGAGAGTCTATTATTAGCATATCCAATGCAGAAAGCATCTTACTTTAGTCAAAGAATTATAGAAACTTGGAATTGGAAGAATATTAAGGATCATTTCATCTAAATCCTGCATTTTACTAATGAGGTCCAGAAGTCCGGACAAGTCATTCGATTTTCACAAGATTATATCTAAATTCATGATAGAACTCCATTTTCCTTGCTCATTTGTTTACTGTCAGGGCTGTGGTTCAGACTCTTTTTTTCTCCGCATGGTTCCAAGATACATGAATTTGTTACTACAGTTGAGGCACGTGACACCAACTGTCAACATCATGGCTCAGTTCTCAGTTTCCATGGCCTATGAAGTGTGAGTATTTGCATAAAGCACAAACTTCACTGTCCACCCTTTCATCCACTAATCAGTAAATCAACAGCAAATGAGCACCATAGTCAGGAACAGGCTTTCAAAGTCTGGCAGTGATTGTCCCTGTTCATCTCTTATCTAATGCTTTCACAGACAGCAGGTACGTAGTTGTGTTGCCTGTTTTACTCCAAATGATAAATCCATGTGACATTTTACACACACACACAAAAAAAAAAAAAAAAAAAAGTATAATCAAGGGATGGAATGGTCCAACAAAGAAAAAAGTGTAGTAAAGGAAAAAAAAATGAGAATGCTGGAAGTGAAATTGATTATGATTAGGAGATTTGAAAATGCAATAGCAAAGCAATGCTATGAGGAAACCTAGGTCTGTGTGAAATTATGGTGCAGACCACATAGAAGATGTACAATGAATAAAACAAAGAGACATCTCTTTACATCTATTATTTTATTCCTTCTAGGAACAAAAAAATAGTGTATGGACAAAATGGAGTGTTTACTTCTTGTGGTAGGTGGAATAGTGACTTTCTAAAATGTCAGTGTGCTAAGCTTTGGAACCCGTGAACATATTACTTTACATGGCAGAAGGGACGTCGCAGATGTAATTTAATTACAAGTCTTGTGTTGAACAGTACATCCTGGATTAACCAGCTGGGCCTAATGCAATCCCAAGGTCTTTATCAGAGGAAGACAGAAGGGTGGCAGTCAAAGAAAGCTTCAGGAGGTGAGCCCATGTTATCATATAGGCTCTTACAAATGTATAACCTTGCACAGCTGGCTCAGAGGAAATGTGACTATGGAAGAACGGTCAGAAGGATGCAATGTTATTGGCTTTGAGGATAAAGGAGTATGGTATGAGCCAAGGCATATCAGCAGGCTCTAGGAGATGAAATAGGCCAAGAAACAGATTCTTCTCTCCTAGAGCATCCATAAAGGAACCCAGCCCTGCACACACCTTGATTTTAACCCACAGAGACCTGTGCCAGATTTCTAACTCACAAAACTGTAAGATGATAAATTGGTATTGTTCTAAGCCACCACATTTTTGGTAATATGTTACTGCAGCAACATAAAACTAATATACTTGCTCTTTAAATTGCACATATTATCAGTGACACTATTATTATATGGTGAAAATAACTTTGCAGAATCTAAATAGAATGTCAGTGAAGCTATAGAATGAATAGCTTACTAGGGGATGTTGCCATTGCAGTCACAGTAACTTAGTGAAGGCAGACTTATTTAAAGAAATGAGGCAAGTGTGTGTGAGAGGATGGAGATGCCCCAGAGGAAGTGACAGCAGAAAATCACACTAAAGAAACTCTCAGACATATTTTATGTCATTAAATGCTCCAGGAATGAGGAACATCAGCTACATATCTACTCTTAGGAAGAAAGAAGTATGAGAATTCACCAAGACATGAAAACATTATGAATAAGTTATGTGACAAGAAGGTAACACTATTCAAACTACTTGTGATAAATCTTTTACAAAGAAATATAATATTTAATTATCCATATCTAATACTTTAAGTCACACTATTCCAAATAAATACTAGTTTAACTGCTTGTTTTATTTCCCTATACATTTGTAATTGACAGTAAGAGAGTTTTAAAAATTTGTGACATTTTGCAAAAGTAATGGAGCAATCATATGTTCCATGACAATAGTATGATTATTATTGATAATTGTGGCAATTTGGCACAGTCCTAGCTTGAATGATCCTTTTGATGGTGCTGCATTACCCTTAGAAGATAGGGCTGCCTGTGTTTGATCATGTGAATACAACACAATTGTTTTTTCTGTTTTCTTCTTGATGGACATGTGGGTTGTTAATAGCGTTGCTGTGATCTTGCTTCTAACATATATTTTAGTGAATAAATGTGTACATTTTCTTCATATATACTAGAATGTGAATCGTCAGGATAGAAGATACATGAATTTTCAGATTTAGTACAAATTGTCAGGTAAAACCTTCCAAAGGGATTGTATTAACATTTACATATTTAATAATTGTATTAGTCCATATTCACATTGCTGATAAAGACATACCTGAGACTTGACTATTTACAAAAGAAAGAGGTTTATTGGACTTACAGTTCCACGTGGCTGGGGAGGCTTCACAATCATGGTGAAGGTGAAAGGCACATCTTACACAGTGGCAGACAAGAGAATAGAGACTGTGCCTGGAACCTCCCCTTTTAAAATTCATCAGGTCTCACAAGACTTATCTCACTATCATGAGAACAGAATAGCACAGGAAAGACCTGCCCCCAATTAATCAATTACCTTGCACTGGGTTCCTCCACAACACATGAAAATTCGAGATGAGATTTGGGTGGGGACACAGCCTAACCATATCAATATTATAAAATATTATAATATTATTATATCAATATTATAAAAATATACTGACATATATTATAACTCTATATTAACATATAAACTTGTATTTATATAAGTTGACATTAATTCACCTTAATTCTAAAATTTGGCATTGTTAGTCATTTTTTTTTACCATTTAGTTGAATATATAGGAGTATTTATCATTGCAGTTTAAATGGTTAGGCAAAATAAGCTTAGTAAACATGCATTACTAAGTAAATGCTGTATACATTACTAAGTAAATGCTGTATAATTAGCAGAGATTCATATTGTTTTTAGAGGCAGATCCTGAGATCTCAAACATTTAAGGAAATATGAAGATGGGAGATCATTATTCTTACATGGGGAAATAGGAGACATTTTTTAAAAGATAGGGAATGAGGTGGGGTTTCATAGTCAGGTAGAATTTTAACAGGCAGATAAGAAACCAGCAATTTCAGAAGAGGGAGTACCTTGAGTATAGTCAGAAGGTGATAAAGCTATTTATAGGAGAGAAAAGAAATGGATCTGACAAAGCTGTAAGGGGATGTGCATTTATGTTGTGTGTGAGTGTATGTGTGAGAGAGAATGTGTGTGTGCATATGAGTGCATGCGAGAGAGTGTGTGTACATGTGTGTGTGTATCTGTGTGATGTGTATGTTTGGGTTGAGTGCTAAGTTATAAATCTAAGAGGACAATATATTACCATGTCCTAAAACATAGTAAACGTGCTTCGGAATGAATGCAAAAAGCACATTGAGGTATGGGAAGAAAATATTAGGTGTCTTGATCTAAACAGGGCATTGAATGTTACTAGTGTTTAATATTTGTTTTAGCCGGAGGCATTCTCCATCTTTCATAAGTCAATGAGAGCACTGAAGGTTTCCTGAGGGAAGAATGAGAGTCACATGAGGAAGAGGAATTGTCAGTGGCCCTCGGATATCTGGTTTTGTTTCTGGTTAGCATCATAATTTTATAAAGATGTTCATGGTTAAAGTTAATTTATAGATTTTATCTAATTTTAACTGAATTAATGTTTCAGTTAAAAACATTAATTTTTAACTGAAAATTTTTGAAAAAAGGCACATGTTGAAAATTATCACTGTAAAGAAATGAAAGATGGAAAATATTGCCAATCATGAAAATTAAGATGAACAGAAAGACAAGGGTATAGAGTTACCCTTTCACAACTAGGAGCTGCTTTTTTCAGATATTTATGACATATGTCAATTATCAGCTACTCACCTTTGTAACTAAATGAGTAATATATAAAAATGTATCATCTAGATTATTAAAAATGAGTTACTTTCTCTGTTTTTAACAGTTAAACTTGCCCTGCTTTTTGTTCTGTGAGAGATTAGCTAAAAATTCTATGTCATCATGACCAGCTTATCTTAAAATTAAGCTTCTTAAGTCTGAAGACAAACATTTTTGGGTTTTGGTGCATTTAATCATGGGATACTTAATCCAAAACTTTTTAATGTTTACTAAAGTAAATAACCAATGTTTAGGAGCCTCAATTTACTGCTTTTAAAAACACACTATTGAGGAAAAGGAATTCTTTCTGTGAGAAAAATGGTTGAAGTGTGAAATGATAATCAGCAAACAAAATTACAACAAATTAAGTGAAATTGTTGTGAGTACATTTTTACTAGGAGACATTGAGAATATGGTTGAATATTTGAAAAATCAAAGGTCAGAATGGGAAGACTTTAGTTAAACTGAGTGAAAGCCCATGTATAAATGTGTGTGTATGTATGTGTATACATATATGTATGTATGCTTTCATTCAATATGTTGTTATTCAGTGTGCATATACACACACACACACACACACACACACACACACACACATATATATATATATATATATATATATATATATACATGCACACATACACACACACATAAATTTTAGCTTCCTCATTCCTTTAAATGACTGAAAATCATGTTCATGGTTCACATAACAAATTTGGTTTTGCTGAGTATTTATGGTATTTTTAACTTTTTACTACCTGTATTAGGAATAGGTATTATAGTTATTCTACATTGAAATATCTGTGACTGGCAAATTTGTCTAATCAAGCAAAGTGTTAGCAAGTCTTTGATTGACAGATATTTGCTATGTACTCTGATGTTACCTTTATGAATAAGAAAGTGATACTTCACTCCCTACTGGCTAGATCTCTCTGTTATTCAGTTATATTTTGTATTCAGGCAGGAAGCTAAGGTTACTTATTAGCTACTTAAATTTCAGCATGTGGCACATTGAGCAGATACATTGAGAAAGAGAAGGGAAGTGAAATTTGATGCTGAAAATGACATTTGGAAAATACAGCCCTGGTGGGGACTTCATTAGGTGGCTTGAGCTAAGAGTAAAATGGGCCATTTAAGGTTTGACTTTGAAAAGTTAGTTGAGTTTATGGTTGCTTTATCAAGTGTGAGATGGTGCTTTTGGAAAAGTAGGGTAGGTATGTTTCTACGGTCTTAATGAATACAGAGAAGTCAATGGAAAGTTTACCAAACAGATACATGGCTTGATGCCTTCGTAAGTGGCCTTGTGTGGCTTATGTTCATGACACAATACAGGTAGGCCTGGAGGTGCAGGTGGGGCAAAGAGCACTAAAAAGACATTACAAGAGATACTAAAAGCACATGAAAAGAGGGATTTCTAGTTTAATTGAAGTCTCATGTCAAAAATGATACAAAATTTTAGTAATATTTTCAAACTGTTATTTTTTTTTCAGCAAGGTCTTCAAAATAACTAAGTTCTACATGAGTTAGAGATGAAGTTGTATCCTTGAATTGTTAGTGCTGTGTTTTATTTATTTATTTATTTTTATTTTACTACTTACATTTCTATCTCTCTCTTTTTTTAACCATTTTTCTAAATTTAATTTTTACTTATTTTGTTTATTTTATTTTATTTTATGGAGACAGAGTCTGTCTCTGTCACCCAAGCTGGAGTGCAGTGGCACAATCGTGGCTAATGCAACCTCCACCTCTGAAGTGCAAGCAATTTTCATGCCTCAGCCTCCCTAGTAGCTGGGATTACAGGCATGTACCACCATGTCCGGCTAATTTTTTGTTTGTGTTTTTAGCAGAGATGGAGTTTCTCTATGTTGGCCAGGCTGGTCTTGAACTCCTGACCTCTTCTCATCCGCCCACCTCTGTCTCTCAAACTGTTGGAATTACAGGCATGAGCCACTGTGCCTGGCCAATTTTTACTTATTCAAAAATTTTGTTTGTGCCATGTTTAGAAAGGCTGTGGCAATGTGGCTACCCAAAGTCCTCTTGTATTGCACTCAGATGGAAAGGAAGAAAGCAGAAGGTGTTGTATTTGGGTTCATTTATGAAGTTTTACTATCTGTACTTTTTCTGTGCCATTATAATTTGTTTCATATCATGACTATTACCAAACATGTGTTTGCAATAGTGAGGTAGGATTTTGCCAAATATGTCCAAACATTCTTAAGTACACCACTGATATACACATATATTTATACATTCACATCCTATATAATATGAATCATCATAGAAAGCGTATTGTACACTAACTTATTCCTTTTTGTTATATCTTAAAATTTTTAACAAAGCTGCTTTCTAAGTACACTGTATCGTTGCCAGAGGATTCCTTGGTTGGCTAATTGATAGCTTTGAGTTAAACGCTAAGCTGTGAATGCAGTAAGTGGTAAATTGACTTGTTATTCCCAGATGGAGTTTTGCAATTGAAGTTGTTTAGTTCCGTTCTTCTCTATGAAATAATATAATTGAATTGATTCCTAAAGAGCTTATATAGAGAGCTTCAAGTGTCAACCCTTCCACTGTAAGACTGAATAAGCAGCTGTCATCAGTTACCTGTATAAGCAAGTCTGTAGGACGAACTTGAATGAGTTAGCATCCTTATGCATTGTTCAAGTCAATAGGGATCTTGTCATCACAATCAGATCAATCTTTTTTCTACTCTTTAGCTCATGATAGCCTTTGTAATTAGTGCATATAGCATATAATATTTTGGCTGCCAGAGTTAGAGCATCAGTTTGAATTTGGTTTAGATTTACTAAAACTCCACTGAAGCACATGGAAATAAATTTAACATTGGTTAGATTCAATTTCAAGAAGGATGTAAATGCATCCTCAGATTAAAACTTTATTGTGAGGACTATTGCCTTTCTCCTTGCCATGCCAAATGAAACTTAATGAAGAACAGGATGATAATCCACAGGCCTCAGGAAGCTTTGTTTTTACATAGTAAATTCCTAATCAGACAGAGAGAATATCTCAATGGGTAAAATTAAATAAAATTAGTACAGCTGCTTGTACATTTGTTCTTCACTAACGGTTGCTTCATGCTTATTTTTCAAAACATCAGTGACTATATCATACATTTTATTTATATTACATGCCCCTTCTTCTCAGTTATTTTATTTATTATTTATTTTTTATTTTACTTTACGTTCTGGGGTACATATGCAGGTCATGCAGGGTCGTTACATAGGCTCATATTATATCCGGCATTTCTCCCCATGTTATTCTGCCCCATTATCCGGACCCCATGCTGTCTCTTCACTAGCCCCACCCCCACAACTACCCCCAGTGTGTGATGCTACTATCCCTGAATCCACATGTTCTCATTGTTCACCACCCACCTATGAGTGAGAACATGCAGTGTTTGGTTTTCTGTTCTTGTGTCAATTTGCTGAGAAAGATTCATCCAAGTCCTACAAAGGACACAAACTCATCACTTTTTATGGCTGCATAGAATTCCATGGTGTGTATGTGAGACATTTTCTTTGTCCAGGCTATCATTGATGGGCATTTGGGTTGGTTCCAGGTCTTTGCTATTGTAAACAGTGCTGCAGTTAACATACATGTACATGTGTCTTTATAGTAAAATGATTTATAGTTCTTTGGCTATATACCAGCAATGGGATTGCTGGGTCAAATGGAATTTCTGTTTCTAGATCCTTGAGAAATCGCCACACTGTCGTCCACAATGGTTGAACTTATTTACACTCCCACCAACTGTGCAAGAGTGTTCCTATTTCTCCACATCCTCTCCAGCATCTGTTGTCTCCAGATTTTTAATGATCGCCATTCTAACTGGTGTGAGATGGTATCTCAATGTAGTTTTGATTTGCATTTCTCTGATGACCAGTGATGATGAGCATTTTTTCATATGTTTGTTGGCCTCATATGTGTCTTCCTTTGAAAAGTGTCTGTTCATATTCTTTGCCCACTTTTGAATGGGGCTGTTTTTTTCCTGCGTATCTGTTTTAGTTCTTTGCAAATTTTGAATATTAGCCTTTTGTCAGACGGGTAGATTGCAAAGATTTTTTCCATTCTATTGGTTGCTGATGAGCTCTAATGATGGTTTCTTTTGCTGTACAGCAGCTCTGAATTTTAATTAGATCCCATTTGTCTTTCTTCACTTTTGTTGCTATTGCCTTTGGTGTTTTAGTCATGAAGTCCTTGCCTATGCCTATGACTTGAATGGTTTTGCCTATGTTTTCCTCTAGTGTTTTTATGGTGTTAGGTTTTATGTTTAAATCTTTAATCCATGTGGAGTTAATTTTAGTGTAAGGTATCAGGAAAGGGTCCAGTGTCTGCTTTCTGCACATTGCTAGCCAGTTTTCTCAACAGCATTTATTAAACATGGAATGCTTTCCCCATTGCTTGTTTTTGTCAGGTTTGTCAAAGATCAGATGGTTGTGGATGTGTGGTGTATCTTCTGGGGTCTGTGTTCTGTTCCATTGGCCTATGTCTCTGTTTTGGTACCAGTACCATGCTGTTTTGATTATTGTAGCCTTGTAGTATAGTTTGAAGTCCAGCACTGTGATGCCTCCAGATTTGTGTTTTTACTTATTTTTGTCTGGCTATGCGGGATCTCTTGTGATTCCATATGAAGTTTAAAGTTTTTTTTTCCAGTTTTGTGAAGAAGGTCATTGGTAGCTTGATGGGGATAGCAATTAATCTATAAATAATGTTGGGCAGTATGGTCATTTTCATGATATTTATTCTTCCTAACCATGAGCATGGAATGTTTTTCCATCTGTTTGTATCCTCTCTTATTTCGTTAAGCAGTGGTTTGTAGTTCTCCTTCAAGATGCCCTTTACATCCTTTGTTAATTGTATTCCCGGGTATTTTATTCTCTTTGTAGCCATTGTGAGTGGGAGTTCACTCTTGATATGGCTCTCTGTTTGTCTGTTATTGGTATATAGGAATGCTTGTGATTTCTGCACATTGATTTTCTATCCTGAGACTTTGCTGAAGTTGCTTATCATGATTTTGGGCTGAGACAATGGGTTCTTCTAAATATAAAATCAGATCATCTGCAAATAGTGACAGTTTGACTTCCTCCTTTCCTCATTGAATACCTTTTATTTCTTTTACTTGCCTGATTGCTCTGGCTAGAACTTCCAATAATATATTGAATAGGAGTGGTGAGAGAGGGCATCCTTGTCTAGTGCCTGATTTCAAAGGGAATTCTTCCAGTTCTTGCCCATTTAATATAATATTGGCTGTAGGTTTGTCATAAATAGCTTTTATCCTTTTATGATACATTCTATCCATACCTAGTTTATTGAGAGTTTTTAGCATGAAGGGCTGTTGAGATTTGTCAAAGGCCTTCTCTGCATCTATTGAGATAATCACGTGGTTTTTGTCTTTGATTCTGTTTATGTGATGGATCATGTTTATGGACTTGCATATGTTGAATCAGCCTTGCATCCCTGGTATGAAACCTACCTGATCGTGATGAATAAGTTTTTTGATGTGCTGTTGCATTCAGTTTGCCAGTATTTTATTGAAGATTTTTGTATCAATGTTCATCATGGATATTGGCCTGAAGTTTTGGGTTTTTTTGGTATTTTTTTTTTGTTTTTTTTAAGATGGGTTTTCACCATGTTTGTCAGGCTAGCCTTGAACTCCTGACCTCAGGTGATCTGCCCACCTTGGTCTCCAAAGTGCTTGGATTACAGGCGTGAGCCACCACGCCCGGCAGAAGTTTTTTTTTTTAGTTGAGTCTCTGCCTGGTTTTGGTATCAGGATGATGTTGGTCTCATAGAATGAGTTAAGGAGGATTCCCTCTTTTTGTATTGTTTGATATAGTTTCAGAAGGAATGGAACAAGCTCCTCTATGTACGTCTTGTAGAATTCGGCTGTGAATCCATCTGGGCCTGGACTTTTTTTGGTTGGTAGGCTATTGATTGCTGCCTCAACTTCAGCCCTTGTTATTGGTCTATTCAGGGCTTCAACTTCCTCCTGGGTTAGTCTTGGTAGAGTACAAGTGTCTGGAAATTTATCCATTTCTTCCTGGTTTACTGGTTTATGTTTGTAGAGCTGTTTGTAGTAATTTCTGTTGGATCAGTGATGATATCCCCTTTATTTTTTTTTATTGCATCTATTTGATTCTTCTGTCTTTTCTATTTTTTAGTATGGCTAGTGCTCTGTCTATTTTGTTAATCTTTCCAAAAACCAGCTAATTGGTTTTAAAATCAAGCTATTGATTTTTTGAAGGGTTTTTGTGTCTCTATCTCTTTCAGTTTGGCTCTGATCTTAGTTATTTCTTGTCTTCTGGTAGTTTTTGAGTTTTTATTTTTAAACCTTCCTCCTCTAGCTCTTTCAATTTTGATGATAGGGTGTCAATTTTAGATCTTTCCTTTTTTCTCATGTGGGCATTTATTGCTATAAATTTCCCTCTTGACACTGCTTTAAAGGTGTCCAAGAGATTCTGGTAAGCTATGTCTTCATTCTGATTAGTTTTGAAGAACATCTTTATTTCTGCCTTCATTTCATTGTTTATCCAGTTGATACTCAGAAGCAAGTTGTTCAGTTTCCAAAAGGTTGTGCAAATTTGAATGTGTTTCTTTATCCTGAATACTAGTCTGATTGTGCTGTGGTCTGATAAACTGTTTGTTATGATTTCCATTCTTTTACGTTTGCTGAGGAGTGCTTTGCTTCCAATGATGTGGTCAATTTTAGAGTAAATGCGATGTGATGCTGAGACAAATGTATATTCTGTGGATTTGGGGTGGAGGGTTCTGTATATGTCTATTAGATCTGCTTGGTCCAGCTCTGCATTCAAGTCCTGGATGTCCTTTTAAATTTTCTGTCTCGCTGATCTGTCTAACATTGACAGTGGAGTGTTGAAGTCACCCACTACTATTGTTTGGGATTCTAAATCTTGGTTTAGGTTGTTAAGAACTTGCTTTATGTATTTGGGTGCTCCTGTGTTGGGTGTGTATATATTTAAGATAGTTAGCTCTTCTTGCTGGATTGATGCTTTTACCATTATGTAATGCTCTTCTTTGTCTCTTTTCATCTTTGTCGGTTTAAAGTCCGTTTTATCAGAGACTAGGATTGCAATCCCTGCTTTTTTTTTTTTTCCTTTTTTTTTTTTTTTTTTTTTTTTGTTCTCCATTTGCTTGGTAAGTCTTCTTCCATCTCTTTATTTTGAGGCTATGTGTGTCTTTGTATGTGAGATGGATTTTCTCAATATGGCACACCGATGGGTCTTGACTTTTTATCCACTTTGCCAGTCTGTGTCTTTTGATTGTGGCATTTAGGTCATTTACATTCAATGTTAATATTGTTATGTGTGAATTTGATCCTGTCATTTTGTTACTGGCTGGTTTTCTTGCCCATTAGTTGACTCATTTTCTTCATTGCATTTTTGGTTTTTGCCAACTGGTTTGCTTTTGCAGTGGCTTGTGCTTGTTCCTTTCCATGCTTAGTGTTTCTTTCAGGAGCGCTATGAGATTCTGCTTTGAAATTTCTTTTCTTTAAGGGTGTTGAATATTGGCACCATTCTCTTCTGGCTTGTAGGTTTTCTGCAGAGAAATCTGCCGTAAATCTGATTAGCTTTTTTCTGTGGGTGACCTGACCTTTATCTCTGGCTGCCCTTAGCATTTTTTTCTTCATTTCAGCCCTGGATAATCTGACGATTATGTGACTTGGGGTTGCTCTTCTTGAGGAATATCTTTGTGGAGTTCTCTGTATTTCTTGGATTTGAATGTTGGACTGCCTTGCGAGGCTTGGGAAGTTCTCCTGGATAATATGTTGGAATGTGTCTTCTGGCTTGGATTCATTCTCCTCATCATATTCAGGTACACCAATCAAGCGTAGATATTGTCTTTTCACATAACCCCATATTTCTTGGAAGCTGTATTCATTTCTTTTCACTCTTTTTTCTCTTGTCTTGCCTTGTCTTTTTATTTCATTGAGTTGATCTTCAATCTCTGATATCCTTTCTTCTACTTCATCAATTTAGCAACTAAAACTGTTGTTTGCTTCACATAGTTCTAGTGTTGTTTTTCAACTCCATCAAGTCATTTATTTTCTTCTCTAAGCTGGTTATTCTAGTTAGCATTTCTTCTAACATTTTTTCAAGGTTTTTGTTTTCTTTGCATTGAGTTAGAGTGTGTTCCTTTAGGTCAGAAAAGTTTGTTATTATCCACCTTCTGAAGCCTGTTTCTGTCAATTCGTCACACTCTTTCTAGGTCATGTTTTGTTCCCATGTTGTTGAGGTGTTGTGATTCCTTGAAAGAGAAGAGGTGTTCTGGTCTTTGATGGTTTCATCTTTTTTGCACTGCTCTTTTCCCATCTTCATGGATTTACCTGGCTGTGATCTCAGGGAGCTGCTTGATGAGGTTGATGTCTGCCTGATGAGGCACTGCTAGGTTTCTAGGGACTCCTTCAGGTTACTAGGTATGCTCCCTGTGTCTTTTTTGTTTACACTGGGAGGTTAGACCTGCCTCTTCTGCTGACCTAGAGGCACTGCTGGGTGGTCAACAACATTAACCACCATTTCTACATAGGCTTCCTGTGTTTTTTTCTCAAAACATGAAGACTAGTCCCACCCCTTTAATGGTGGTTGTGTCTTTTCCTCCTCAGGGATGGATCATTCAAGATTCAGCCCAGAGTTAGGCACTGCCTATGTAACCTGCTAGAGTTAATGCTTCAGCCCTCTGGGTTTGTGGGGAAGGGTAGGGACCTGCCCAGCTTTACTATCTGTCTCCCCACTTTCAGCTCCCTCTTTCTCCAGGCAGGGGTAAGGGGTGATAGCTCGGTACGCAGTCTCTCCTGGCTGGCTTATGGTCTTATGTGTTTGCTTAGATCTGTGTGCCAATCTGGGACACCATCCTGGATTATTATTCAACTCTGCACTTGTAATTCCCTGCTCTTGACTGGCAAAGATTCCCTGTTCTGTGTATTGCTGAGGCTTTGGGGGAAGCACTATATCTGGACCTGAGTGCCAGAGGGGGAGCCTCTGACTCACTGGTCAGATGCACTTTCTGGGTGAAGTGGCACCCCTCCCCACCTCAGTTTGCCCTGCCTGGGCTTTGCTCACCATCCGACCAGAACCATTGAAATGCACCTGGTACGTCTGTTGGAGCTAGGAGATCTCTTGATTTCTGCATTTCTCTCACTGGGTGTTGTGCACTGGAGTTGTGTCTATTTGCCCATCTTGACTCTCCCTCAGTTATTTTTGAGAGGCATATGCATATTGTATTTTGTTAGCTCACTTCTAAGAACACAGTTGTTCTGAAGCCAATGTTACTGTTTCAATTTAGTACTGACATTATTCTCTATGTGCAAATTTGGCCCAGGTGAGCAAGCAGATTTTTTGTTTATATGCCAATTTATGTTCAAAATCCAAATTATGTAACTGAACATAAAGGCATTGTATACTTATATGTGTGTGTGTATATATATATATATATATATATAATATACACACATATATAATTTTGTGTTATGTTTATTTATATATGAAGGGTAGTTATTATGGGTTGCAATCATGTTTCATATATAAGTTTTTTTTTTTTTTTTAAACAGGGTCTCACTCAGTCACCTAGGCTGGGGTGCAGTGACACAATCATAGCTCACCAAAGCCTTGACTTCCTGGGCTCAGGGGATCCTCCCACCTTGCCCTCCTTAGTAGGTAGGACTAAGGGGGCTGCCACCATACTTGGCTATTTTTGTACAAATAGGAGCAAGGCTGGTCTCAAACTCTTGTGCTCAAGCAATCCACCCACCTCAGCTTCCCAAAGTCCTGAGTTTACAGGCATGAGCCACTGTGCCCAGCTGGTTTTGGTCTATCTTTCCAGATACTTAGAGAATATCTTTCACCTAATATATAAGCAGTATATGTTTTTTGAAAGACTAGTTTCCTGAAATATGGATTCATTTATTCCTTTTTATAATATTTGAAATGCTTCAATCAATTTTTTATATCTTCAATTCTTTTTTTAAATTTTTATTTTTTATTCTATTTTTTTTCTATATGTTAATGTGGTATGGGTGGTATTTGGTTACATGAGTAACTTCTTTAGCAGTGAGCTGTGAGATTTTGGTGCATCCATCACCTGAACAGTATACACTGCGACATATTTATATTATTGTATCCCTCGAGCCCCTCCCATTCATCCCTCCAACTCCCCAGAGTTCACTGTGTCATTCTTATGCCTTTTTATCCTAATGGCTTAGCTCCCACATATCAATGAAAACATAAGATATTTGGTTTTCCATTCCTGAGTTACTTCACTTAGGATAATAGTCTCCAGTCTCATTCAGGTCACAAAAGCTGTTAATACATTTCTTTTTATGGCTGAGTAGTATTCCATCATATATATATATACTAGTTTCTTTATCCACTTCTTAATTGATGGTCATTTGGGTTGGTTCTGTGATTTTGCAATTGTGAATTGTGCTGCTATAGACAGGCATGTGCAAGTATCTTTTTTGAATAACGATATCTTTTCCTCTGGATAGATACCCAGTAGTGGGATTACTGGATCAAATGGTAGTTCTACTCTTAGTTCTTTAAGGAATCTCCACATTGTTTTCCATAGTGTCTGCACTAGGTTATATTTCTACCAGCAGTGTAGAAGTATTCCCTGTTCACCACATCCACACCAACATCTACTGTTTTTTTGATTTTCTGATTATGGCTATTCTTGCAGGAGTAAGGTTTTGATTTGCATTTCCCTCATCAAAAGTGATGCTGAGCATTTTGTTCATATGCTTGTTGGCCATTTATACATCTTGTTTTGAGAATTGTTTATTCATGTCATTAGCCCACTCTTTGATGGGATTGCTTGTTTTTTTTCTTAAGGATTTGTTTGAGTTCAATGTAGATTCTGGATATTAGTCATTTGTCAGATGTATAGATTGTGAAGATTTTCTCCCACTCGGTGGGTTGTCTGTTTACTCTGCTGACTGTTCCTTTTGCCATGCAAAAGCTCTTTAGTTTAATTACATCCTTGATATTTATTTGTTTTTATTGCATTTGCTTTTGGGTTCTTGGTCATGAAATCCTTTCATAAGCCAGTGTCTAGAAGAATGTTTCCAATGTTATCTTCCAGGATTTTTATAGTTTCAGGTCTTGTGTTTAAATCTTCCTTGAGTTGATTTTTGCATACGTTGAGAGATGAGAATCCAGTTTCATTCTCTACATGTGCCTAGCCAATTATCCCAGCACCATTGGTTGAAAAGGATGTCCTTTCCCCACTTTATAATTTTGTTTGCTTTGTTGAAGATCAGCGGGCTCTAAGTATGTGGATTTATTTCTAGGTTCTGTATTCTGTTCCATTGGTCTATGTCCCTATTTTTATACCAGTACCATGCTGTTTTGGTGACTATGGCCTTATAGTATATTCAGAAATCAGATAGTATGATGCCTCCAGATTTGTTCTTTTTGCTTAGCCTTGCTTTGGCTATGCAAGCTCTTTTGTGGTTCTATATGAATTTTAGAATTGTTATTTCTAACTGCAAATAATATTTTGATGGGGATTGAATTGAATTTGTAGATTGCTTTTGGCAATATGATCATTTTCACAATATTGATTCTACCCATCCATGAGCACGGGATGTGTTTCCATTTGTTTGTGTTGTCTTTGATTTCTCTGAGCAATGTTTTGTAGTTTTCCTTGTAGAGGTCTTTTGACTCATTTGTTAGGTGTATTCCAAAGGTTTTTTTTTGTTTGTTTTTGCTAATATTGTAACAGGGTTTGAGTTCTCCACTTGGTTGCTGTTGGTGTATAGAAGAGCTATTGATTTGTCTACATTAATTTTGTATCTGTAAACTGCTGAATTCTTTGATCAGTTCTAAGAGGTGGATAAATTCCCAGAAAAATACAACCCTCCTAGCTTAAATCAGGAAGAATTAGATACCCTGAACAGACCAATAACAAGCAGTGAGATTGAAATGGTAATTTTAAAATTACCAACAAAAAAAAAATCCAGGACCAGATGAGTTCACAGCAGAATTCTAACAGACATTCTAAAAAGAATTGGCACCAATACTTTTTACACTATTCCACAATATAAAGAAATGAGGACTCTTCCCTAATTCATTCTATGAAACCAGCACCACCCTAACACTAAAACCAAGAAAGGGCACAGTCAAAAAGAGTACTATAGACCAATATTCTTGATGAACATAGATGCTAAAATCTTTAACAAAATACTAGCTAACAAAATCCAACAACATATGAATAAGTTAATCCATCATGATCAAGTGGGTTTCATACCAGGAATTCAAGGATGGTTTAACATATACAAGCCAATAAATGTAATACACCACATACACTGAATTAAAAGCAAAAATCACATTATCATCTCAATAGATGCCAAGAAAGCATTCAACAAAATCCAGCATCCCTTTATGATTAAAACCCTCAGCAAAATTGGCATACAAGTGTTATATCTCAATGTAATAAGAGCCATCTATGACAAACCCACCGCTGAAATAATATTCAATGGGGAAAAGTTGAAAGCATTCCCTCTGAGAACTGGAACAAAACAAGGATGACCACTGTCACTGCTCGTCTTTGACATAGTACTGGAAGCTCTATCCCGAGACATCAGACAAAAGAAAGAAAGGGCATCTAAATAGGTAAAGAGGAAGTCAAACTGTCCCTGTTTGCTGACGATATGGTCATTTACTTTGAAAACCCTAAGGACTCCTTCAGAAAGCTTCAATCAATTTTAAACCAAAACAAATGTAGATTTTATGAGAGTGTGTGTTAGTGTGTGTGTGTGTGTGTGTGTGTGTGTGTGTAAGCACTTTGATCAGAAATTAAGGATGACTTCTTTCCAGAACCTACCTCCTTGTCACACACACTATGTACCATATTCCTTGTCTTTGCTTTTATTTTTTCAAAAATGTTTTATTTACTAACTACTGAAATTGCCTGAGTCCCTTATCCTATTGATGAACTCCTGTTTCTTTTAAAATATTTTTACTACCTCCGTTGCTGCTTTTTATCAGTTTTATACCACTGTTAACTTGGCGTATAAAGTATAAAGTGAGGGGTCGGGCATGGTGGCTTATGCCTGTAATCCCAGTACTTTGGGAGGCTGAAGTGGGTGGATCATGAGATCAGGAGATTGAGGCCATCCTGGCTAATGTGGTGAAATCCCGTCTGTACTAAAAATAAAAAAAAAAAAAAATAAATGGCTGGGTGTGGCAGCTCATGCCTGTAGTCCCAGCAACTTGGGAGTATGAGGCAGGAGAATCACTTCAACCTGGGAGGCAGACGTTGCAGTGAGCTGAGATTGCTCCACTGCACATCAGCCTGGGCAACAGAGTGAGACACTCTCTCAAAAAAAAAAAAAAAAGACAGAGAGAATAAAGTGAGAAAGGTAGGAGATGACAGGGAATTTTCAGTGTTCTTCTGAGTGTTTTCCTCTACATAAGCACAATGAATTATTTAAGGCAGTAATTAACAGGCATAGAAATTTTAATGCCTTGGTACTTATTGTTTGTTGATGAATTCCAGAAGTCAAAATACTCATGGTCTTTCATTCTTTAAAAATCAATGAAGAATAAGAACACTACAAATACTTTATTTCATCTTATATCATGGTATAGAAGTGTAGATTATATATATATTTGGCAATTTTTGAAGTTTAGAAAAAAACTTATTGAATTTTGATGATTTTTTCAATAAAAATTGTACAAGTCTGATAAAGCCAGAAATGGAGATTGATTTTTTTCAATTTTTTGTTAAATTTTTTAAAAACATTTATTTTAAATTCAGAGGTATATGTAAAGATTTGTTACAAAGATAAACTTGTGCCATGGGTGTTTGTTGTACAAATTATTTCATCACTTAAGTGTCAAGCCCTAGTGGATACCAGATATTTTTTTCTTTTTCTTTCCCTCCTCCCACTTTCCGCCCTCTGATAGGCCCCAGTATGTGTTGGCTACCACTACGGGTCCATATGCTCTCATCATTAAGCTCCTATTTGTAAGTCAGAACATGTAGTATTTGGTTTTCTGCTCCTGTGTTAGTTTGCTAAGATAATGACCTACATGTTTCTAGAAAATGCTCTATCCATGTTTCTAGGAAAAACATAATCTTGTTCATTTTTACAGCTGCATAGTATTCCATGGTATATATGTACCACATTTTCTTTATCCAGTCTATCATTGATGGGCATGCATGTTTCTTTGTGATAGAACGATTTATATTACTATGCATATGTAACCAGCAATGAGATTGCTTGGCAGAATAGTATTTCTGTCGTTAGGACTTTCAGGAATTGCCACACTGTCTTCCACAATGGTTAAAAAATAATTTACACTCCCACCAACAGTATATAAGTGCTCCTTTTTCTCCACAACCTCACTAGGATCTGTTATTTTTTGACTCTTCAGTAATAGCCATTCCTACTGGTATAAGATGGTATCTCATTGTGGTTTTGATTTCTATATCTCTAATAATCAGTGATGTTCAGCTTTTTTCACATGATGGTTGACTATGCAGGACTTCTTTGCAAAGTGTCTGTTCATACCTATTCCCACTTGTATATTCAGTTTCTTTTTCTTGTAAATTTGCTTAAGTTCCTTGTAGATACTGGTTATTAGTCTTTTGTCAGATGTATAGCCTGTGAAATTTCTCTCATTCAGTAGGTTTTTTGTTTGCTGTATCAATAGCTTCTTTTGCTGTGCTGAAGCTCTTTTGGTTAATTAGTTCCCATTTGTCAATTTTTGCTTTTGTTGCAATTGCTTTTCACATCTTTGTCATGAAATCTTTGCCCATGCCCATGTCATGAATGATATTGCCTAAGTTGTCTTCCAAGGTTTTTATAGTTTTTGGGTTTGCATTTAAGTCTTTAATCCATCTTGAGTTGATTTTTGTATGTTGTGTAAGGAAAAGGTCCAGTTCCAGTCTTCTGCATATGGTTAACCAATTATCTCAACACCATTTATTGAATAGGGAATCCTTTCATCATTGCTTGGTTTTGTCAGGTTTGTCAAAGATCAGATAGTTGTAGGTATATGGTCTTGTTTTGATCTGCTGGTCTATGTGTCTGTTCTTGTACTGGCACCATGCTGTTTTGGTTACTATAGCTTTGTACTATAGTTCGAAGTTGGGTAGCATGATGCTTCCAGCTTTGTTCTTTCTGCTTAGGATTGCCTTGGCTTTTCAGGCTCGCTTTTTGTTCCATATGAATTTTAAAATAGTTTTTCCTTGTTCTTTGAAGAATATCAATGATAGTTTAATAGGCATAACATTAATCTATAAATTGCTTTGACACTATGACTGTTTTAATAATATTGATTCTTTCTATACATGAGCATGGAATGTTCTTTCATTTCTTTGTGTCATCTCTGAATTATTTGAATGGTATTTTGTAGTTCGCCTTGAAAAGATCTTTCACCTGCCAAGTTAGCTGTATTTCTAGGTATTGTGCTTTTTTGTGTGTGGTGGTTGTGAATGGGAATTTGTTTCTGATTTGGCTGTCAGCTAGACTTTTGTTAGTTTATAGGAATGCCAGTGATTTTCGAACATTGATTCTGTATCCTGAGTGTTTGCTGACATTGTTTATCAGCCTAGGAAGCTTTTGGGCTGAAACCATGGAGTTTTCTATACATTGGATTATAACATCTGCAAACAGGAATACTTTGACTTTCCTTCTTCCTATTTAGATTCCCAATATTTCTTTCACTTGCCTGATTGCCCTGTCCAGTAGTTACAATACCATTGTGAGTAGAAGTGGCAAGAGAAGACATTGTTGTCTTGGGCCTATTTTCAAGAGGAATGCCTCCAACTTTTGAGCATTTTGTATGTTACAAGCTGTAGGTTTGCCATAGGTGGCTCTTATTATTTTGAACTATGTTCCTTCAGTCTTAGTTCATTGAGAGTTGTTAAAATGAAATAGTATTGAATTTTGTCAAAAGGCTTTTCTGCATCTGTTGAGATAGTCACGTGGTCTTGTCTTTAGCTCTGTTCATGTGTTGAATCACCTTTATTAATTTGTGTATGTTAAACCAAACTTGCACTCCAGGGATAATGCCTCCTTGATTATGGTGGGTAATCTTTTTGATGTGCTACTGGATTCAGTTTTCCAGTGTTTTGCTGAGGATCTTTGCATTCATTTTCATCAAGGATATTGGCCTAAAGTTTTCTTCATCGTGTGTGTCTGCCAAGTTTTGGTATCAGAATGAAGCTGTCATCATAGAATAAGCTGGAAAGGAGTTCTTTCTCCTCAATTTTTTGGAATAGTTTCAGTAAGTACCAGATCTTTTTTGTACATCTGGTAAAATTCAGCTGTGAATTTATTTGGTCCTGGGCTTTTTATTTTTTATGGTAGGGTATTTATTAATGCCTCAATTAGAGAGCTTGCTATTGGTCTGTTCAGGGATTAAATTTTTCCCTGGTTCACTATTGGGAGTCTGTATGTGTCAAGGAATTTATCACTTTATTCTATATTTTCTAGTTTATGTGCATAGAGTTGCTTCTAATATTCTCTGATGATGGCTTATGTTTCTGTGTGGTTAATAGTAATATCTCCTGTGTCATTTCTGATTGTGTTTATTTGAATCTTTTCTCTTCCTTTTTATTGGTCTAGCTACTTATCCTTTTTTTTTTTTTTTTTTCAAAACTTCAGCTCATGGATTCTTTGATCTTTTGAATGATTTTTGACATCTCAATCTCCTTCAGTTCAGCTCCAATTTTGGTTACTTCTTGTCATCTGCTAGCTTTGGATTTGTTTGCCTTTGGCTATTTAGCAGTTTTAGTTGTGGTGTTAAGTTGTTAACTTGAGATCTTTCTAAGTTTTTCATGTAGGCGTTTATGCTATGAATTACCCTTTTAACTGTGCCTTTGCTGTGTCCCAGAGATTCTGACACTTTGTTTGTTTTTTCTCATTAGTTTCAAAGAACTTCTTGATTTCTGCCTCTATTCCATTATTTATCCAAAAGTTGTTAAGGAGAAGATTATTCAATTTCCATGTAAGTGTATAATTTTGAGTGAATTTTCTCATTTTGATTTCTAATTTGATTGCACTGTGTTTTGGCATTTTCTGAGGAGTGCTTTACTTTCAAATATTTGATTGATTTTAGAGTATGTGCCATGATTTGAAGAAAAGAATATATATTCTGTTGTTTCCTGGTGGAGAGTTCCATAGATATTTATCAGGTTTATTTGATCAGGTGCTGAGTTCAGGTCCTGAATATCTTTGTTAAGTTTCTGTCTTTATGAACTGTCTAATATAATCAATGAGTGTATAAAAGTCTCCCAGTATTATTGTGTGGGAGTCTAAGTCTCCTCGAAGTTTTCTAACTTTCTTTATGAATCTGGGTGCCCCTGTGTTGGATGGACATATATTTAGGATAGTTAGATCTTCATATTGAATTGAATCCTTTACCATTATTTAATACCTTTCTTTGCCTTTTATAATCTGTGTTGGTTTATGTCATGTGGGGGTCACCACCTGCTGAGATCTGACCCTCAGACCCAGGATTCATGATGGATGAATAGCATACACTGATATAGATCTTTTGCCTGTCAGTCCAACTAAGGAGCTCTGCTGTCTCAGTCTGCAGCATTGCCTCAATCAGCCAGTGAAGTTCATGTTTATTTAGTACAAATTAAATCACAAACGTCACCAGTAAACACCACTAGAAGGTAATTAACAATGCCAACCCCTGAGTAGAAAGCAATCATGCACCTGCAGATGGCCAGAAGTTTTCTTAGGACCACATGAGTAAACAAGCAATTTAGATAAACTCCCTTACATTCCTGTATTATTTACCCTTACTATTAGCTCAAAGAGGATTAGGCTGCCTTCAGCCATAAGTCTATCCTGAGGCTTTTTGAAAACCTTCCAGGCTTCTAAGAAGGTTTGTGTCTGTATTACAATTTATTACACCATCCTGACTGAACCCCTACAGGTTTAAAGCCTGATTTATCAGAAACTAGGATTGCAACCCCTGCTTTATTCGATTTTCCATTTGCTTGTTAGATTTTTCTTGATCTGTTTATTTTCAGTCTATGTTTGTCACTGCAAGTGAGATGGGTCTCTTGAAGACAGCATATCAGTGGGTCTTGGTTCTTTATTCATCTTGCTACTCTGTGTCTTTTAATTGAGACATTTAGTCCATTTTAATTTAATGTGAGTGTTGATATGTGCAGATTTAATCCTGTCAGCATGATGTTAGCTGGTTATTTTGTAGACTTGTTTATATGGTTAGTTTATAGTGTCACTGGTCTGTGTACTGCAATGTGTTTTTGTAGTAGCAGGTCTTTCCTTTCCATATTTAGTGCTTCCTTCAGGAGCTCTTGTGAGACATATTTCTTGATAACACATTTCCTCAGCATTTGCTTGTCTGAAAAGGATCTTATTTCTCCTTTGCTTAAGAAGTTTAACTTAGCTGTATATAAAATTCTGGGTTGGAAATTATTTTCTCTAAGAATGTTGAATATTGGCTCCCAATCTTTTCTTGCTTATAGGATGTTGGCTGAGAGGTTTACCATTAGTCTGTGGGGCTTCCCTTTGTAGGTGTAGGTTATATTTTCTTTATAGAATTCCAAATATTGGCAGCATTTTTCTTCAGTTTTATATACAAAACACAGAATTTTAATGAAACCTTGAGAAACAGTGAATATTCATAAAAATATTTATTACTGTTTTCTCTGTGCCATATATATAATTTGTTTTACCTTTATTTCCAGCAGCACATACCTACCCAAACATACCCTACTAAAAACTGTCTGAAAGAATAGTGCCTATGCTACTAGTTTATAAACCAGTCTTTCTTTCCCAATGTTTTTTACTCCCCCTAAGGTTGTTAATGATAATGCTCATTTCCAATGGAAGAAAACTATAAAGTTGGCTTTATTTAATTGTAGCTTAAGATTTGATCTGTTCATTGAGTTGTTGGGAAACACATATGCCTTATAAGGGAAAAATGGTAAAGAAGTAATTCATATTTTTGCATCCAGACTCAATTATATGCTAGAATAATAACATTAGACCAATCATCTAACTTTCCAAAACACAATATTCTCATTTCTAATATAATTTAAAATGACATCTACTTCAAAATATTTTATGAAATTTATGTCATAGTATCTACAACATTCGCTCCTATTGATACAATATCAGTTGAGTATTTATTTTAATCACTGAAAACGTAATTGTATAAAGGTAGATATTTAAAAAATTAGAGAAAAAATGTAACAAAATGTTTGCTAGGGTTTCAATGTCTTGTTATGTAATAATGGACACTTTAGGCCTCACTATACTTATCTGTAAATAGAGATATAATAAAACTCAATTAATGGAGCTATATTTAGCATTAAATGAGATAATATGTATAAAACTTATCACAGGGATTGACATTCTGTAAGCATTCAATAAGTTAAACTATTATTTTGTTTTAGACACTGTGGTTGTTAAACCTGTGCTCTCTGTCAGCCATCAGGTAAAAGCAATATTGAATATTCAGGAATGTTGTTGTGGTGACTATAAACCTGATGGCTACTGTATTTATATATGTCGTTATGTTCCCTAGGATCAATTTTTTGTTCAGTATATCAGCATATAGAGGCCGCTGTAATGTCATGATAATTTGAGTAACCAAATAATATTTGAAAATGCATATTAATCTCATGAACACACACAAATCTCATCATTGCTCCTTAATAATAAAAAAGGGGTATATACTATGTGGTTGTTCTGAGAAGAGTTTGTTATATGATCTTGAGTCATTCTACAATCACTGTAACTAGATTAACATCATTTTCCAACAGCTTGCCAAGGGGGCTTATGATTCTACAATAACTTGATACTTAGGGACTTAAAAAAGTCCAAGTATATTTTAAATTAGCATGTCAAAGTGATGTGCTTGTGCTTGCCAAGTGCTTTGAAACAATTATTAATTTAAGTATTTTAAGTATTTTCTCTAAAATATAATTTATAATTTTGATTGGAAGAAAGAAATTGTTAATGAAAGAGAAATACTAATATGCTCCTTTGCACTTGCCTGTGACATATCAATGATATAATTAAAATTACTAAATTGAATTGCTTTTAAAGGGGATAAAGATTTTAGTTGCTTTATCAACTGGAATTTTCCTAGGTTATTCTAAAATTCTTAATATGGTGAAATAATAAAAAAACAAGAATTTAGTATTCTCATTTGGATTTATGAAACTGTATTTTTATTCAGAATATAGAGGTATTGAAGAATTAAGATATGTTTCCTTTTGGCAGTGAAATGAAAATGGTGATAAAATTAGTTATCATTTAGATTCTTTATTGTTTTTTAAAAATACTGTTTTCTATTTTTGTAAAAGTTTAAGCATAAACTATATGCACATATTGAAAAACTGATTTTAAGAAATGCCAATTAGAAATGATATCAATTGTCTGAAGAGCTAAATTATCACAATAATCATTTATTGTGAGAATAAATTTAGTCAGCATTTATCCTTATGTTGTGTATATGGAGATTAATTAGGGCACCTTTTAAAATCTTTCACCTAATTTCAAGACTTTTTTAAAAAGAGCCTTATAACTTTTTAATTTCTAATTTTTTGAATAATTTGAAATTATGAAACTATATGATTTGATAAATCAATAATTTTAGTGTACAATATTTTTAATTTGGGAACAGGGGATATCCTCAATTAAATCAATTATGCATGAATAAGTAGGTATTACTTCTGAAGCACTTTATTTTATGCTATTAGATGTAGGCCATACTATTTTAGTTAATTTAATTACACATAACAATTAACTGTAATATTGTTAGAGAAATATTATTATCCCAACAGTAATATTTTGTCCTAACTTTAGAGATGAAAGAGTATTTGCCAGTCATATTTCTTGCAAAGAAATCGTAAAAGCTATAAGAATATACCAGATTTAAGGTAAGTGAGGGTCCAATTGCTATTGCTATGTACAGTATATTACAACCCAAGCATGCTGAATCTACTTATGGAAAAGTTTATTTTATATCCTATATTTCATGTGTAAATGGTAATTTGTTGAGAAGCATTTGACCCCAGCATGGGGCTTTTCATATACCACCGAGGGGCCTGAATGACTAGAAAATTATAAACACCTAAAGGACTCTGGGCCTGGTAACACTTTGGCTGTGATTCCTATGGACCTCTGCTATTTTCAGTTGAGTGAAATGTAAACAATTATAAAGATGCAGTATTAAATCATGACTGCATGAAATTAACTCTGGTACATAATATGCTACTTTTATAATTTTGTAGCCTCCTATTTCTAGTGAGCTCAAGCTTCTTGAGAATTTTCTTACAATACTGTGTGACACTAATCATCTCCACATGAGCAGTGTTTCTCTCCAGTAAATATCGCATAGCAGTAAAAGTGATCTTTCATGGTCCTCACATTTTAAATCATATTTAATGCAATACTGTCAACCTTGAATAACATCATCAGACTCATACAAAGCATCACTTCTTATGCTGGAAGTGCATGCAAGAAGCGGAGAAAAGTCATATTACAAGAAAAATTTGAAATGCTTGATATATACTATAAATTCAGGTCTGTTGCTGTAGCTAACTGCCATTTCAAGAAAAAATGAATCCAGCATGAGAATCATTGTAAAAAATAAGAAAAGAAAATTTATAAAGCCATCACTGCAGCTATGCCAGCATGCATAAAAAAACTTGTAGTTTTTGCAAAATCCTGCTTTATTGCATATTAAAATTCAGCTTTAATGTGAGTGCAGGGTTTCTATAAGAAAGGCATATCTATATCTCTAACACAATTCAAATAAAGTTCTTATGTGACAACTTAAAGTAAAGTGAAGTATCTAAAACTGAAGAATTTGATGCGAGCAAAAGATAGCTTGATACTTTTAGAAACAGGCTTCCAAAATAAATCTCTTTTCTTTTAAAAATTAAAAAAAAAAGAAAAGTAAATGTGAAGCTAATGGAGAAGCAGTTTCTACTGACCAAGAAGTAGCAGATGAGTTTCCAGACACCATTAAAAATAATTAAGGAGAACGTATATCTGCCTGAATAGGTATTTAATGTAGACAAAATCATCTTATTCTCAAAAAAAAAAAAAAAAGTCATAAAGGAGACAGTGAAAAAGAAAAGCAAGCACCAGGATTTAAGGCAGGGAGGAGGAATAAGTTAACTCTACTGTTTGGTAAAAATGCAGTCAGGTTTACAATCATGACTGCTCTTACCTCCAAAGCTGCTAACGCCTGAGTCTTGAAGGGAAAAGATAAATACCAACTGTCAGTCTTTTGGTTGTACCACAGAAGGCCTGGAAAATGAGAATCCTTTTTCTGGTTTAGTTTCACAGACGTTTTGTCACTGAAGTCAGGAAGTACTTGCCAGCAAAAGACTGTCTTTTGCTGTTTTAAATCAAAACAATTAAATTGTTTTGATATTGGACAATGCCCCTGCCCACCCAGAACCGCACGAGTTCAACACTGAAGGTGTTGATGTGGTCTTCTTCCTTCCAAACACCATGAAGTAATCGACCAAATTAAACCGTTATTCATGATAATTTACAGAAATAGTTTATCATAGATTTTTTTGGCCAAAAACGAGCATATGAAATGGTATCTCAGTGTTTTAAATTTCATTCCCCTGATTACAGTTATGTTTGTGCATCATTGGTTTGTAAATCAGCTATGTGCATGCCTTCTAAGAGTTTTGACTGTTCTTGTAGGGGATTCTCCTTTTTCTTATAGATTTCCAGAAGCACATTATGTACTCTAGATTTGAATCTTTTGTCAGTGATGCATTTTTTCAAATATTTAATTCCTCTAGCTATGGATTGCCTTTTTCTTTTTTTTTTTTTTTTTTTTTTTTTTTTTTTTTTTTTTTTTTTTTTTGAGACGGAGTTTCACTCTTGTTACCCAGGCTGGAGTGCAATGGCGCGATCTCGGCTCACCACAACCTCCGCCTCCTGGATTCAGGCAATTCTCCTGCCTCAGCCTCCTGAGTAGCTGGGATTACAGGCACGCGCCACCATGCCCAGCTAATTTTTTGTATTTTTTTTTTAGTAGAGACGGGGTTTCACCATGTTGACCAGGATGGTCTCGATCTCTTGACCTCGTGATCCACGTGCCTCGGCCTCCCAAAGTGCTGGGATTACAGGCTTGAGCCACCGCGCCCGGCCTGGATTGCCTTTTTCATTGTTTCATGTTTGTCTTTCATTGTTTCATTATTTATCTGTTTGTCTTATGGTAAAGAGGCTTTTTAACATGCCTTATTTAGAAGAACAAGTTCTCCTCTCTTAAAATGACATGTTTAGAAAACCTCATCTACTTATTATTATTATTGAAACAAGATGTCACTCTGTCACCAAGGCTAAAGTGCAGTGGCATGATTACAGCTCACTGCAACCTCCACTTCTCAAACAATCCTCCTGCTTTAGTTCCAGGTATTTGGAACTACAGGTGTGTACTGCCACACCTGGCTAACTTTTTCTTTCTTTTTTTTTTTTTTTTGTAAAGATGAGATCTCACTATGTTGCCGAGGTTGGGATTGAACTTCTAGATTCAAGCAGTAGGCCTCCCAAATTGCTGAGGTTACAGGTGTGAGCCAACATGCCTGGCCTCATCCTGTTTTTGTATAATGAATTATTTTCCCCATGTTTTCTTCTGAGTAGGTATCATTTTGTTTTTTATATTTAGTGAATGTACATTATTCCCAATTTTTTGGTTCATGGTTAGAGGTAAAGTTCATATTTTTATTATTAATCCATCTTACCATTATTTATCTGTAAAGTCCTTTGTAATAAACTAATCTTCCCAACATGTTTGACAAATCATAGGGTTACTATTTTGTTTACATCGTCAATAACCTACTGCTTAAGATACTATCACCTTATAATCATCTTAATGTCTTATAGATATTCACTACTTCCTCTTCTCCAAAGTCATTATTGTTATAAGTTGGTCTTTGATTTTCACATGAATGTTAAAGTGGGCTTATCAAATCTGTAAAAAGCTAGTTTGGATTCTAAATAAAGTGGCATTTAATTATAAATTGAATTGAAAAGAACTGATATCCTAAAAACATTTAATTTTTTTCCCAACAATAGCATATGTCTACATTTACTCAAATCTGTGTTACTGACTTTCAATAGTGTCACAATTTCTCTGTGTATGTCTTACCATGCCTTGTCAAGGTGTGTTCTGTAGTTTCCTGTGGAATCCATTTGTAAGGTCTTTCCCTAAGTGTTATGGATTAAATATTTTTGTTTCCCCCTCCCCCAAATTTCCATGTTGAAACCTACCCCCAATCTAAGGACAGCTGGGTTTTTGGAGATGTATTGGGTCTTGAATGTGTAAAGCACATGAATGAGATTAGTGCCTTATAAAAGAGGCCCTAGAGAGATATTTGCCTCTTCCAGCAAATGAGTAAGAAGATGATCATCTGTGAGCCAGGAAGTGAGCCCCCACTTGAAGTTGAATATAAAGGTACCTTCTTCTTCTTTTTTTTTTTTTTTTTTTTGGGACAGAGTTTCGCTCTTGTTACCTGGAGTGCAATGGCGCAATCTCGGCTCACCGCAACCTCCGCCTCCTGGGTTCAGGCAATTCTTCTGCCTCAGCCTCCTGAGTAGCTGGGATTCCAGACACGTGCTACCATGCCCAGCTAATTTTTTGTATTTTTAGTGGAGAAGGGGTTTCACTGTGTTGACCAGGATGGTCTCGATCTCTTGACCCCGTGATCCACCCGCCTCGGCCTCCCAAAGTGCTGGGATTACAGGCTTGAGCCACCGCGCCCGGCTAAAGGTACCTTCTTAAACTTCCTAACCTCCAGAACCAGGAAAAATAAATTTCTGTTTTTTTTTTCTCATATTAGTCTATGCCTATGGTACTTCGTTATAGTAGCCCAGACAAAGTCACCAAATATCCAACAGCTTTTGATATTATCGGTAAATGCTATGTTTTAAATTTCATCTTTAATAAGTTGTTCCTGGTGTATCAAACATAAATTAATGTTTTCCTATGCATTTTAACTCTAATCCTGCTAAGCATGCACATTACGCTTTATAATTTAATATTTTCTCTTGGATTTTCTATATATATAGTCACATTGTCTAAGAACATACAATTTACGTTTATTTTGATTATCATATTTTCCCATCTTTTCTTTACCTTGTTTCAGTGGCTAGAATTTTTGATAAAATGTTGAGTAAAATGGTTGATGGTGGGTAGCTTTTTCTCATCCTGATGCCAGAGAACAATATTTAATGTGATAAATTATGATGATTCATTTTCAAATATTAATCTTGAGCTCTCAAATTATATTCAAAATGTAATGGCATAATTCCGTTTTGTAAATATTGTCAATGTTTTTTATTTATTCTATAAATAAGATAGGTGTACATATCTTTTTCTTGTTATGGAATAAGATTTTATTGTTGTATGGAAAGCATTGCCTAATTTTCTGTTTCTTGCAACACATAATATTTGCACTATCTTATATTGTAATATTCAGAAGAAATCATTGAAAGAGCCAACTGAATCAGAAGTTATCTTTGTGGGATAAGATCTGCACATGTACCCCAGAACCTAAAGTATAATTTTAAAAAATCAGTGTCTTAATTCCTTTTAAGTTATTTATATATTTTTCCTACTCTCTCCCCCTACCACCACTAAGACATTTGATCATTTTATTACATTTGAAAATATATTGGCATTAATTTGTTATTAATAACCTTTTACTAATAAGTCAACACACTGTATGATTTCACTTCAGGTACAACTCATTTGATTGATCATCGCTTTATTACACTTAGTAAGTATTGCATTGTTTACAAATTGAAGGTTTGTAGCAACTGCATCCAGCAGGTCATTTTGTAATGGTATGTGTTCACTTTGTGACTCTGTATCACATTGTTGTAATTCTACCACTATTTAAAAGTGCTTCTTAGTATTATATGTTATGGTGATCTGTGATGAGTGATCTTTGATATCACTCATCAAAATTGCAATTGTGTTGAGTTGCTATGAATTGTGCCCATATAAGATGATGAACTTAACTGATAAATGCCCTGTGTGTTCTGACTGCTCCACTGACCAGCCATTCTCATCTGTCTTCCTCTCCTTGGGCATCCCTAGTCTTTGAGACACAACAATATTTTTAGGTCAACTAATATTCTCACAACGGCCTCAAAGAATTCAAGTGAGATGAAGAGTTACAAGTCTTATTCTGTATCAAAAACTAAAAATGATTAATCTTAGTGAAAAAGGCCTGTCAAAAGCCAAAATAAACCAAAAGCTAGGCCTCTTGTGCCAGTTATCCAAGTTGTGAATGTAAAAGAAAAGTTCTGGAATGAAATCAAAAGTGCTACTTTCAAGTCAAACACCTTGTCTCCAATTCAACCTCTAGATCTCAGGGCATATAACGGTTCTTATAAGAAAGACATATCTATATCTCTAACATAATTCAAATAAAAGTAAAGACTACTTCATTGATTTAATTTTTTGATTTTTGGGGGAGCACGGGAGACAAGGTCTCACTTTGTCAACTAGACTGGAGTGCAGTGGTTGAATCATAGCTCACTGCAGCCTCAACCTCCTGGCCTAAGTAGTTCTCCCACCTTAGCCTCCTGAATAGCTGAGACAACAGGCATGGACCACCATGCCTGGCTGATTATTTTTAACTTTTTTATAGAGATGGGTTTCATTCTGTGGTCCAAGATGTCTCAAACTTCTGGCTTCAAGTGATCCTCCTGCCTTGGCCTCCCAAAGTATTGTGAGGTCAAAGTGTGGAAACATGTTGGGACTTACGTTGGGCCTTTTCTAAAACTCTCAGCTACATGACTATCGGTATTTCTCCATCCTCATAAAGCCACTATGCATTGCATGTATGATACCTACCCCCATCTGAAACCTGCTCCACTTTTAGGCTCCCTCATTACTTTAAAAGTTATTATTCACCCAAATATTAAAGCCTCACATCCAGCATCATCACTAACTCCTCTCTTCCACATTGGCCAAATTTGTTGAAACTACATTTAAAACTAATCCAAATTCAAATATTTCTCACCATTTCCAGTTCTTCCCACTTATTCCTCATGGCTACTATCTCTTTTCTAAACTGACAGAAAGATCTACTAATTGCTACCATTCCTGCCCCACTCTTTGAAAAGTAAAGTAGTTCTTTCCACTCACTTGTCGAAAACCCTTCAGTAGACTATGATGGATGACAGGTCTCTAAAGAATTAAGCCTAGTTCTTTCCCATCAATCTCATTTTTGATCCTCTGTCCCCACACACTGTGCTCCATCATCTCATCCTTGTTACTTCTTGGCCAAACCATGCTTACTCCTCAGCATGACTTTGTACCTGCTGCACAGCTATGTTCTCCTTCCACTCTGCAGGCCATTGCCACACATTTGGTTAGGTCTCCATACAAATGTCAGTTCCTCAGAGAGTTTTTCTCTAACCTATCACTCTTAACTGTTCATCTGTTTTGGTTTTTCATAGTTCATCATTCCAATTGAAATTATACTTTTTTTTCTAATAGTTTGTATGCTGTCTCTTTTCCTAGATAAAATTTAAGCCTCTCAGAAGCAAAGACTTTGTCTTATTTATGGTTGTGTCCCCTGTGAGTAGAAGATTGTCTAATGCCTGCTAAACATTTTTTATATTTTTTATATAATAAATAAATAAGTGTTGCTCAGTTTAGACAGTAATAATGAAGTGGCAGACAACTGACTCATGGAATTAAGGAAAACATTAGCAAATTTAAATCACATTCTGTAGATTTTTGCCAGGAAAATAAAAAGATTCTTAAAATAATCCTATCTCGGAAAGCAGCTTTTTAACTTCAGTTTGCAAATTTCAAGCTGAGTTAAATCTATATTGGTATTGCTGCTGTATTTGATGGGACTTTCAACCAATTTTGAGCACCACTGATTCATAGTGTAGTTTAAATAAATCAGAAGAAGCAAAATACAGTTGCATTGTGCATAACCAATTTATTCTTTGGCCGTAATTCATCTGCACTAGGCAAAGCCACCTACGGCTTCAAGATCACAAACATTTCTTTCTATTACTGTAATCACATTATTCCAGAGCTTGGCAGTGATGGATGAGCATATCAAAAGATGAGAATTTTGTGCAATGGTAATATTGTGGACCATTCAAATAGGCTTTCAAGTAGCCACCTGTCTTTTTCCAATAGGATCTTGTAATTTTGTACTGGTCAGAGAAAGATAAAGAATAAGAACTTTCAACCTAGAATTTCATATCCAGCCAAGCTGGATCATCAGATAAATGCAATAAAAAATGATAAAGGGGATATCACCAACAATCCCACAGAAACACAAACTACCATCAGAGATTATTACAAACAATTCTATGCACATAAACCAGTAAATGTGGAAGAAATTGATAAATTCCTGGACACTTGCACCCTCCCAAGACTAAAGCAGGAAGAAGTTGAAACCGTGAATAGACCAATAACAAGGGCTGAAGTTGAGGCAGCAATTAATAACATACCAACCAAAAAAATCCAGGTCCAGATGGGTTCACAGCCAAATTCTACCAGACATACAAAGAGGAGCTGGTACCATTCCTTCTGAAACTATTCCAAATAATATAAAAAGACAGAATCCTCCCCAACTCATTTTACAAGATCAACATCATCCTGATACTAAAACCTGGAAAGACTCAACAAAAAAGGAAAACTTCAGGCCAATATCCATGACGAACATAGATGCAAAATTACTCAATAAAATATTGGCAAACTGATTGCAACAGCACATCAAAAGCTTATCTATCACAATCAAGTAGGTTTCATCCTATGGATGCAAGGTTGGTTCAATATATGCAAGACTATAAACGTAATCCATCACATAAATAGAATGAAAGACAAAAACAACATGATTATCTCAAGAGATTTAGAGAAGGCTTTCCACAAAATTCAACAGCCCTTCATGCTAAAAACTCTCAATAAACTAGATATTGATGGAATGTATCACAAGATAATAAAAGCTACTTACGAGAAACCCAGTGCCAATCATACTGAACTGGTAAAAACTGGAAGCATTCCCTTTGAAATCTGGCACTAGACAAGGATGCCCTCTCTCACCACTCCTATTTGATATAGTATTGGAAGATTTAGCCAGAGCAATCAGGCACAAAAAAGAAATAAAGGGTATTCAATTAGGAAAGGAGGCAGTCAAATTGTCTCTATTTGCAGATGACATGACTGTATATTTAGAAGACCCTATTCTCTCAGCCCAAAGTCTCCTGAAACTGATATGCAACTTCAGCAAAGTCCCAGGATACAAAATCATTGTGCAAACATTACAAGCATTCCCATATACCAATAATAGACAAACAGAGAGCCAAATCAAGAGCAAACTCCCATTCACAATTGCTACAAGAAAAATAAAATACCTAGGAATACAACTAACAAAGGAGGTGAAGGACCACTTCAAGGACAATTACAAACCACTGCTCAAGGAAATAAGAGAAGACACAAACAGGTGGAAAAACATTCCATGTTTGTGGTTAGGAAGAATCAACATCATGAAAATGGCCATACTGGCCAAAGTAATTTATAGATTCAATGCTATCCCCATCAAGCTACCAATGACCTTCTTCACAGAACTGGAAAAAACACTTTAAACTTCATATGGAACTAAAAGAAAGCCCACATAGCCAAGACAATCCTAAGCAAAAAGAACAAAGCTGGAGGCATCATGCTGCCAGAGAATGGGAAAAAATTTTGCAATCTACCCATCTGACAAAGGGCTAATATCCAGAATCTACAAAGAACTAAAACAGATTTACAAGGAATCAAACAAACAAACCCCTCCAAAAGTGGACAAAGTATATGAACAAACACTTTTCAAAAGAAGACATATATGAAGCCAACAAACATGAAAAAATGCCATCATCACTCACCCTTAGAGAAATGCAAATCCAAACCACATTGAGATACCATATCATGCCAGTTAGAATGGTGATTGTTAAACAATCTGGAAACAACAGACGCTGGAGAGAATGTGGAGAAATAGAAGGACTTGTACACTGTTTGTGGGAGTGTAAATTAGTTCAACCCTTGTGGAAGACACTGTAGCAATTTCTCAAGATCTAGAAATAGAAATTCCATTTGACCCATTAATCCCATTACTGGGTTTATACCCAAAGAATTATAAATCATTCTATTATAAAGACACACGCATTCGTATGTTCATTGCGTCACTGTTTACAATAGCAAAGACCTGAAACCAACCCAAATGCCCATCGATGATAGACTGGACAAATAAAATGTGGCACATATACACCGTGGAATTCTATGCAGCTATAAAAATTGATGAGTTTGTGTCCTTTGTCGGGACATGGATGAACCTGGAAACCTTCAATCTCAGCAAACTGACACAAGAACAGAAAATCAAACACTGCATATTGTCACTCATAGGTGGTTGTTGAACAATGAGAACACATGGACACAGAGAGGGGAGCATCACACACTATGGTCCATTGAGGAGGGTTAAGGGAGGGACAGTGAAAGGGAGGGTGGGGAGGTATAATGAGGGGATAAATGTCAGGTATTGGTGATGGGGGGATGGAAGCAGCAAATCACCTTGCCATGAATGTACCTATGCAACAATCTTGCATGATCTGCACATGTACCTCAGAATCTAAATTACAATTTTTTTTAAAAAGTCATTACTGAAGACTGAAGAGAGGAAAGCACTCAAGAGACAGCATTTCTTCATTTATTTATTTCTCTAAATAACTCATATTTGATGAGCTCTGTGAAGTTACGAACTGTTCTGATGTCTTGAGTTAGAGTTTGAACTCCTGAGCAAGGTTCTTGCCCTGAGGTGTCTTTCATTGTCTATGCACACAAGTTATGTCATATTGTCATAAGAGTTGAATAAAAAATAGAGTGATAATAACAAAGAGTAATTAGCATGTGTGTTTTTGGAGGTTTCTACTTTATAAAAAACTGTTAGACTCTGAAGTGATTGTCTTATCTCATTTTATTGTATGAGCTCTATCAAGTGAATATATTTATACATGTATATGTTTATTTTATTCTTTGAGCAGAATTCAAATTTTTATTTACTGAGGACCTACTTTGTGTGAAATACTACCCCATGTGCTGGGGTTGCAGCCTGCATTAATTAGCGTTCTCTAGAGAGATGGAACAAATCAGAGGGGGTGGGAAGAGAGAGACCAGAGGGAATTTATTAGGGGAATTGGCTCCTGCTATCACAGAGGCTGAGAAGTCCTGTGGCTGGCTGGTTGCAAGCTAGAGACCTCAGGATGCTGGTAGCATGGCTCAGTCCAAGTTGAAAGGCTTCAGAACCAAGGAAGCTGATGATGAAACTCTTTCTGAGGCTAAAAGCCTGATTACCCAAGGTGTTCACTAGCATAAGTCCTGGAGTGCAAATGCCAGGAATTCTGAAATACTGATGTCCAAGGACATGAGAGAAAGTGTCATATCCTAGCTTCAGCAGACGGATCCACATAATTGCCTTTTCTCTGCCTTTGTTCTGTCTGTGCTTTTAGCCAACTGGATGGTGCCCACACTGCCATGCTGAGGGCAGAACTTTCCCACCTAGTCGACTCAGACTCCTGCACTAACATCTTCTGAGGACATCTTCACTGACACATCAACAGTGATGCTTTCCAGGCTTCTAGGTGTGCATTAATCCAGTTAAGTTGACACCTACAATTAGCTGTCACACAGTTAAAATTCAAAAGGCAAAAATCTTTTTCTCATATTGCTCACATTTCAGTGGAGGAAAAAGTATAAGCAGAATAAGAAAAATATATTATTTAAAATCGATGATAAATACTAGGAAGAAAATGATAGCAGAGCAAGGGGGACAGCAACTAGAAGGTGGAGGGGTTATAATTTAAATCAGGGAAGCCTTACTAGGAAGGTGAGCCCATGGAGTGACCTTAACAAAGTGAAATAACCAGTCACGGAGACAATTTTAAAGACCAGCCCAAGGGAACGGGAGCTGCAAAGGGCCGAGGTGGGAATATTCCCGCTGTGTTCAGAGAATATTTACTGAATAAAATGAAGATCAGTAAAAGGCAAAGTCAGCGAGGTAATCATGATGTAGTCACATTGTGGCAATGATAAGGACTTTCATTTCTCCTTTGAGTATAAAGGGAAGCCATTAGAAGGAGTGGCATAAACTAGTTTATGTTTTAACATTTATATTCTGTCTCCTATGTAATAAATATTTTGAAGTGGATATGGGCAGAAGATTATCTAACCTGGAGTGTCTTTCAATCACCTAGGAATGAGATAATTGTTATTTAGACCAATACAGTGATTGTGTACATGGGGAGAAATACAGATAACCCCTGACTCCATTTTCCAACTTTACAATGATGTGAAAGTGATGCATTCAGTAGAAACGATACTCTGAATATTTATTCTGTTTATCATTTTCAGCAGTATTGAATACATTACATGGGATATTCAGTACTTTACTATAAAAATTGACTTGCTGTTAGATGATTTTGCCCAACTGTAAGATAACGTAAGTGTTCCAAGCACATGTAAGGTTGACAGAGCTTAGGAAGCTATAATGCTCAGTAGCTTCAGTGAATAAACTGCAGTTTTTGGCTTATGTTATTTTCAGCTTATGATGGATTTATTAGGACTTAACCCATCATAAGCTGAGGTATATCTGTAGCTCAAATCTGAATAAATTCTTAAGGAAGAATAAACAGGATTTTGGTGGGACTAGTTGACAGCTTTTTTTATTATAAGATTATTGTTTCAAGTATAGAATTATGGATATTAATATTTATTATACACATTTTTAAAAGTTTATGTTGTATGTATTTGTGCCTTGAAGATTCATATTTAATTGCACAATCAACTTATGAGACAGGCAGTCCAGACTGTGGTCCATAATTTTATTTCAAAGAAAACTGGAGGACCACATAGTAGTTTCATATATATGTTGCAATGATCGGCCTTCAAAACAAACCACCAGTTTTCTCTCCAAAAATCCTCATTGTTAGATAGGCAAACTGATCCATACTTAGAAGATTTTCATTAATAGAATATGGATCTTATTATAATAGCTTAAACCCTTGTTTGTGCTTTTTAAACATATTTCTTTGAATCGGGAATGTATACATTTAAGTACACTGTCCATACCTCAACTCTGTATAAATCCAAAATTCTTAAAAGCATCATCACTTGAAAAAAATCAAACAATTTAGCACTGAATAATTGCAATAAAAGCAAAACAGTATTATGAAATCTACCTTTCCCTTGAAATAAGCACAGCCTTATAAACTTTAATTCTTCCATTGTTTCTCATCTCTGACTCACTCTACACCCTGCTTTCTAGCTCAGTCCTTGTGAGAACTTATGATTATTATTTTTTATATGCTGACTATTGTCTGGATCTTTCATCTGATTTTATCAAGCACATGTTAATAACTTCCAGAGACAGATTTTCTTTTCTTACCTGAAAAATTATGCACCATATTATACAGTCTGTTTTTCTTCCTCACAATGCAAAGGTGGCATCTACACTGCCTGTACCTCTGTGAGCCTCACAGTCATTGAGTTCACACTTCAGTGAATTCTCAGAAAGGATAGTGTCCACACAGAGGTCATTTGCCTAGTACATCAGGCAAGTTTTGGTGGTATTAGATTTCTTTAAAATTTTTCTTGGCCTCAGGAGCTTCAGATTATTTGAAATGAAAAAAATTAATTGGGAAATACAAAAAGATAAAAGTGGCCCAAGGAAAAAGAAAGGAGAGGAGCATGCCATAAAGAATTTTGGCAAAGTGAGCACAGAAGTGCACTTCTCTATCCAGCTCTGTGGGGTTCATTTTCTAAAGGAAGCACAGAACAGCACTTCTCTACCCGGCTCTGTAAGGTTGATTTTCTAACTTCCAGTTTGAACATGTAATGAATAAGTTAATTTGACCTTGCTTTCATAGGTTACTTTCTAATGTATTTTCATGACACTGGTGAAATAATAGTGTAAGAAATATTCTGGAGTTGAGAATCAAGTTGACAGAAATTTTGAGTCACATAGCTGCCATCATGGGGCACTCAATGACTGGGCTTATGAGGTAGAGGTAATTTATGAAGCTTATGAAGCTTAGAGGCTTGTACACTTGGAGAAATTATCAGAGATCAGATGGAAATATTTTTTGTGCTTCTGGCTTGAGAATTTCTGCTGTTTGCCTTATCAACTGAAAATGCAGAAATAGTTACTTAAAGTACCTCTGGGTTCAGTAAAATTTCTTCACTTCTTCCAATATAGATCATAAATAATAAAGGACATCTCAAATGAAAATTTAAAGAATGCACCATATTTCCCCAGAAATGCAGGTTTACCTCCAACTTGTTTTTAAATAAACAGTTAAACATTAAAAATGAATCGTGATGAGAGCCTCCTGCCAACAGCTTTCTGAGGCATTGGTGTGTTTGTGTGAAATCTGGTCACTATTTTTCCCTATCCCCAGCTTAGATCATCTTACGTTTCATTGGTATACATGATACCTTTTACCCTTCAGACTGCAACAAGGCTGAATCAAACTTTAGTTCTTAATTCTTGAGCATTCAGCTAGGCATAGAATCTGTCTTCCAAATCTCTCAGGAACTGGTAGTTGAAGGTTGAAATGTCCTACCCTTCTGCTTCTTGATCATCACCTGAGAACCCCAACCTTCACAATTCTCTTTTCTGTCCTGATTACTGAGAAGCAAGCTATTAATGAGCCACCATCTAGCCATATTCCCAGATGGAGATAGAAATTGAAATGCTAGTTATCCTTTTTAGTAAAATATTACTCATTATTATCTTGAAAGGCAAAAGATGTCCTGCTTCTCATCCCAATGAAGTAAGTAGAAAGAAAATAACTACTGTTTACAAATTCCCAAATACTTGGGAGGCCATCCTTTCATTGACCAGACTTTGGAGTTATCAAAATTGTGCTAAAATTGATGCAGGTAGATACTTGATTCTAATTACTGCCCTGTTACATAACTCTAAGACAAGCATACCATGGGAGTGTAAATCTGACAGTGATTTCAGAAGTTTCCTCGGAAAATGATAGACTTAAAAGCTTCAAAGACAGATAAGAAAGTAGGAAATTCAGAGAAAGAACTTGAATAAAGCAATGGATGTGGGAGAGTGCAGGGTGTTTGCAGGAACAATGAGAACACAGGGTGTATTTGTTTCTAGGTTCAGGGCGTGTAGCAGTGGTAAAGAGGTGAAGACTGAAAAAGAAAGTGAATTGTATAGCACCTGATTTCTGTCTTGGGCAAATCAACATTCAATGGCCCTAAGTGAGTGACATTTTAAATCAAATGTTTTCTGTGAAACAGTAGTTGCTAGCAGATTACTGTTAACAGTAAAGTTATAACAAGTGAAGACTCGTTTAATATATAAACCATAGAAAACTATTAATTGCTATGACTAACTCCTTTTTAATGCTCAAAGCGTGTTGCTCCTACTGCTTTGCTCAATTGATTGTTCTTGTTTAGAAAGTTCATGAAGCATGGACACCAATTCACTTAAATGTGTGTGTTGAGTCTTATCACTTGGGATTTTAATTCTTCAGATTCATGCTCAGAGTATATAATAAGAAAAACTTATTATTGCCTTCTATAATGCAGCTTTGTTTTACAAAATAAATTAGCATTGATTTAGAGTTGTGACAAACTTAATCTGCTTCAAAAGCCAGGTCATAGATTTGACTTAAATGATTACCTCATTCCTTTATTGCTGTGGTTGACATTTGTTTTGAATATTTGACTCAGTTTCTCTGTAATTGATTATTGTAAGTGATATTGCTTTAAACTTACATTACTATGATTTTAATACTGTGTGGTTTATTCTATCATGAATTTTAAGTGTCAACCTAAATGAAACCAAGCACTCTCAAATATGTCTAATTAGTTTAAAGAAACATGTTTTCTTAAGAAAATAAATTCTAAAACTAGTCTCTAGAAGAATCATTTCAAAGCCTCTGTAACACATTTTACTTTAATATTAAATGAAAATACAAGATAAGTTTGGTCAAATCAACCCCAAGGCATATAATCGTCAGATTCACCAGGGTTGAAATGAAGAAAAAAACACTAAGGGCAGCCAGAAAGAAAGGTTGGGTTACCCACAAAGGGGAGCCCAGCAGACTCACAGTGGATCTCTCAGCAGAAACCCTACAAGCCAGAATAGAGTGAAGGCCAATATTCAACATCCTTAAAGAAAAGAACTTTCAACCTAGAATTACACAACCAGCCAAACTGAGCTTCATAAGTGAAGGATAAATAAAATCCTTTATGGACAAGCAATTGCTGAGAGATTTTGTTATCACCAGGCCTGCCTTATAAGAACTAAACGTGGAAAGGAACAAACAGCACCAGCCACTGCAAAAATGTACCAAACTGTAAAAACGGACACAATGAAGAAACTGCATCAACTAACAGGTGAAACAACCAGCTAGTATCAAAATGGCAGGATAACATTTATGCATAACAATATTATCGTTAAATGTAAATGGCCTAAATGCCCCAGTCAAGAGACACAGACTCGTAAATTGGATAAAAAGTCAAACCCATTGGCATGCTGTATTCAGGACACCCATCTCACATGCAAAGACACACATAGACTCAAAATGAAGAGATGGAGGAAGATGTACCAAGCAAATGGTGAGCAAAAAAAAAGCAGGGGTTGTAATCCTAGTCTCTGACAAAATGGACTTTAACAAAGATCCAAAGAGACAAAGAAGGGCATTATATGACAGTAAAAGGATCAATGCAACAAGAAGAGTTAACTATCCTAAATATCTATGCACCCAAAACAGGAGCACCCAGATACATAAAGCAAGTTCTTAATGACCTACAAAGAGAGTTAGACTCTCACACAATCATAGTGGGAGACTTTAACCCTCCACCGTCAATATTAGACAGATCAACGAGACATATAATAAACAAGGATAAGCAGGACTTGAACTGAGATCTGGACCAAGCAGACCTAATAGAATCTACAAAACTCTCCATACCAAATCCACAGAATATACATTCGTCTCAGCACCACACCACACTTACTCTAAAATTGACCACATAAATGTAAGTAAATCACTCCTCAGCAAGTACAAAATAATGGAAATCGTAACAGTCTCCCAGACCACAATGGAATCAAATTAAAACTCAATATTAAGAAACATACTCAAAACTGCACAAGTACTTGGAAACTGAACAACCTGCTCCTGAATGATTACTGGATAAATAATGAAATGAAGGCAGAAATAAAGATGTTCTTCAAAACCAACGAGAACAAAGACACAACATACCAGAATCTATGGGACACATTTAAAGCAGTGTCTAGAGGGAAATTTATAGCACTAAATGCCTACATGAGAAGGGAGGAAAGATCTAAAATTGACACACTATCATCACAATTTTCAAAACTGGAGGAGCAAGATCAAACAAATTCAAAAGCTAGCAGAAGACAAGAAATAACTAAGATCAGAGCAGAACTGAAGGAAACAGAGACACAAAAAAAAACCCTTCAAAAAATCAATAAATCTAGAAACTGGAATTTGAAAAGATCAACAAAATAGACAAATCACTAGCCAGACTCATGAAAAAGAAAAGAGAGAAGAACCGAATGGATGCAATAAAAAGTGATAAAGGGGATATCACCACCAATTCCACAGAAATACATATTGCCATCAGAGATTACTACAAACAAGTCTAAGGCACATTAGCTACTAAATCTAAAAGAAATTGATAAATTTCTGGACACTTACACCCTCCCAAGAACAACCAGGAAGAAGCTGAATCCCTGAATAGACCAATAACAAGGTCTGAAGTTGAGGCAGCAATTAATAGCCTACCAACCAAAAAAAGTCCAGGTCCAGATGGGTTCACAGAAAAATTCTACCAGACATACAAAATGAGCTGGTATCAATCCTTCTGAAACTATTCCATGCAATACAAAAAGAGGGAATCTTACTTATTTTATGAAACCAATATCATCCTGATATCAAAACCTGGCAGAGGCAAAATTAAAAAAGAAAATATCAGGCAAATATCGATGATGAACATCGATGCAAAAATCTTCCATAAAATTCTGGCAAAAGGAATGCGATGGCACATCTAAAGGCTTATCCATCAAGATCAAGTAGGCTTCATCCCAGGGATGCAAGTCTGGTTCAACATTGCAAATCAATAAATGTAATTTATCACATAAACAGAACCAAAGACAAAAACCACATAATTATCTCAATAGGTGCAGAGAAGTCCTTCAACAAAATTCAACAGTCCTTTGTGCTAAAAATCAAAATGCAAAACTCACAAGCATTCCTATACACCAATAACAGACAAACAGAGAGCCAAATCATGAGTGAACTCCCATTCACAATTGCTACAAAGAGAATAAAATACCTAGGATTACAACTAACAATGGTTGTGAAGGACCTCTTCAAGGAGAACTAGAAACCACTGCTCAAGCAAATAAGAGAGGACAAAAACAAATGAAAAAACATTCCATGCTCATGGTTAGGAAGGATCAGTATCATGACAATGGCCATATTGCCCAAAGTAACTTATAGATTCAATGCTATCCCCATCAAACTACCATTGACTTTCTTGACAGAACTGGAAAAAAACACCTTAAACTTTATATGGAACACAATGGAGGCCTCAGAAGTAATGCCACATATCCACAACCACCTGATCTTAGATGAGCCCGACAAAAACAAGCAAGGGGGAAAGGATTCCCTATTTAATAAATGGTGTGGGGAAAACAGGCTTAGCCATGTGCAGAAAGCTGAAACCAGACCCCTTCCTTACACTTATACAAAAATTAACTCCAGATGGATTAAATATTTTAACATAAGACCTAACACAGTAAAAACCCTAAAAGGAAACCTAGGCAATACCATTCAGGACATAGGCATAGGCAAGGACTTCACGACTAAAACACCAAAAGTAAAGTCAACAAAAGCCAAAATAGACAAATGGGATCTATTAAACTTAAGAGCTTCTGCACAGCAAAAGAAACAATCATTAGAGTGAACTGGCAACCAAAGGAATGGGAAAAAATTTTTTCAAACTACCCATCTGACAAAGGGCTAATATCCAGGATCTACCAGGAACTAAAACAAATTTACAAGAGAAAAACAAACAATCCCATCAAAAAGTGGGTGAAGGATATGAACAAACACTTTTCAGAACAAGACATTAATGTGTCCAACAAACATATGAAAAAATGCTCATCATCACTGATCATTCGAGAAATGCAAATCAAAACCACATTGAGATAACATCTCAAGCCAGTTAGAATGGTGATCATTAAAAAATCTGGAGACAACAGATACTGGAGAGGATGTGGAGAAAGAGGAATGGTTTTACATTTTTGGTGGGAGTGTAAATTAGTTCCACAATGCTTGTGGAAGATGGTGTGATGATTCCACAAGAATCTAGAACTAGAAATACCACTTGACCCAGCAATCCCATTACTGGTATGTGTTCAAAGGTTTATGAATTATTCTATTATAAAGACACATGCATGAGTATGTTCATTGTGGCACTGTTTATAATAGCAAAGACCTGGAACCAACCCAAATGCCTATCAATGATAGACTGGATAAAGGAAATGTGGCGTATATACACCATGGAATACTAAGCAGCCATAAAAAAAAGATGAGTTTATGTCCTTTGCAGGGACATGGATCAATCTGGAAACCATCATTCTCAGCAAACTTACACAAGAACAGAAAACCAAACACCGCATGTTCTCACTCACTAGTGGATGTCAAACAATGAGAACACATGGACACAGGGAGGAGAACATCACACATTGGGGTCTGTTGGGGGTGGTGGGCGAGTAGAGGGACAGTAGGGGGTGGGGAGATTGGGGAGGGATAACACTGGAAGAATTGCCTAATGTAGGTGATGGGGGAATGGAGGCAACAAACCACCATAGCATGTGTATGCCTGTGTAAGAATCCTGCAAGATCTGTACATGTACCCCAGAACTTAAAGTATGATAATAAAAAATAATAATAATCTTTTGGATTAAATAACAGGTGCATGAGGGTCCTTTCTACTTTAATGTGTCTAAATTGTCTCTATCAAAATTTAGACACATTGTCTATCAAAATTTTCCATAGTAAAATGGTCAGAAGTATAAAAATTTAAAAATTTAGTTCATATAGTGTGTTGATGTCCCATAATTTATTCAATATGTTTCCTATCGATTCTGTGTTGTAGTCTCATGAGGGGAGGAAATAACTGTTTGCTATCTGTTTTCTCAATATGATTAAAACTAACTCACTTGTTCTAAATGAATGCTTGGATATTCAATAGGTAGATAATGAAGAAAATGATTATTCTGTGCATATAACGGGGAAGGAGAGAGCTGTCCCTCTCTACTTGTGGAAGGATCTCCCTGGAAATGTAAGAAGTCTGGATTATAATTATAATCCTTAATTTCAACAAAATGTACCCAACAGCCATAAAGCCTGCTGTATTTCAGCTTTCACTAACATACATAGATATGTTAATGTTCTTATTGACGTGTGAATACCACGAATAATAATGATAATGTCCAAACTCCATAGCACCCTAGGATTTACCCAAAGGACATAATCCAGGCTGCAATTATTTGGCACTTTTCTGAAAGCTGGGGAAGCTTTATTACATTTTTGAATCAGAGCAATAAAATAAACAAATGTCTGCCCAAATAGGGAGTGAAACTCTCTATCTTTATATGAAAGACAATTTCTACATCTCAAGAAGACTAGGGATTCTTGCAAGAACATTGAGAAATTCAGGAAGTTTTATTCTCCCTCTCTCTCTCTCTCTCTCTCAAATCCATTTTAATATTCATAGATTAATTTTATTGTCCATCTTTTGTCTGGAATGTAAGGTCAATGAAAGCAGGGACTTTGTCTTTTTTATTTGTGAAAGGTGAATATATTTGCAATGGGTTCTTCAAACTCTCTACAACACTTATTTTTAGGTGATTAGTTTAAATATGTAAATTTTCTACTCATTTTTGGATCAAATACTCAAAACTGGCAAATTCTTGGTTCAACAGCATATTTGATAGCAGAAATGTGGTCTTAATTTTCCAGTAATATTTTGCATATGTTAATTTCTCCTTGATTTTCCAATTTATTTTTGATATAACAAATTCAAAACTATGAAGTAAAGTAAAATAATGATAGTATTTTTGGCACATTAAAACAGTCAATATTTAGTAAAATATTTGATGCTCTTCCTGTCATAAAATTTCTATCTCTGATTTTATTAAGGTATGGAGTTTCCTTTTTTTAAGATTCAATTCTTATTTTTTAATCATTTATTCTCATATTCTTTTGGAAATGGATTGTTGATTATAAAATTATCAGGTTTTCTCAGGCTTTTGTGGTTGACATATATGTGTACACTGAAAATCTGAGACAGGTATCAGTTAATTTTAAAAGTTTATTTTGACAATGTTGAGGATTGCATCAGTGACACAGATTCAGGAGGTCCTGACAACATGTGCTCAGGGTGGTTGGGGCACAACTTGGAGTTATACACTTTAGGGAGACATGAGACATTAATCAATGTATGTAAGATGTACATTGGTTCCATCAGGAAAGACAGGACAACTGATGCAGGGAGTGGGCTTCCAGGGCATAGGTAGGTCTGAGACAAATTGTTGCATTATTTTGAGTTTCTGATTAGCCTGATCAGGAACCTTGTACAGGGGCCGTGTAGTTAAGTTATAAGGCCAGGTTTCCCAAGAGGCTGTTACTGGCTCTGAGTCAGGTTTCATTCTTTAAAGGAAAGCCCACCATTCCAGTCAAAGCCTTGGTAAAATAACCAGTTTCTCCAATTGTGTACTTTTACAAATGGAAACAGATTCTTACTGCACTTAGGCAAATAACTATATTTCCATAATTAAGAATTTTCACAAATAGTTTCCAAATTATGGAGAAATCAGATAGAAATAAATATGGTCCAAATTGTGTTCATGGGAGTATATTTAATGGTTAAAAGCTGTCAATAACTGAAAAGATTTATTGATGCTGAAAAACAAAACAAAGTATCAGAAACATTTTAAGCAAAAATTCAAAAAGATTACTTCAGTCTTCTATTAGCTCAGTCCATGCAGTTAATTCCTATTCTGCTTGATATTCATGACTCTTTCAGCTCTCCATGGGCTCTGAATATTTTTTCTTTATTCTGATGTCAGTATCTACAAAGTTATCAGAAACTTGTATAAAGAGCACCTGTTAGAGTTTTATAGCTGATTATAAAACCACCTTCTAAGGAGGACCAAAACAAGACAACAATTGTCCATGAATGGCAAAAGTTTCAGGGCAGCCATAGTCAAAGACACAATTGACAAGGAAATTTGTTACCTCAATTGCATATGATGATTTAACATAACAATTATAATTATTACTGATACTGGAGATTAAGCCATATCAGAATTTTAGTAGTTTCCCATAGTAATTTAATTTAGTAGTTTACCATTTTGCATTTATACAAATATAGCCCAAAGAAAACCAAATGACATTTCATATTTAACAATGCTTCATGTATAATTTTTATACCAAATAAGCCAAATATGTCATTTTTGGACTTTAGGGTACCTAATATCTTAAGGGACTAATTAGGTCAGAAAAACACATAATTTGTAATTTTATTTTGGAAAGATTGTCTCATATCAAAGATTTAAAACACTTGATATCACGAAATAGAAACACAGGTTATAGTAAAATGTTATTCATTTAACAAAAGTGGTAACGCTAGCATTTCAAAAAAAGGTGAAAACTTTCATTATTTGAGAAAGGATACTTAATTTTCCAATAAAAACAGCATAAAGCTGATTAAATTTGTTTTCCAAAATTTCCAAAATTTTATAAACAATCTATAGAATTGTAATCTTGACTATAAGCTATAACTTCCACAAGCCTTCTATAACCTTTATAGCCTTTATTAAGGAGTCAGTTAATGCTTCAAGAAAACCTTGTTAATCTGATCAGCAAACCATTTGCTGATCTTGTATCAGTGTGCCTTTGACATTAATGGTTAATTTATAGAGAAACTGAACTTATTTTATGTCTCAAAATTAGTCCACAATCTCCCATGCCAGCAACTCTTTCACAATAGTCCCTGGATCTTAAGGAGTTGAATAGATTTAATTTCTGGCCCTGTGTGTCAGGAATGCAGTTTATTTTTATTGGTCTGAAGATGAGGCTTTCATTGCTGTCAGTGTTTAAGATTTAGCAGGACTTGGTGTCCTTTTTAGACACAGGAATCCCTGCCCTATAACTTAATGTTACAAGGGCTTTAAAAGCACATACAGAAAGATACACAGATGTAATAATTTTAATTAAAAAATGTTTAATCTTTTTTTTCTAAGCAAAACTAAATAATAATGGGAAAGGAACCATTTTGATAAAACTTAAAAGCTGATAGGCTAGTTACCAAAAGGCAAAAGAAAAGACCTCTGCAGTGCACAGAATGTTATGTTGGAAAAACATTTTCTTTATACCTTTAAGGAAACATTGATAGCATCAGGCCACAACAAACAGAACTTGGGGGAAAAAATACGTATGAGCTGAAAATGAGTTGAAGGAGAACGCTACTTTTAAAAGGGAAGAGGAAACTGAAAACTGTAAGATGCAAATAAAAGGTGAACGTTGGTTAGAAAAAATTAAAATCTCTTATAATTCATTAAGAGTAAATCAATACCTTAAGAAAATGTTATCGTTCAAATCAATTCTTTAATGTAAAAGTGTTTTTTTCTTTACATCAAATGTATTCTCTAGAAAGACATGATAATTTCCCTTTAATTATAGATAGCATGATCAAATAAAAGCTGTTTGGTTTGTTTTTAATATCCTCTTATCATGAACACAGAATATTCATGACAGGTTTGGCCTTTTTGGTTTGTCCCGAACATCCCTCTTTCTTAAACAGTCATTTTATTCTAGGACTAAATTTACCATACAAATTTTTTTTCTTGTAAAAACTTATATCTCTTTAAGCCTTCTTACAAAAAAAAAAAAAAAAAAAAAACAAAACAAAACAAAACAAAAAACCCTCTTTATTTCTATTGCTTTACACCTTTCTTATTTACACCTTTCTTTTTTCCTGGTCCCTTTTCCATTGTTTTATACATAACCTTTAAATAAGCATTGAATTAGGCAAAAATTGTTCACCTTTTATAAAAGGATAATTTTTTTAGAAAGAATGTTTTCCTACAATGTATTTTTATTGGAAAATACCCAAATAATGAAATTTCTATAATTTAATACAAATTTAGATTCTAAATTATGACATTTGTCTACAAGTATCCCATTACATTTACCTAATTATCACTTACTTAGATTATTTATGAAAACTGGGATAGTCATCAGTTCAAATTCTGAAACTCGCCATTGCAAAATCCTGAGACAATGAAAAAGATATGGTCTAACCAATTCCATTTTGTTTCTAACCTCCATTCTGTTCTTTTTCATTCCTGGGAGTAGGCTGAACTAACTTTGGGAGAAACATGGTTTATAGTTTAGCTTTGAAACAAAGATGGTAACAGTCCCTTCCCAAAACAAACCTTACTGCCTGTGGACTAGACTGCCAAAAGCCACAGGATTAGAAGTTATGGTGATCTTACTGAATTCAAGATGTAGCTATTTTTATTAAACCAATATCAATATCTTATTTATTAAAGATTATAGAATCAAAGATTATTCTATCTTGGGATGGGTTTATAGTTTTGTAACCACTATGCCAAATTTTGACACCTCATAGTATTTGGCAGGGATAAGTATGAAATTTTTTAGTTAATATATGCAAACAAAAATGTATGCTGGCAATTCTGAAGACATTTCTAATATTATTGTACCTTACCAATAATTTTAATGCTAGGTTATTTATTAAAGATTTTATTTAAGTTGCATAAACTTGAAAAATAATTTGACTAGTCTTTTTTTTCTGATAATGTATTAGACTCAAGTGCTTATTTTCTTAAGCCAATTATATATTTTGGTAGTGAAACATTGTGTGCACAACACATAAATACATAGCCGTATTAGGCATGCCAATAGAAGTACAATTTATAGTTTATAAAGACCTTGTTTTTGTTTCTGTCTTCGATTTTCAGATTCTTGATAACCTGTTTCACAACCCTAGGCAGCTGTCAGCTAAATATCCTTAAATTTGCATATTAAAGAAAACAACTCAGGTGAAATTGAAATAGTAAAATTTGCATTGTAAGGTATAGAGAAACTATGTTGGTGCTAGAGGGAGATTAAAGATGGATGCCAAATCACATAATATTATAGAAATTGGTCATAGGATTGTATAAGGGAGTATGAGGTTAGACCACCTGATGCTTTTATAGTGCACTTAAATCCATTATTTTTTTGAACAAAGAGATTTTTAAGTGTCTAATCTTTTCTCTTCCTTAAAATCCCAAGAATAGCCTCTTTTGCATTAGTTGTTTTAGTGAAGAAATCAGGTGACACAATGCAAAAGCAAGCAGTTTAAGAGCTGAAACAAACTTGCCTGTTTACACTTTTGGGATTCCGTAGGGAAACACAGAGGCTTCTCCCCAAAAGACAGCTGGTGCTGCCTCCATTTTCTCTAAGAAATTCCAGGCAATTACAAACTATTTTATGTCCTTCATGCAACACAGGGTGCAAGAGAAAGGAAAGACAGTAGAGGAAAACAAAGGAAACATAATTAAGTGAATTGAAAAGAAAAATATCTTTTCTTAAAAAAAAAAAAAGACTAAGTTCTAGGAGAGAAAAAAATACAAAAACATGAAGGCCTTTTAAATACAAACACATACACACACATTAGCTTTTAATAAAGCTGACTTTTAACCATTTGAGCTCCTTTTAAAAAAATATTTTAAAATCTCATTACCATATTTTAGCTAGGACAAATTGTTGCTATTTCAGAAGTAGTGAGTATCAAATAAGAATGGGCTTGATTTAGGAACCAAATCTGGACTGTTGTGTAGAAAAAAAGAAGGCAGAACCTTAGCTAGCAAACTGCAGCATGGGTGACAACCATTGCTCTTTCAGTTTGACTTGGTGAGCAGAAAGGAGGCCTTGCTATGTGAATAAAGTCTCTTTAGGAATAAAAATAAAAAAATCTTCTTATTTTTTTTCCTTTTGCTGGTCATTTTTCTCCCCAGCTGCACCACCTTTTGTTTGTGTGTTTGTGAGAATTTAGTTACTTTAAAGGCCTCGTTTCTCATAATTTGAAACTTTCCTTCTGATCTAGGTCAGATAGAGTTTTCAAATCCAGCAGGAGAAAGACTGAGTCTAAAACAAAAAAACAGAAACAAACAATAAGAAGAAACAGTTAAGCAAAGCAAACAATCACACAACTTCCATGATTACTGAGTTCTCTAACGGTAAGGAGAAATTGAGATCAGCTGGTTGTAAAACTTTATGCAAGACAAAATCCCAGTTCAGCTCCTTACCTTGGGGTGGGTCTTAGGCTGAAGACTGCACTATATCATCCTAGAAGAAAAAAAAATAAAACAACTCATCTTCCATGCTGGATAAGATGATGGAATGGTAACTCTGTAACAGGGTTATCTGGATTCCATCATTACGGAAGCAAGAAATCTTGCCTTTGTTGTTGGAAGTAAAACTCCAAAAATGGGGAATTGTACAACAAAATAAACTGAAGATTGCAACCAAGCTTTGGGAGATCAGGGATTCTCTGGTGGGAATGGTCCCAAACTTCAGCAAATTTTCCTATTGGTTTGAGCCATAAACTTAGCTCATGCTGGCACCAAGCACTGAAAAGACATTTGTCAAAGGTCAGGGGCATCTCCACTCAGAACCAAAAGGTGAACCCCAAATATCTGAGATGGGTCTCAGCTATTTTAGAAAGTGTATTTTACCAGTGTTGAGAGTGTGCATTTGTTGACATAGCTTCAGGAAGTCCTGACAACATATGCTCCAAGTGGTCAGGGCACAGCTTGTTTCATACATCTTAGGGAGACGTGGGATATCAATCAATGTATGTAAGATGTACATTGGTTCTGTCCAGAAATGCAGGAAAGGTTAAGCAGGAAGTGGGCTTCCAGGTCACAGGTGGATGAGAGACAAATGACTGCATTCTTTTGAGTTTCTGATTAGCATTTTCAAAGGAGGCAATCAGATATGCATTTATCTCAGTGAGCAGAGGAATGACATAAGATACAATGGGAGGCAAGTTTGCCCTAAGCAGTTCCCAGCTTGACTTTTCCCTTAAGCCTAGTGAATTTGGGCCCCCAAGATTTCCAAGATTTATTTTCCTTTTGTTGAAAACAAATGCTTGTTCCTGGGTGTCGTAGAAAAGAAGAATCAGCACTCAGACAAAGAACTTTTCTGAGCAAGGCAATTGTACTTTCTTCAGAAAGAGTGCTTCTCAGAAGTCTGATTGCTGTGAGAGCACATCGAAGAAAGAATAGTAAAATTTTTTATCCCTCATACATGGGGTCCTTACTGCTGTGTCCTATTCTCCATTAGTTGGAACTGGACCACACAATCTAATTGATCCCAATTGGCTAAAAGCTTAAAACTTTTGTAAATAGGTAAACATATGATGGTGAACAAAGAAAGATTGTTTACAGGAAACTAGGAGAATAATAACATTTCCAAATAAAGAAGAGGCATGGGCTGTAAGCTGGGAAATGTCTGGGCATGTTCAAACATGTCTGAGCGGGCTACAGACCAGAACAAATAACTTGTTTAAAGTACAAGGACATATAATGTTCTTACTCTATTATGACATTTAACAGCTGCATAGGGCTTAGCAAAGAGATATTAGCAAAAGGCAAGGAAGTTAGTTTAAAAAAACTATTATTTCTAGCACTTATTTATTCTTCAACAAAAAGGGAAACTTTGAAGAGGAACTTTTTACTTTTCACACCTTCGCATGTATTACTCTGTGAATTATAAGAATTTTCTATTTTATTTAGGGCCCTGAGTTTCCACTAAGCTATATCAATAATTAGACTTTTAATATTAATTAAATATTAATAAATATTTAATATATTATTCAATATGGTATTAATTTCAGAATACTAATAAATGTATAATTTGATATCATTCCACATTAATACTAGTATACATATTAATGTGGCAATTATTAAAATAGAATTACTAGACTCTTCCTTAACAATATAGTATTTGGTATTTAGAAAGTAATCTCCACATTTTCACCCTGATTGATTATATTTACCTCCATGTTTTTTAATCTCATCTTCAGAGTGATAGCTTTCAGATAAATGCTTTAGATAACACCATTTCTCTGTGCTTCAGGCTAATCCAATTACTGAAATGACTTCTCCATTTTAGTACTAAATTACATATACGTTTAAACAAATCATTAGTAAAATTGAACTCCTCCTCTTGCCAAAACTGCTCCACTGCCATAAATGGTACCCTTCTCACTAAATTGTACCAGTTGTTCATGCTAGAAGCTAGAAACCTAGGACCATCCTTGATTCCTCATTTCCCTAAGTCCCTTAATCTGATCTTGTCAGCAAATCTACCTCAAGATCATATTTCAAACTCATCTCCTTTCCATGCCACCTCCACCAACCTCATCTAAGCCAGCGTCTTCTCATACCCAGACTTCTGTGTCAAACTGCTAACTCATCTCCCTGTTACCACTTTTGCCTAGAAACAAGGCAGGGTATAAAAGTATTTTAGTATTTTATTTTTCCCAAAAAGTCTGGTTTGGGCCAAGTTTGTTCGCAATAATCCAGTGACATACAACAGTTTCTTGCTGTGTAGTATAGACGTTGTCAAGGTATTAGAGGAATGACAAATTGAACTAGCATCTAACAGAGCCAAACAATTTCAAAAAGAGAATTTGCTAGGAACACAATGACCTTGGTGAACCATGCCCAATACCACGTTTCCTATTTATAAAACCAAAGTGTTGGATTAGGCCACTTGACCATCTGCATCATCATTTTAAAAATTATATATTTCAATCTTTTAAATATTTCTCTTGGCTTTTTTCCTCCTGTTACTTCTGTATTAATGGCAAAATCAACATGGTCATCACATTATGAATTGAATTCTCACAACTCTCTATATAATTTTTTCCTCAGATTTTGATGATTTTTAAAACTCAGTGTTATGTCTTGCATCTAATATATACACAATAAAGTCAGAACAGAAAAAATGTAACCTCTGTAAATGTCCCTACTTTCTCAAAATATAAAATGCAATTCAAAGAATCTTATAACTAAATAAAAACATCTTGATTTTTAAATAAGGCAATTTAACTAAATCATTTTACATAAATCAGCACAAGTCAAAACACGTTTTTGTGCTGCTGATATTATAGATTGATATAAGTTCATAAAATGTTGTGATGAAAGTTATTTAAATCATAAAATGTCACAGACACTTCTCAGATCGTGGGAGAATAGTTCATCAACATATAATATGTAAAAACTGTGAGAAGTACAATAACCTGATATAAGGAAATAGCTGATGATTTTTCTAATAATAACACAATTATGGTACAGTGTCAGTTTAATGAATTACTTTACCATTGTCATGGATACTGAATTATTTATCTTGAATGTACTTAGTTACACATAAGTAAAAATGAAGAAAAATCCCAAAACGTTGCTGTGTAAATTTTCATTGAAAATTTGTTTTCATTGAAACTACATTTTCAAGGATGTCTACATGTTAAACTTAAGAAAAAAATTGTATTATTTGCCATGAAACATAACAGTATTTGTTGAAGTCTCTCTAGGTTTCCAAGTTAGAATTAAATAAAAACACTATTTTTAGGTATAATTAAAAATTCTCTCTCTCTGTCTCTATCTAAATATCTGTATATAAACATGAATATATGCCTACTTTGGGTATATTTTTTAAAAGTGTACAGCAAAATTGTAATAATTGTTATTGTTGCTAATTCTTCTGTTCTAAGCCCCAAATTGACACTAATGACCTCTTCTCCTAAAAGATTCTGGACATACAACTAGAGATTTGCAAGATAGGCACTGCTAAAATGTGTGATCTCTGAATGAAGAGACCTCCACCCCCCACAAAACAGGCTTTGTGTGAGCAACATGGCTGTTTATTCACTTGGGTGTGGCGGGCTGAATCTGAAAAGAGAGGCAGCAGAGGGCAGAAGGATAGGAGTTGGTTTCATAGGTTTGGGGTAAACAGTGAAAAGTTACAGAAGTTACTGTGTAAGGTGGTTTTTTTTGCAAGCTGGGAGGGGGTTGTAGGGTGTGGAGTCATGAGGTTGACCAAAGTCGGTTACAAATTCCAATGGCCTTGTTCATTGAGGCCTGAATAAGAAACAGTAGAAAAATGTCTCAGGTTAGTTAGGTGCCACAGGGGTCAATCATTTTTCTGCTTTTACTGCAGGTTTTGTAATTCTGGAAGGCCCTCCAGAGATGTATGTATGTGCGGGTCACAGGGTCACTGTGCTGTCCACGGTGCGGTCAGACCTTACAGCACATGCCTGAGGGCAGTTATGCAATGTAAAATAATGTTTTTATCCCCTCATGTTTAGGAAAGGGAGAAGAAATACCTTTCAAAATATTCATAGCATAATTTTGGTCTGTGTCAATTGTCATGTCAAGTTGAAACGAAAATTCAGGAAATAAAAATTAAAAAGTAAATTATCTTTCTCAGTGTTATGTAAACATTTTAATCACTTTTTGGGAATCACATTAATGAGAGTGAAAATCAGTTTCAATTATGACAATTTTTTCTAGGTTTCTTTTGCGCTGACATATTAAATGTGTTTAATGAGCTTTATTTGTGTTGATTTCTCACACTTTTTGTGTTTTATTCCAGTATAAAATAATCCTAAGTGGCTGGGTGTGGTGGCTCCTGCCTGTAATCCTGGCACTTGGTAGGCCGAGGAAAGAGGATTGCTGGAGCACAAGAGTTCAAGACCAGCTTGGGCAATAGTAAGACCCTATGTCTCCAAAATAAATATAAAATAAAAGTAAACAAATAAAAATTAGCTGGGAACAGTGGCATGCACCTGTGGTCCCAGCTACTCAAGAGGCTGAGGTTGGAGGATTGCTTGAGCCTGGGAGACGTAAGCTTTAATGAGCCATCCTCATGTCACTGTACTTCAGCCAAGGTGACAGAGCAAAACCCTGTCTCAAAACCAAAATAAAACAAACTAAAAGATCATATTTTATAGTATGATACATTCATGATTAGAATCCACACATATATATATACACACATTTTTCTTTCCTGATTTATAATTTTTTAAAGGATTTAAGATTCTACCAGAAATACATTCAAGAAAATTTGTTGTAGTGCTCAAGGAGAGGTGGTATTGTTATCTGGCTTTACTTTATCTGACTCCATTTTATAATAACTGTTTGGCTTTTTACCATGTTTTATATTCTCTCTGCCCCAGCTTCCTAATTTGCACATGGGAGATAATAGTACCATAAAAACCATGTAGAAGAACTCCGAGCCCTTAAGAAGAACTTAACAATAAATGTACCTATTTTGTTATAGAATGTTAAAAACAAATAATCATAGTAATCCATTTACATTTTTACATTTATATTTGTATTTTTTGTTTTAGGACACACTATAGAATTTAAAAAGAAAAAACATAAAAAATAATAGATTCCACGATATACTGCTCTCTGATAATCTGTCTTCATTTGATGGGAGCGCAGTGTTAAGCATTTGAATAAAAATATTTACCCGAGGTAGGTAATGTAAAGTCTATCTGATATATTTGAATGATAATACCATTACTCATTAACGTTTAATAGGTAATTCTGTGTTTTTTAGATGCCAATCACTTGCCTAAGGATTCCACATATTACCTATGTAAATGGGATTATAATTTACTGGGAGTTTTTTTATCCTAATTTTTCAGATGAGAAAACTGAGGTGTGGAAAGTTTGAGGGACCTGCTCAAGGTCACTCACATAGTGTGGGGGATGAATGTCAGTATCAAAGCTTAGTCAGTATGACTCAGGAACTCACAACCTTTACCCCTTAATGTGCTACCTCCCAGTAACTAGTGGCTAAGACAGTTGTGAGGATATCGCCTTCTGTTTAATAATAAAGATTTAGGATAAGCTATCCCATGACAAAATACTCGTGTCTTAAGGCAATAAAGGTATTTGAGAAGGTCATCACAAAGCTGTGGGTTCGTAAGGGTAAGAGACTCTAAGACAATGAGGAGATAAATTGATTTTAGAGATTTTAAAATCATGAGATTAACGATTTTTTAAAAAGTAGATAACCTAAACATGTAAATGAATGTTACATTTTTTTAAAACTAAACTAAGAAATAATGATATTTTTCAAGTAATTCTGTCACATTGGAAAGCACTTTGGGAAACTGGTATTTGAGATCACATCAGAGATACTTTCTGAGCAAATAATGAACATGGATCACAGTATTTTTAAATGCTATACTGGCTCATGTTTTGTAGAATAGTATCACCCACTTTGCTCTCTGTGATTACACATAAGACTTAAATCTGAGTAAATCTTTTATCTTTTCACACACACGCATTCATATGCAACAAAACTGCCTGCAAATGACCTGATTTGACATCAAGAATGTTTAAATGTGGGATGACAATGGTTCCAGACAAGAAGAATTAGAAACACTTTTCCTTATTCATCTAGTAGATACAGCTAACAATCCTGGAAATCACATATAGTACACATTCAAGAAGACCCTGACAGTTAGACAGAAGTCAGGCTTCTAGGGACCCTCGGAACCAAGGAATGGCACTACAATAACTTGCCTGAATTTTCTTTTCAGGTTTATTTATCTCAGACTTAGTGAGGGAGAAGCCAACAACCTAGAAATGCCAAAGGACATCAGTCAAAAAAGCTGATGAAAAGCCTGCTCTCTATAGCTTAATGACCAAGAAAGGCACTGCCAAGAAAGATATAGCATTGTAGACAACAATTGCCCTATTCCAGGGAATACCACTGTTGTGATCCCATTCCCACCTCTATAAGCAAAAGCTGAGTGGGGCACCTAGGCTTCCACCTTCCACCTTCACCAGGCTGTAACAAGACACTGTTAAAAACAAAATGATATTTAATAATACTCGTTATTATTAGGATGGTTAGGAAGACTAAATTCAGGACTATTGCATGATCCCATTGCATGGAAAAATCACAATTTAGACCCAAGGAGAAGAGTGGGGTCAGTGGATGGAAAATTACTAAGGGGAAACATCAGGAGTAAGAAGGATTCTGGCCAAACCTACCTCACAGGGCTCACATTACTGACAAGACAGTGGAGGATGAGACACTGAATTAGATATCAAAGATGATCAGATATTTAGGACAAAGATTCCTTTCTAGCAAAATTTAGGTTTTTACTAAAACTCTATTTTACAAGGGCCTGCACATACACACTGAGGAGAAGGTTCAGGAGCCTCAATAAAGTTTGGTGAAGCAGAGAATCTTGTCAACACACCTAACTCCCTAGTTCCTTTGTGCCTATGTCAGAAAAGGATGAGTGTGAACTGGGATCAGGGTACTCAACCCTGCTGGGTATAATTAGCCTCTCCTTTGTTAATGGAGAATATGTGGGAAACCTAGATTTCACCTCAGCCAATGCTAACAAAGCATCCTTTCCCCACTGAGGGTGTCAGAGGAGGCACAGAGGAGACTCAGGATTCCTACCACCACACAGCATAATGAACCTGCACACTATTATTTCAGCAATGGTAACACGGGGAGCAATAATGAGACCTTCCTCCTCCTCCCAGCAAGGATGGTATCAGCGGAGGTCTAGTGTGGAGACTGAAATACCAGCAGTAATAAGATACTCCTTCTTTGCTGTCAAAAGAGGCTGGGTGAGGAACCTGGACTTTAATCTCCTCCACCTGGTGATAAAAAAGAGGGTTCCTTTCTCCCGCTGATGAAGTATCCTAGACCTGCTAAAAGACAAGATTTACATAAGATCCAGCTTTTCATAATAACCCCAAAATTCCAGAATACAGTGAAAAACTACTCATCATACTATGAAGTGGGACAATACTAAAATGAGAGGGCAATCAACAGATGATAGCACTGAGATAACACAGGTACTAGAATGATCTACAAAGAACATTAAAGCAGCTGCCATTAAAAAAAAATCTTCAATATGCAATTATGAACATATCTGAAGGAAATCAAAAATCTCAGCAAAAAATACAAAGAATCAGGAATGAAATAGAAGATATAAATAAGAAGCAAATGAATATTTTAGAACTAAAAATATTATACTCAAAATAAAAATCTTAATGAATAGGCTTAATAGTAGAATGAAGAGGGCAGTGGAAAGAATAAGTGAACTTAAAGACAAAACAACAGAAAACAGCCAACTTGAGAGAAAACAGACTTTAATAAGAAATAGACAGAATTTCAGCAAGTTGAAATTCTCAAAAGATTTAACGTTTTTATCACTCAAGTCTCAGGAGAAGGAAGAGGATGGTGTTGAAAATGTCCCAACTTTGTAAAAAAAAGACCAAAACCTAGGTATTTGAGAAGCTGAGCGAACACCAACTGGATAAACAAAGAAATTCTCATCAGGACTTACCACAGTTTAACCTCAGAAAACTAATGACAAAGAGAAATATCTTGAAAGCACTGAGAGAGAAACTGCACCTTTACCTATGAAAGGGGGGTGGGCAATTCAAATGGCTGTTAATTTTTAGTCAGAAATCATGAACATTTGAAGGAAGTGATGCAAAATTTTTCAAATGCTAAAAGAAAAAAGGGCAATCCAGAATTCTATATCTAGATAAGATACCCTATAGGATAAAAAGAAAGATACATTCTCAGATAAATTAAAAGTAGGGAGTTTCTGACTGGGGAATGTATCCTAAACAAATAGCTAAAGAAGGTTTTGAAACAAATAGAAAGTGATTTTTAAAAATTTGGAAAATCAGAAAAGAAGAAAGAAGAACATAAGAAAGAACAAAACTGTGGGTAAATACTATCAACTGCCAGATGAAACCACAAAAGACCCAAAATAGCCAAAGTTATCCTGAGCTAAAAGAACAGAGCTAGAGGCATCACACTACCAGACTTCAAAATATACTACAAAGCTATAATAAATTACAACAGCATAGTATTGGCATGAATACAGATGTACAGACCAACAAACAGAACTGAGAGCCCAGAAATAAATCTACAAAATTATGATCAACTGATCTTTGACAAAGATGTCAAGAACACACAATGCAGAAAGAATAGTCTCTCCAGTGAATAGTGTTGAGACAATTAGACATCCACGCGCAAAAAGAATGATATTGAACACCTCACACTATATGAAAAAATTCAACTCAAAGTGAATTAAAGACTTAAATATAAACCTAAAACTGTAAAACTGCAAGAAGAAAGCAGAAGGGAAAATCTTACTGTCACTGTTCTAGCCAATAATTTTTTTTGTTATCAGCCCAGAAGCAAAGGCAACAAAAGCATACACCAACCAGTGGGATTGCATTAAACTGAAAAGCTTATGAACAGCAAAAAAATAATCAACAGAGTGAAGAGACAATCTATAGAACAGAAGAAAGTATTTGCAAACAATACATTTGGTAAGAAATTAACATCCAAAATATATAAGGAACTCAAGCAATTTAATAATGAAAAATCAAACCAAATAACCCAACATTAAAAATGGTCAAATAACTCTAAAATAGACATTTCTCAAAGAAGACATCTAAATGGCCAACAAATATATGAAAAAATGTTCAACATCAGTAATCATCTTGGAAATGCAAATTAAAACCACAGTGAGATATCACCTCACACTTGTTAGAATGACTATTATCAAAAAGAAAACAAGTGTTAGCAGGGACATGGTGATAAGGGAATGCTTACACACTATTGGTGGGAATGTAAATTAGTAGATCCATTACCAAAAACACTATGAAGTTTTCTCAAAACATCAAAAATAGAACTACCACGTGACCCAGCAATTCTTCTCTTGGTTTATATCCAAAGGAAATGAAATTGCTATTGTGAAGAGTTATCTGCACTTCCATCTTTACTGAAACACTGTCCACAATAGCAAAGCTACAGAAATAACCTAACTTTCCATCAATGGATGACTGTATTAATAAATGTAGCATATATACATGCCATTTATTTATATAAAATAGAAGCCTATTCAGCCATAAAAAATTTCTTATTTGCAATAACATGGCTGGAACTGGAGGCCATTATACCAAATAAAATAAGCCAGGCACAGAAAGACAAATACTGCATAGTCGAACTTATATGTGGAAGCTAAAAAAGTTGAGCTCATAGAAGTTCAGAGCAGCATAGTGACTGCCAAGGGCTGAGGGGAGACAGGAAAGGAGGTTAAATAATTTAACTTTAAAAAAAAAATAGTGAGTAGACCCAGCAGTATGCTGTGGTGGTAAATATTTAACAGTAGGCTTTCCAGAGGTGGGAAACATTGATTTTTAGTGTTTGCCAATTTCTATGATATGCCAGTTGTAAGCTATGTGGAGTATCAGCAAACACAGAGATGGGAAAAGATGTACATGACTGCCTCTTGAGATGGTGCCATTAGCTTCAGTCCATCACTGGGTAGACACTAAAGGCAATACTAAAATAATGCTTTAGCAATATAGCATTATTACTGGAATTGTAACATAATTGTTTTTCATGTGTAACATTTATTTTTTATGAAATTTTTATTAAAATCATTTCTATTATTTCATAGTCATTTCAAACAGAAATCCATTTGAGAAAGTAGATCAATGCATTCGACAAATGTGCATATAACACATCTAAACTCTGTCTCCTATTTTGGTTTCCTGACGTACTTGAGAGAAGGAATATAACTTTGGCGAATCAGCTGACAAGCATGCCTCAGATAGAACTTCAGGACTTTCTTTTCCTGCCAGATATTATATTCAACCAAAGAGCTCACAGTGAGTCACAGTTGGAAAACCTTCATCACTGAATAACCAGAATAAAGCTTGGTGCTAGTATCTTTTTCAATCTGGAAGAGAAAAATTATTTTGACTGAGGTATCTTCCATTAGCACCAAGATTATCATATAAACTGAAATGTAATGACTGTGCATGGATCATAAGTTATAATAATCAGAGTGTAAGTGTTATTACTGACTGTGGAATTTAACTGGGTCAATTCTCAGCTTGTAAGAGCAGCTGGGCATCATCTCTAGTTGAGAAAATAAAAGTACCATTATAGAAATCTACAGAACAACTACTAGACTTAGAATCCCAGTGCAGAAATTGCAGCTTATCAAGAAAAAACATATAACCCTCATTCTCTCTCCTCCTCCCTCTTTTTCAACACACACACACACACACACAGGCACACACACACACACACACACACACACACACAGAAATACAAAATCACTGAAGAGATGTAGGCAGAGATCTTACATCATAAAAATTGTTTAAAATTTTGCAGAGAGGGATATCATTTCTTAATGCATTAGTTGCATTCAGAAGTAACTAGTTAGGCTTTTTGAACTCAAGTACAGAATTCAGGGTAAGTATTCAGTCTTCTACATCTCTTCCAAAATAAAATTCAGACTCATTTCCTGTGTGAAAATTAATAATCTGGAATTATGCCCTATTTACATTATTTATAATGTAGCCTTTTTTTCTAAAATATTATTAATTTTCAGAACATGTGCCAGAAATGTCTCTTTCCAAATTCACATTTCTGTAATAAATCTGAAAATATTCACCCCAACATATTAAAAACATGTTTTTAATTTCTTAAATTTTTATATTAAATTTTTCTAAGTTCAAATTTATTTACAATTCCCTACAAGATTAACACACAGCAGTTTTTCTTTTCATTGTTAGCTTATGTATATATTCTATAGCTTTTCTTTATGCAAAAATATGCTCAACATTGGATTTAGAATAATAATTTTAATTTTAGTATGATCAATTTAAAGTCAATTTACCTGTACTACTTGGGCTCAGAAATATATTTTTTTAATTGTTGATATATTTACTATTTAAATTGAATTTATTTCTAAGAAGCAATGTCACAATCTTTCAATATATCTTTCTAATTCTATTATTCTACATTATTCATTATTAAAGAATCTTTTGTCCTCTTATGTGGAAGACATTGATCTTATTCCTCAGGCACTGATCGACTTCCCAGTTCGTTGGCCTCTGCATCTCCCAGGGAGGGTTCTTAGTTCATTGTACTACTCTGCTCCCTGAGCATAATTCTGTATCAATGTTCTCCATTGCTCATGGCTCAGATTTCTGCGCCCTTTTAACTGAAAAGCAAATTGTCACGATAACCTGTGCAAAGTGACAGATTTTCTATCTGAAAACCAAGGTGTAGGAGTAGGACAGGGATCAGGAAACTATGACAGACCCCTGTCACAACAGAAAACACGTAGCTCACAAAGTCTAAAATATTTACATCTGGGCTCTTTACAGAAAAACATTTACTAACATGCGCAAAGACACTCAATTTTGTGTTTTCGTCACATAGAAAAAGTTATCTAACATAAAGACACATGGATAAATTATTTTACTGGGAATGGGAAAAAGTATTCTAGTTATGATTAAACTTCAGTGAATGTAAAGGGAGTGGTAATTTTGAGGAAATAAAAATGAAAATGTTTTGCATGAAAGAGACAGATAATAAATAAGAAAAATGTATTTTCTATTTTATTTTATTTTATTTTTTTGAGATGGATTCCTGATCTGTCACCCAGGCTGGAGTGCAATGGTGCAATCTGGGCTCACTGTAACCTCCACCTCCCCAATTTTTAAGCAATTCTCTTCCCTCAGCCTACCGAGTGGCTGGGATTACAGGCAACTGTTACCTTGCCCAGCTAATTATTATTATTTTTTTTTCAGTAGAGATGGAGTTTCTCTATGTTTGCCAGGCTGGTTTCAAATTCCTGACCTCAGGTGACCTGCCCACCTCGGCCTTCCAAAGTGCTGGGATTATAGGCAGGAGCCACTACGCCCAGCCAGATAAATGTATTTTCAAATGATATCACTGATAAAGAGTTAATATGCCCAATATGTCAATTCCAAAAATGATGAAAGAAAAGACTAAATTCTAAGCAAGAAAAACAGCAAAAGATATAAAGAAAAATTTATTGTTGCATATAAAAATGATTATCAACCTTGCATATAATTAAATACATGCAAATTAAAACTGCACTGAAATGTGGTTTCTTACCTATTAGATTACCCATTTGTCCCTATACTCTTCTAGGGTTTGGCTAACACCGTTGGTAGTTTCTCAGCAAATAAATAACTGTCAACCCCCAGCCTCAAGATCACTCCAGTTCTCAACATCCTGCACTCTAGCTAAGGGCCTGGTTATTATGAAAAGGGACAAGCTACCCTATTGTCACCTCTCAAACTTTCCGTCCCATACAATCCAAGAGCATAATACCATAGGTCAAGTATCCCTTATCTGAAACACTTTGGACCAAAAGCATTTCTGATTTGAATTTTTCTCAGATTTTGAAATAATTGCATCTACATAGTGAGATGTGTTGGGGATATTATAAAACATATAATTTATGACATATATATTTATGTCTAAACATATAATTTATTTTTATAGACATCACATATGCATAGACTTAAAGTAATTATTATTTTATTTATTTATTTATTTTTTGGACAGAGTTTTGCTCTTGTTACCCAGGCTGGAATGCAATGGCACGATCTCAGCTCACTGCAACCTCTGCCTCCTGGGTTCAACAATTCTCCTGCCTCAGCCTCCTGAGCAGCTGGGATTACAGGCACGTGCCACCATGCCCAGCTAATTTTTGTATTTTAGTAGAGACGGGGTTTCACCTTGTTGACCAGGATGGTCTCGATCTCTTGACCTCGTGATCCACCCGCCTCGGCCTCCCAAAGTGCTGGGATTACAGGCGTGGGCTACCGCACCTGGTCGACTTAAAGCAATTGTATATGATACAGTTAATAATTTTATGCATGAAACAAAGTTTGTGTCCACTGAACCATCAGAGAGCAAAGGTATCCCTATGTCAGTCACCCATGTGGACAATCGGTAGTTGTTTGACATCAACATCACGCCTGACTCGTAGTTTATAAGCTACTGATAAGCAATCATTTTCCTGCACTCATTCATACACAAGTACTATAAGTAAAAATTACGACACACTATTAGCAAAGTGAAAAATTCATCAGCACAGCAGCAGCACCAGAAACCCTGTACCAGCTGGGAGACAACAGCTACAACCATCAACGGCAGCTTTTCAGTTCCCACCTCCATTCCTATGTTTTCATTAAAAGGTTACTGTACACTCCATGTTAATTTTTTTAGGTGATAGATATTAGAAGCAGGTGAGGGAAAAGAAAGTGTGTCCCCTAGGGATAAGAAGACATTCTATCTGATGGCTTTTTAAAATGTGTCTTTTAGGGTAGTCTGACTCATTAACAATGGTATTGGTCTTAGAAGCCTCGCTTTGAATTTGTCCACTAACGTAGTTTCTTGTCCTGTCATGCATTGAGACTGCTCTAGTGCTTTCCCAGCCCATCACACATTTTTACCATGTTTTCTATAGGCACTTTTCCTGCTATGTCAACAACATCATCTTCATCATTGTGTGCCTCTGTTTTGACTGTGACCTATTGAATGAAGTCAGGTGTGGACTTTTCCACTTGGGGAGTCATGTTAGTGCTCAAAAAATTCTGGTTTTTGAGCATTTTGAATTACGGATTTTTGGATTAGGGATGCTCAAACTGAATTTGTTTTACACCAACAAATTTCGAGTAATTTGTTATGAAACCATAGTAGTTGGATATTATATTTTCAAAACTATATCAAGAAAAATCTTGAGGTAAAAATAAAAAATAATAAATTAATAAAATTAATATAGGCATCGAAGAGGTAAGTATGATATTCTGAATTAGGCTAAAATACTGCTTCCATATATCAACAATTTTCTAGTGGAACATTAAGTATACACCACTGTAAATGGTACAGCACAAGAATCTGATGCTATAAAGGCAATATCTTAAAATATGGAAAAATTAAGGTGAAAGTAATCCTAAGGATTGTCTTCCTTAAAGAACAGTAAAATAAGAAATAATAAATGTGAAAAAAATTTTATTTCTAAAACATCCTTCTGCTTTTTCATAGAAGTAGTTTTTAAATGAAAGCAATATTATCCTGTATAACTGATATTAAATTTTTTTATAGAAACAATCACCTAGGTAACAGAACTCCATAAAAGAATATAACAATTTGGGATATGGTTTTCATCTTTCTCATAAGAATAAGCCAAGAAAAACAGTTTTGAATTTTAAGATGTTAGTGAGGTGATTCTTAGAATAATTTGATTTTGAAAATACTAACACAAATATTTAACAGAAATAAGCTTCTAAAAGAATGTAAGATGCATTTAAAAACATTCCGTCTTTGTAGATGGAAAGTCCCGGATAGCCAGGATGTTAAAAAATAAAGATTAGAAATTTAATTTTTTATCATGGAGGAAGATCAGAAGGATACAAATGTGAGCAAGATATCTTATTTTGCAGGGTGATAAACACAATTTTCAATAATGCATAAAATCTCATAATGGGGTTATAGAATTATAATCAAAATAGGAGCATTGAATTCATGTTGTTTATTTTTGAAAAGAAAATGATAAATAAATTATAATATATACAGAAAAGTTTACTTACTCAGCCTGAACTAACTCAGCAGACCAGGAATTTGATGACATTACTCACGTGACCCTCAAATGTCTGGCTGCCCACTAGGTTGATGGGGTCATTGGGCCACAGGTTTGCACATAATTCAGGTTAGCCCATCGTTTTTTCACATGGTGGTGGTCTAAGACTTTCTAACATCGTCAAGTTGACAAGTCCTAATATACACGTACCCTACAAACCTCTGCTCGTGTCTCCATGTAATGCAGCATTGGCCAAAGCAAGTCATATGGCCAACTCAGAGCCATCATTACTTCTTTCTGGATGGGAAAAATTTGTAGCCAATTTTACAATCTACAGCAACTCAGTGTTTGGCTACATATATTTATACTTCTCCTGTGAGCAAAGTAATTCAACACAAAATCGCCCAAACAAAATAAATTTCTTGCTCCTGTAAGCAACATTCTCCAATGCAGGACTCTCTGATTTAGTCAAATATGGCATCAGAATTGCGACGTGGAAGCATATGAGGATACTCTTGAGGTGGAGACCTATAAGTAAGTAACCTTTTATAACATACAGGCTAGACAGGCATGGGAACACCCAATATGCATTCTTATTCAGATAGAAGAACAGAGGGAGTCACGAAGTCACTGGCCATAGCAATTCTAAAGCCTTGATGGGAAAATATTGCCAGGGCTCTCTATGCTGGGGACAGGAACTATCCTGTGTATGGCCTAGATATAATCCCTAGAAATGGGACCCTGTCCACTGACCTCTTTATATCTCTCAGATTATTTCCCAGTGTTATATTTTTTCTGTTCCATGGGAGCCTCTCTATTTAAATGTTTGCCATAACCCATGATTAAGCTTTTTATATTCTATTCTCTCCCCTCTGAGATATACTTCATATTTCATAAGGCATAGACCATCTTGGTAATTGTGGTTAATTAAAGAAGGCAGTAAATTCTTTGCCATCTTTCCCACTTATTTGCTTTCTTCTGGAATTAGTGCTGGCTCTTGGGACTAGATTTGATGAATAGAGTGTGACAGAATAGATGTTTAACCACTGGGCTTGGGCTGTAAGACATACACAGTGTCTGCTTTTTCCTACATGGTCCAATCCTTCTCAGAAATCAGATGCCATGAAAGACGTCCAACTATACTGAGATAACCTGTGAGGAAGGCCAAGTTAACCATCTGGAGATAGAGGCCACTGTAGGAGCAGCGAGGTGCCAGGTGTGTAGGGGAAGCTTTCTTGGGTCTTTCAGGCCAGTATAGCTTCCTCCTGAATGCAGTCAAGTGAATGGCCCCAGTTAGCAGAACACAGAGCAGAAGAAACATCCAGCTAACTCAGACCTAATTCTTGACCCATAAAATCAAGAGCTAGAGTAAATTAAATTTGAGCAATTCATTGCATAGAAGTAGATCATAGAAGTAGATAACAAGATCAACAAAAATCGGGTAGCATTCTCAATCTGCTTTCTGCTTATGAAAAGTTAGAGGCCCAGAAACTTCTTTTTAAAGAATTCTGCTCTTTTGTATGCCACAATTGTGATACTTTCACTAGTACAATTCCCTTGAAAGCTTTATCTCCTTTCTATGAATATGATCCAGGTGTATGTTTATTGCTTCAAGGCTAAATCTATGATTCTTTGGAAGACAGGCGGCGCTCTAAGACTTTCTCTATAAAGGATGTATCAATCTTCAGTAGATCATGCCTATGTTACATCATTTAATAAAACTAAGTCAGACTACATCAATTTTTTGTTGGTGGCTTTTGATGACATATTAATATTGTAGAGCACAGGCCACACTGAAACAAAATAAGGTCATGCATTGACACTAAGAAATACACATTTCTTTCTTTCTTTCTTTTTTTCTTTCTTTTTTTTTTTTTGAGACTGTCTTTGTAGCCCAGGCTGGAGTGCAGTGGCACGAGCTCAACTCATTACAGCCTCTACCTCCTGGGTCCTGGTTCAAGCAATTCTCCTGCCTCAGCATTCTGAGTAGCTGGGAGTATGGGCATGCACCACCATGCCCAGCTAATTTTTGTATTTTTAGCAGAGATGGGGTTTCACCATGTTGTCCAGCCTGGGCTTGAACTCCTGACCTCATGATCCACCCACCTCAGCTTCCCAAAGTGTTGGGATTACAGGCGTGAGCCCGGCCATATTTTCTTCAACTCTAAGTATTTCTCCCCTCTGAAACTACTAAAGTAATTAATGCCTTTAGTGTAAGACTAGACAAGCATGTCTACTCAGAGATGACCTACTAGAATTTTATTTCTGCAGAATGTGAATTCATCTGATTCTGGGAATAAAAATGTTTCAAAAAGTGATAAAGAATATGGAAAATAAAGAAAATGTGGCACATATACACCATGGAATACTATGCAGCCATAAAAGAGGATAAGTTCATGTCCTTTGCAGGGACAGGGATGAATCTGGAAACCATCATTCTCAGCAAGCTGACACAAGAACAGAAAACCAAACACTGCATGTTCTCACTCATAAGTGGGAGTTGAACAATGAGAACACATGGACACAGGGAGAGGAACACCACACAGGGAGGGGAATAATGGGGTCTGTTGAGGGGCAGGGGTCTAGGAGAGGGATAGTGGAGGGTGGGGAGGTTGGGGAGGGATAACATTGGGCAAAATGCCTGATGTAGGTGACAGGGGGATGGAGGCAGCAAACCACCATGGCATGTGTGTACCTATGCAACAATCCTGCAAGATCTGCACATGTACCCCAGAACTTAAAGTATAATAATAGTAAAAAACAAAAAGAATATGAAAAATAAACCTCTCTAAACCCAACACAAACTCCAAGGTTTTCCCAACTCTTCTGTAGTTTCCATTATTGATCCCCTTTCCTGGACATGTGGATCTTATTTGATCTAGTGATTAAAGCACATACATGTGATTGCCACCTTGGTTTTTCATTGTGATATTACTTCCCAATGGTGCAGAATCTTTCCAACATGAATTTGAACCATCTTCACATCAGAGTTGTCTTCAGAACTTTGGACATGATTGTCATGTCCCCAGATCAGATTTTCTGGAAACACTGTAAACATCATAAGTAAATTCAGCATTGGCAAGACCCCCATTTTCCATCTAACAGTTTAAAATGTATTATCTGCCCTCACTTTCAAAACTGTTTAAAGTACATAAAACATTCCTGAATCTTCTTCATAATATTTATGTTTCCCATTTCAAAACAACTTTCCCAGGTTTTGTAAAATTGTTTCACTTTGTAACTCCTTCTATGCCTTTATTTAATCCATAGACTCTTAAATCTTTGTTTGAATCAATAAGATTCAATCTCAAGTGAAAACAGCCTTACGTTTGTTTTCCAACCTAATATTAATACTTCTCTGACATATATGTACCTGAGAAAAGTTGAAGCAATTTTTCTAAGCTTCTAATTTCCTATTTTGAGTAACCCTAAGATTATGAAAAACTGTAGGAAGCTTGTTTTTTTAATGGCCTCCATTGCCTTCTTCCTTTCTTCAGTCTTCCATGTAACCTAAGTTGTTTTTGATAGAACTGCAATAATTTATGTGATGAAAACAATTTCATGAATTTTAGACACCCTGAAGAACTTGGACATGATCAAAGTACAGCAGGAAAGTTTAGACATAAATTCAATATTAGCTTCCCAAATAAGAGAATATTAAACTGAACATGATTTGATGTCATGAATATTTCTCTCTATGTGAAATATGCTGACTCATTTAGTCAGATTCAATCCAGCAAAGTCCAGTAGGATGCTGCCTACATGTATAAGCATGTTGGCAACGTAGAGCTACTGTGTAAGCAGAATTATTTTGAAAGGTAATTATATTCATTGACGGCCTAAGCAGGATACATGCCAGATAGAAAATATTGTATTATTAAACATCTGCACAAAAACTACATGAAGACATCAATTGTACTTGGCTCATAGTATCCTCAGGAGACTGGGTTTGGTATCTTTGATTTGATTTTGATCTCATGTAAGGAATGACTGTTATTTGTAACTTGGGCCATTTTTAGAATCCTTGATTAAGGCAATCCAACAAAATATGCAGCAGCAATTATGTTAACATTTAACATGTTTTGATTATAACAGATTGTAAAACACCAAAATGTCCTCAAGTATATTTATAGAGACATATGACTCAAGGTTCAACTGTCTCTCTGTGTGTGTGTGTTCTTAGCAAGTTGAAACTTCAAATAAGTAAATAGGGAGGCAATTATTTATTGGAATCCTAGAATATGGGCCAAAGAACTAATATTATTGCATTTAGATAATATGCATTTTTGGAAAGAAGAACCTTAGAGGAATAGCCTGAAAATTTTACTGCAATTTTAAGGCAAATGGATGTTAAATCTAAACTAAATACCCCGCACATGCACAATCAGGTCTCTGAAAAGGTAAGGATAACATAATTAAACCTTAGTTCTCAAAACTGGCATACCCTTTATTTAAACTGATGATGCTTTAATTCTAATGTGGCAAATGTTAAGTTAACCATTTTGTGTGTGTGTGAAACAACACACTTTATCAGAGTAATAATCACTTTATTACTTTGCTTAGCTATTGCAAGGTTGCATACATTAAAACCAGAATTTTAGCTCTAGAGTGAGTCTAGGACACTTTCGAAAAGGTTGTTCATTTCACAATGCCATTTAAATTTCAACAGCTAGATTTGAGCATTTGGTATTTTTAGAGAGCAACGGTCATGTAAATTCTAAAGGTCTAAAAGAGAACTTAGCAATCACAATTCTAAAGTTATTTTTAACATGTCTCCTACTTCGTTATTTTTTCATGAAATAATGATGTACAAAGAATGTCTGAGAAAATTAATATATAGCCTTCTTAAATAATTTTCAGTGCACTTGGCATTTTATTTTATATTAAATTTAATCTAAATTCATCTACTGTTTATTTTATCCCATTTTGTACTCATACTATTTTTACCTAATAGTTGTCATATTACTAGCATAATAATATGAATAACACATTCTACTGTCATTAATTGAGAGGGGGTGTCTGTGAGCATGTGGGGACTGGAATTGAAGCAGGTTTGTGGGAGAAAATGAAGACCTTGTCCTTAGACATGTTAGTTTGCAATGCTTAGCTAAACGTGGCTGACAAACCAACTTCCTATAGAAAAACAAATCAACAACGTAATCTCCAGTCCTTTCATCATTCATCTATGCTGAAATGATTCCTTCTCAGTGATGTGACTTCATTACTCTCTAACTCTTATCTTCATTTTTATCATAGCAATTAACACTATCTGAAATTACATCATTTATTTATCTATTTGTTTTTTTGGTTGCCTCTCACTGGAATAGAGGCTCCATGAAGATAATTTACTTTGTCATCTGCTATATTCTCAGAATATAGAATAGTATTTGGAACACAGTAACTCTTCAATAAATACTTGTTGAATAGATAAATGATTACAATATTTCAGATATTACTTCAATTAACTCTAGCAATTTGTTTGCAAGACACCAAATCTAGAATTTGCTGGTAAGGGTAAGTCCAATCAACTCTTTAAGCAGAACATAGCTGTTATGTTAACAGTTTGTGGTTTGGGAATACACACACACACACACACACACACACACACACACACACACACGTATGTTTTCCCAAGTGTCCTCTCTCTCTCTCTCTCCATATACGTGTGTGTGTGTATATATGTGTGTGTGTGTGTGTGTGTGTGTGTGTGTGTGTGTGTGTGTGTATGTATGTTTAGAAAAATGGGAAAATGGGCCACAGATAATATACAATTTTTATTCTTTTAGCACTTTGTGGTAGGTTCAATGATTAGTTATCTGTAATCTAACAGCAACAATCAACAGTAAACAAGCACTCTCACTGGAAAGAGATATTTCTCACAGGTATTTGGTAAGCCTAATATATCCTATTTTTGCAATGTGTATACATTGTCTCACAGAAAAGATGCCTGGAAATTTTAGTTTTGCTTACTCAATAAAATATAAAATCATAAAAGGTTGCCATTTCTTTTATCTCTCAGTGAGAAGGAATAAACTATATGTGGTATGATGAGTTATTAGAAAGTATCAGGCTTATAAATAGAAATTTAACTCACTCTGCCATACCTTCGATAATCATGCCTATATGTATACAAAATCTCAGACTGTTGTCCAACTGAAAAATTACAAAAGTTCTTGATCTACAGAGCAAAAAATTAAATCTATTACTATTTTAGTAATAGTTTAGTAATTATGCTGTATTGTTTAAGGAATAATGACAATTAAAAAAAAGGTCTGCACATGTTCAATACTGGCAAAACCATTCATTTTCCTCTTAAGGCCATACATAGTTAATATTAAAACGGGATATAATAAACAGGAAGAAATACAAATTATTTTTAAAAATGTCTGAATATTCCCTATTTACTCCAGGGATTTGATAGTTATCTTAAAGACTGAATAGTTTAAGCCAATTATTTGCACTATAGGCATTGCTCTTGCTTATTCCAATACTTCTTACATTTTCAGCACTCAAAATAATGTAGTCTCTCAATATCTATAGGATGTTGGTTCCAAAAACTCCATGATTACCAAAACCTACAGATGCTCAAGTTTCTTACATAAAATGATGTAGTATTTGCATATGACTTACCCCTATGTTTCCACATCCTTTAAATCAACTTTAGATTAGTTTTAATATCTAATACAATGTAAATTCTATAAAAAATAGTTGTTATGCTATATTGTTTAAGGAATAATGGCAAGGAAAAAAAGACTATACATGTTCAGCACTGAAACAACCATCCTTTTTATTTTTTTTTCCTTTTATATTCCCCCAAAGAATATAGTTAATTTTTACTTATTAAGAGGTAAATGGAATGGGCAAATATTTTCAATCCACAGTTGATTGAATCCATGGATGTGGAACCCACGGATAGGGAGGGTTGACTGTATATATTGTACAAAGATGTTTAACTCAAGTATAACACACGCACATACACACCACAATATTCACGCATACATATGTTCTACTATAAATGTTCACACACACATATGTTCAGTATATAGAGCCATGTATTTTCATGTAGGTATAGCCCTGTGCACCACCATAGGAAGGAAGGTACAGGGCAATTTTTTAGCATCTCAGAATGCACCTTTATGTTCCTACCCAACAAACACCATCCCCCACATACTGAGATTACTACTAGTCTTAGTTCTCACATGGTAAAAATTGCACCTGTTTTTGAACTTCATATTAATGTAAATATAATAATAAAGTATATACATTAAAAAGAACAGGTCTATGTTGGTATAATTTACATATAGTGAATTACCCTTTAAAGTTGTACAGTTATATGAATTTCACATTCAGTGGTGTAATCACCAGCATAGATAGATAAGATATAAAGCATTTCACTGACCACCTCAGTTCCCTCATTCAACTTCATAGGCAAAACCCCTCCGTAAAACTCAAGTTCTGAAAAACACTGGCCTGTTTTTTGCTCCCATGAGTTTGACTTTTCAAAATATATAAATGAAATCATATTATGTATGCCCTTTGAATTGCATAAATCATTTGTGATTCATCCCAGTTGGTTGTATCAGTATTGTTTCTTTTTTTTAATAAATGGCATTTAATTCTATGGATGCACCAGAGTTTATCCTTTCACCATAATTGATGTACATTTGGATTATTTCTAATTTGGGGTGGTTATGAATAAGGCATCTGCAGATATTCACCTATAGAATTGCATGCTGATGTATACTTTCATTTCTCTTGAGTAACAACCTAGTAGAGAGTTTGTTAGGTCATATGGTAAATACATGTGTAATATATGTGTGTAAATAAAAGACTGTTCTCTGAAGCAATAAACCTTTTTGCATTTTACATCAACGATGCTTGGCAATTAAAGTTGTCCTTCATTTTCACCAGTATGTAATGGCATACAGTTGTAGTTTCAATTTTACTTTTCCCAATGTCTAGTGATATTAAGGGACATTTTACATTCTTACTGTCTATATTTATATATTACTTAATAAAGTGTTTGTTCAAATTTTTTATGTATTTTTATTGAATTGTTTGTCTTAGTGAGGTATATGTTATCATTTAAGGGTGCTATAACAAATATAGTACAAACTGCTTGGCTTAAACAACAAATCATTTATTTCTCACAGTTGTCAGGGCTTAAGAGTTTCAAGATCAAGGTGCTAGCAAATACAATCAATGTATGGTGAGGACTCACTTCCTGGTTTGCAGGTGGCTGTCTACTCTTTTCATTCTCATATGGTGGCAAGGAGGGAGTGAGAGAGAGTGCATGAGAGACAGAGAGAGAGAGAGGGAGAGAGAGAGTGTGTCCCTCTTTGAGAGCATTAATCTTATTCATGAAGCTCAATGCTCATGACCTATTTACCTTCCAAAGACCACACCTCTTAGTGCCATCACATTGGTTAGGGTTTCAACAAATAAATTTTGGGGATACACAAGCATTCAGCCCATAATTTGTGATAGTTCTTTGTATATACTTGATACAAATCCTTTTCAGATATGCATTTTATTTTCATCTTCTTAACATTGTCTGTCAAAAATGAAATTTGATCAAGTGTAATATATATTTTTTAAAGCTTAGATTGTGTTTTGGTGTGCTAAGAAAGCTTTAGTTTCCCCAAGGTCTCAATAAGTTTTGCAGTTTTTTTGTGTGGAAGTTTTCTGACTTTAGTCCTGGTTTTAAATCAATGATACATTTTATGTTAATATGAAAATTGGCAAAAAATTTGATTTGAGTTTTATTTATCTTACATCTAGATGCCCACATTTTTTAGCACCAATTTCTTTAAAAAATACTTTTCCCAGGACTCTCCAAGATGGCTGAATAGACACAGCTCTGATGCACAACACCCAGTGAGAGATATGCAGAAATCCAGAGATCTCCTACCTCCAACTGAGGTACCAGGTGCATTTCAATGGATCTGGTCCAACAGTGAGCAATGCCCAGACAGGGAAGACCAAGGCATGGAGGGGTGCTGCTTCATCCAGAAAGTGCATCTGACTGGCAAGGGATCATAACCCCTCAACAACACGGGAGCACAGTATGACCACGAAAGAGTGTGATGAATTGACAAAAACAGGCTTCAGAAGGTGGATAATCACAAACTTTTCTGAGCTAAAAGAACACATTCTAACTCAATGCAAAGAAACCAAAAACCTTGAAAAATGTTAGACAAAATGCTAACTGGAATAACCAGTTTAGAGAAGAACCTAACTTGATGGAGTTGAAAAACACAACACGAGAACTACGTGAAGCAAACAAAAATTTTAATAGCCAAATTGATCAAGCAGAAGAAAGGTTATCAGATATTGAAGATCAACTCAATGAAATAAAAAGAGAAGGCAAGATAAGAGAAAAAAGAGAGAAAAGAAATGAACAAAGCCTCCAAGAAATACGGGATTATGTGAAAAGACCTAATCTATGCTTGATTGGTGTACCTGAATATGATGGGAAGAATGAATCCAAGCTGGAAATCATGCTCCAGGATATTATCCAGGAGAACATCCCAAGCCTAGCAAGGCAGTCCAACATTCAAATTCTAGAAATACAGAGAACTCCACAAAGACATTCATTAAGAAGATCAACCCCAAGGCACATAATTGTCAGATTCATCAGGATTGAAATGAAGGAAAAAATACTAAGGGCAGTCAGAGAGAAAGGTTAGGTCACCCCAGAGGGAAGACAATCAGACTCACAGAAGATCCCTCAGCAGAAATCCTACAAGCCAAAAAAGAGTGGGGGCCAATATTCAACATCCTTAAATAAAAGAAATTTCAACGCAGACTCCCATATCCAGACAAACTAAGCTTTATAAGTTAAGGAGAAATAAAATTCTTTATGGACAAGCAACTACTGAGAGATTTCGTCACCGCCAGACCAGCCCTATCAGAACTCCTGAAAGAAACACTAAGCACAGAAAGGAACAAGTACCAGTCACTGCAAAAGCAAACCAGTTGGCAAAGACCAAAAATGCAATGAAGAAAATGAGTCAATTAATGGGAAAGAAAACCAGCAAGTAACAAAATTGCAGGATCAAATTCAAACATAGCAATATTAACATTGAATGTAAATGGCCTAACCACCCCAATCAAAAGACACAGACTGGCAAACTGGATAAAAAGTCAAGACCCATCACTGTGCTGTATTCAAGAAACTCATCTCAGACGCAAAGACACACATAGACTCAAAATAAAGGGATGGAAGAAGATTTACCAAGCAAATGGAGAGAGAGAGAAAAAAAAGCAGGGGTTGCAATCCTAATCACTGATAAAATGGACTTCAAACCAACAAAGATCAAAAGAGACAAAGAAGGACATTACATAATAGTAAAAGGATCAATCTAACAAGAAGAGCTAACTATCCTAAATATATACACACCCAACACAGAAGCACCCAGATACATAAAGCAAGTTCTTAGCGACCGAAAACGACATTTAGAGTCCCACACAATAATAGTGGGAGACTTAAGCACTCCACTGTAAATATTAGACAGATCAATGAGACAGAAAATTAACAAGGTTATCCATGACTTGAATGCAGAGCTGGATAAAGCAGACCTAATAGACATATACAGAATGCTCCACCCCAAATCCAAGAATATACGTTTTTCTCAGCACCACATAACACTTATTCTAAAATAGACCAGATCATTGGAAGCAAATCACTCCTCAGCAAATGCAAAATAACAGAAATCATAACAAATGGTCTTTCAGACCACAGTGCAATCAGACTAGAACTCAGGATCAAGAAACACACTCAAACCTGCACAACCACATGGAAACTGAACAACTTGCTTCTTAGTGTTGACTGGATAAACAATGAAAAGAAGGCAAAAATAAAGATGTTCTTTGAAACCAATCAGAATGAAGACACAACTTACCAGAATCTCTGGGACACCTTTAAAGCAGTGTTGAGCAGGAAATTTATAGCAATAAATGCCCACATGAGAAACAATGGAAGATCTAAAATTGACACCCTATCATCAAAATTGAAAGAGCTAGAGGAGGAAGAAAAGAAAACTCAAAAGCTAGCGGAAGACAAGATATAACTAAGATCAGAGCAGAACTGAAGGAGATAGAGACACAAAAAACCCTTCAAAAAATCAATAAATCCAGCAGCTGGTTTTTTGAAAAGATCAACAAAATAGACACACCACTAGCCAGACTAATAAAAAAGAAAAGAGAGAAGAATCAAAAAGATGGAATAAAAGAAGATAAAGGGGACATCACCACTGAGCCTACAGAAATAAAATCTACCATCAGAGATTATTACAAATAGCTATATGCAGAAAAACAAGTAAACCAGGAAGAAATGGGTAAATTCCTGGACACTTGTACTCTACTAAGACTAAACTAGGAGTAAGTTCAAACCCTGAATAAACCAATAACAAGGGCTGAAGTTGAGGCAGCAATCAATAGCCTACCAACCAAAAAAAGTACAGGTCCAGATGGGTTCACAGCCAAATTCTACCAGACATATAAAGAGGAGCTGATTCCATTCCTTCTGAAACTGTATCAAACAATACAAAAGGAGGGAATCCTCATTTTATGAGACCAACATCATCCTGATACCAAAACCAGGTAGAGACTCAACTAAAAAACAAAACTTCAGACAAATATCCATAATGAACATTGATGTAAAAATCTTCAATAAAATACTGGCAAACCGATTGCAACAGCACATCAAAAAGCTTATCCATCACAATCAAGTAGGCTTCATCCTGGGGATGCAAGGCTGGTTCAACATATGCGAGTCCATAAATGTAATCCATCACATAAACAGAATCAAAGACAAAATCCACATGATTATCTCAATAGATGCAGAGAAGGCCTTCAACAAAATTCAACAGCCCTTCATGCTAAAAACTCAATAAACTAGGTACTGACAGAATATATCATAAAATGATAAATGCCATTTATGACAAACCTACAGCCACTATCATACTGAATAGGCAAAAGCTGGAAAAATTCCCTTTGAAATCAGGTAATAGAAAAGGATGCCCTCTCTCACCACTCCTATTTAATATAGTATTGGAAGTTCTAGCCAGAGCAATAAGGCAAGAAAAAGAAATAAAGGGTATTCAATTAGGAAAGGAGGAAGTCAAACTATCTCTATTTGCAGATGGCATGATTGTATATCTAGAAGACCCCATCATCTCAACCCAAAATCTCCTCAAACTGATAAGCAACTAAAGCAAAGCCTCAGGATACCAAAGCAATGTGCAGAAATCACAAGAATTCCTATATGCCAATAACAGACAACAGAGAGCCAAATCAAGAGTGAACTCCAATTAACAATTGCTACAAAAAGAATAAAATGCCTAGGAATACAACTTACAAAGGATGTAAAGGACCTCTTCAAGGGGAACTACAAACCGCACTGCTCAATGAAATCAGAGAGGACACAAACAGATGGAAACATATTCCATGCTTTGGTTAGGAAGAATTAATATCGCAAAACTGGCCACACTGCTCAAAGTAATCTATAGATTCAATGCTATACCCATCAAGCTACCAATGACCTTCTTCACAGAACTGGAAAAAACCACTTTAAGCTTCATACAGAATCACAAGATATCCTGCATAGTCAAGAGAATCCTAATCAAAAAGAACAAAGCCAGAAGCATCACACTGCCCAACTTCAAACTATACTACAAGGCTACAGTAAACAAAACAGCATGGTACTGGTCTCCTGTACTCCTGCCAATCTTTCTATTGAGCACCTTATAGCATTTCATAGAAAAGAATCCACAGGTGAATGTGAAGTCTCCTTGTGTGGAAGACCTCATTAGGTTTTTAATTTTCATCTCTATTAATACCCTGAATGTAAGCAGGTGAGCTCTTGGACCTGAGATAGACTTCTTGTTAGCTATCTTATAGTAAATAATAATTGTGCTAGTCCCTCTTTCTGTGGACAAGATCCTTTGTGCAATGAGATGAAAGCAAGAAGGGAAACGTTCCTGCATTACTAGCCAAACACCCCATAGAGAAGTTGCAAAGAACAATGAACTCTCTCAATTTACACACAGCGAGAGACACAGATCACCTTCTTCTCCCCCAAAGAAAGAATACAACAATATAAAAGCTGTTTCTCCTTAAAATTAAATGAAAATCATCCTGAATCCTCACCCTTATTATTCCAAGGTAAAGACCTCTTCCCATGGGCCAGTTAAACCCAAGAATCTCTGGCTTTTACAACCTATAGCTGTGTATAAAGTCTTCCTTACAGTACTTGAAATATACATATTAATGCCTATATTAATATCTATATAGGAAGAGAGCATTGAAAGCTTCCTAGAACCTTAGGAATTTGCCTAGGAAATGGTACTGGTACCAAAACAGAGACATAGACCGATGGAACAGAACAGAGGCCCCAGAAGCAATACCACACATCTACAACCATCTGATCTCTTATAAACCTGATAACATGGGGAGAAATGCCAGATATAGTATGCACCTAAAGTAAAATTTAAAAAAATATATATTTTCCCCATTGAATTTCTTTAGCAAATTTGTTAAAAACCAATTGAGCATTTTTAAACTCTATTTTTACTCTTTATTATTTTTTTACTCTCTACTCTGTGCCATTGGTCTATGTGTCTTTTGAAGGTCTTGCCTTCATTTTTTAAAGGCATTTTCACTGTCATTTTTGTTGATAAATTTTTGTTTTTCATTAAGCACCTTAAATTGTTGCTTAAATGACACTCCACTGTTTTCTGGCTTGCTTAATTTTGATGAGAAATTACTATAATTCTTATCTTTGTATTTCTATATGAGATCTTTTTTCTGTCTTCAAGATTGTTTATATTTGATTTTCAGCAACTGGACTATGTCTAGAGTTTTTGTTGTTAATGCTGTTATTGTTGCTGCATTTATTTCTTTTGAAATGGCCTGTTTTTTTTTCAGTTTGATATATTTTATGTCTTATTCTTCTAAAAATTTTGGCTTTTATATATTCAAATATTATTTTACCTTTCCTCTTTTTTTCTGGATGTTGAGTTATGCAGATGTTAGATTGTTTGATATTATCCCACAGCTCTTGTGTGTTCAGCCCTATCTCTTTATGTTTTATGTCTTTTTAGGTTGTGTTCTATTTTCTTATTTTTCAATTTTGGTAATTTTTATTAACATGTCTTTAATTTCATCCATTATTTTCTTAACTGTCTTAAGTCTGTTTATGAATCCAGATAAATAATTATATTTCATATTTTGCTACAGTTTTAGAATTTTCCATCTAATAATTTCTTATTTGTTTTATTTTTTGTTTTTTTTTATTTTTGTTTTTCGTTTTTGGAGCTTTATCACCCAGGCTGGAGGGCAATGTTGTGATCTCTACTTATTGTAACCACCACCTCCTCGGCTCAAGTGATTCTCCTGCCTTAGGCTCCTGAGGAGTTGGGTAGCAGCATTGGGGTTTCACCATGTTGGCCAGGCTGCTTTTGAACTCCTGACCTCAAATTATCTACCCACCTTGGCCTCCCAAAGTGCTGGGATTACAGACAGGAGCCACTACACCCAGCCTTTTATTTATTTTATTTTATTTTGAGACAGGGTCTCACTTTGTAGCCCAAGCTGGAGTACAGTGGCATGATCTTTGCTCACTGCCACCTCTGCCTCCAGGGCTCAAGTGGTTCTTATGCCCCAGCTTTCCAAGTAGCTAGGACTACAGGTGTGTGCCACCACACCCAGCTAATTTTTTGTATTTTAGTAAAGACGAGATTTCATCATGTTGCCTAGGGTGATCTTGAACTCCTCAGCTCAGACAATCTGCCTGCTTTGGCCTCACAAAGTGCTAGGATTATAGGCATGAGCCAATGCGCTTGGCCATTATGGTCTTATAGTTTCTATTTATCATCTAAAATTTTCCCATCTGTTTATGGATGTTGCTCCCTTTAACATATTAATCATTTCTATTTTAAAATACTTTGCCAAATAATTTCAACACCTCGGTCATCTCTGTGTCTTGCTGTATCTTTTAATTTTAAGCCTATTTTGTGTGTGCATTTAAATTTTTTAGTAAATCCTGGATGTTAGGTGTGGAACTGCAGAAACTGAAGTAAATCATATTAACATCTGAAAAGAGGTAAATTTCTTCTCTCAGACATTCACCTTGGTGGTTTGGGTGAATCTAGTCAGGACTTTGCTGGGGTGATATTTTGTTGTTGCTATGCTTATATTCTGCTGGTAGTTGGCTGCCGTTGCTTTGAGTTTGGAATGAAGTCAGAGATGCTGAAATATTTTTCTTAGTGTTTTACACTCAGCGTTTACCTCTATATGCATGTCTTTAACATAAAGGGAGTTTCCCTATGTGCCCTTGCCCCTCTGAAAACAATATTCCCCTATTGCTTGCTACTTGATGATTATTGGGCAGTGGTACGTAGCCAACATGGTGGTGCATTGTTTTAGTCAAGCCATAGTCTTAGGCAGGGCTTGGGAATGCCATTTATTTATCGTCCTTGTCCTGTTCCATGTGGTAGACAAATGCTACCCCTTATCTCTGAGAGATCTTGTACATGAGAGAGTTTCTTGCATTTCTCATATTAGTAGAAGATTTTTAATGGTACTGGTATAGGCTATTGGGTCCAGGCCGAGCACAGTGGCTCACGCCTGTAATCCCAGCACCTTGGGATGCTGAGGTGGGCAGATCACCTGAGGCTGGGAGTTTGAGACCAGCCTGACCAACATGGAGAAACCTCGTCTCTACTAAAAATACAAAATTAGTTGGGTATGATGGCGTTTGCCTGTAATCCCAGCTACTCAGGAGGCTGAGGCAGGAGAATCACTTGAACCTGGTAGGCAGAGGTTGCAGTGAGCCAAGATGTACTCCAGCCTGGGCAATAAGAGCCAAATTTCATCTCAAAACAGGATTGTGTCCTGTTTTGCTTTTTTTTTGGATCTATACTTCCGCTGGCCACGATCAATCTTTTTCTAAGCTCTGAGGGTGAGGGTGAGAGGGCTTGCTGTCAGTTTCCCAGCATTTTAAGCCTTTTGCTGTGTATAAGAGTAGGGTCTAGGCAGGTGGCTGAGGCTTACCCTTCAAAAATCAACTTCCAATGATGTATTTTACACAGAAGTTCTCTCTGGTCTTCTGTACTCCTGCCAATCTTTCTATCGAGCACCTTACAGTGTTTCATAGAAAAGAATCCATAGGTGAATGTGAAGTCTCCTTGTGTGGAAGGTCTTATTAGGTTTTTAATTTTCATCTCTATTAATACCCTGAATGTAAGCAGGTGAGCTCTTGGACCTGAGACAGGCTTCTTGTTAGCTATCTTACAGTAAATAATAAGTGTGCCAGTCCCTCTTTCCGTGAACAAGGCCCTTTGTGCAAGGAGATGAAAGCCAGAAGGGAAATGCTCCTGCATTACTAGCCAAGCACCCCATAGAGAAGGGGTAAAGAACAATGAACTCTCTCAATTTACACATGGTGAGAGACACAGGTCACCTTCTCCTCCCCCAAAGAAAGAATACAATAATATAAAAACTGTTTCTCCTTAAAATTAAATGAAAATCATCCTGAATCCTTACCTACCCTTATTATTCCAAGGTGAAGACGTCTTCCCATGGGCCAGTTAAACCCAAGAATCTCTGGCTTTTACAACCTATGGCTGTCTATAAAATCTTCCTTACAGTATTTGAAATATAAATATTAATACCTATATTAATATCTATATAGGAAGAGAACATTGCAAGCTTCCTAGAACCTTAGGAATTTGCCTAGGAAATGGTTCCAGGCTACAATAATTTGTCTGTCTCTGGAAAATAAGAGAAGTTTTACCATTCTTTTAGATCAGAGCAAGAAACTAGAAAAATGGTTACTGATCTAACTCTAATAGTATGTGAAGTGTAAAAAATTCCGAGGGAAGTGAAAGCAGGTATTTTCTATTTTTGTATTGTATACATTTATTTCCCTGTCTCAGGAGACGAGGGCTTTTTTAGGATCACTAAGATATCAGGAGTTTTATTTCTTCACAGGCTCCCAGGGGTTCCATATTGTTGCCAGTAACCCATACCTGGCCTTCAGCAGTTTTTTATTTTCAATTTTCATTTATGTTTTCTTACCCACTTGTTGAACAGCTGGTGTCTTTTATGTGCTCTGCCACAGGTTAAGTCAGTCAACATGCATAGTTTCTCCTTGAACATACCTGTCCTTCATTAGAATTTAGGCTAGACAGCTCTGTAAACCTGGTTCTCTGATGGGTTCAAAGTTATTGCTTTATACTGTATCCAGATTTTCTCATTGTTAGATCTGGAAGCTAAACTGCTAGCTACCTGTATCCTAGGTGAAAAGAGCACACATGGTATTTTTTCTTTCGTGTCTAGTATCTTTCTCAGCCCTATGCTTGCAAAATGCATCTATGTTGTTTTATGTAGAAGTTTATTATTTTCTATTGCTAGTAGTATTCTGCTATATGAACATTCTATAATTTATTTCTACATTCTCCAGTTGATGAACATTTAGATAGTCCCCAATTTGGGTTTATGTTGAACAAAGCACTATGAACATTTTTATGCAGATGTTTTTGTAGAAGCACACTCACAAATTTTGGAGTGATACTTCCTTAACATGCATAGATTTATGTTTAACTTTAGTAGGTAAACTACATAGATTTAAAAAGTGACTAGCAATTTGCACCACCATAGCAACTATGGCAGTGTTTGATCTTTCACATCTTTGACAATATTGATATTATTGGTGTTTTTAATGTTAATATTACTCAGTAATGATTCTGAATATTCTTAATTTGACTTTCTGCATTGATTTTAGAATTTACTACAAATAAAATTTTGCTCCAGTTTACAGATATTAATTTAGTTATTATTTTTGCTCATTAAACTAATCAATATCAGGTTTGAGAGAGCACATTGAGGAAATTACTCAATCTGGTTTCTTTTAATGTTTATTTGTTTTAAAGGTGAAGAAATGTTTGGAATAACAGAATAACAAGAAAAAAATTTTTCAGACTATTTCTCGATTATAACTGTTTATTACTACAAATACAATATAGGAATTACATTTATGTTTATGAATAGGATTGTAGTTTATGTCATCAAATAACTCTTCCCAAATGATACATACATTTCGACTTAGAGAAAGCCATTCAGAATATCTGCATAAATATTGTCCAGCTCCTATCAAATTATTTAAATTATTGATTTCGCAATTCTGTCTGCGTACAGTTGAAAGTCTTTCAAAAGTCAATACATCAACGTTGCACCAACATACTTTCTTAAAAAGCAGATATAAATTGACTAGCCTTCCCTTTTTAATAGATTTGTCATGTAACTAACCTATTAGTTTGTGCTTATGTCTGACAGTTACCTTGTTATCAGGCCAAGAATAATGTGCTACTATTTGAATTTAGTCATATGCAATGATTTTTGATGACTGTACATCCAGTGCTAAAGTACAGAGAAAGAAAAAAAAATGCTTTTCTTTGGTTTAGAGGTTGGCCAAGGGTACACAGACATACTATAACTTTATATTTAATAAGAGAAAAATTCAGTTAATCCAGAAAAGGGAAGTAACCCTCTAAGTTGAGGTATGTTTGGGTTTTTTCTTCATATTATCAACAGCAAGCTGTCTTTCATGTCTAGGATTCACCAGACAAATGATAAATGCCTGATACTCAGTGAATTTGACATTTGTAATGAAAAAATAGAGGTCCTGAGGCCTTATTTTAGCTCCTGGAATTGAAGAATCATGCATCATCATATCCATCTCCTGGATTAACCATAGCTTGTTATTAACTTACAGTGAAGAATGAAATGTTAGATATATTCTGAGGAGTCAAGTGAAGTTCATGTCACGAAAACAAAATACAATAACCCATGCTAGAATACATCTCTTTTCAAGCTTCGTCCATATTCTAACATTATAAGAAAAAATGTCCTGCTTTCCAAAGTAACAGTGCTTAATGATGAGGATGTTTTATATCCCATGTGAAAAGTAAACCCAGCAAATAAAAGTTATCTACTAGGACCCTGAGCGTATGCATATCACCCTGTTCAAGGAATAGCAAAATATGAATATATTTTGTAACAATTCCTGCTATGTTAACAGGTGAGCTTGTGCTACTCCAGGCAAAGTTTACTCTCTATATTACAGTTTTGCCAGGGGCTTTCATAATCTAATTAATCATTTATTTAAGAGACACATGTGGTCTGTTGAGAGAAAGAGAGTATAACATTTGTTTTTGAAATAATTAAGAAAACAATATGGTTGAAAAAATCAGCACAAAATACAGCAACCAATATAACTTTGGGTTATAACATGGGATTCAGGGTCCATGTCTGAAACTTCAGTGATTATTGGCCAGAAAATATTGAATACTACTGCATAATAATGATTATGATCAAGATGATGACCTAGAACATGACACGGAATATAGTTTCACTTTTACTGACTAATGTGTCTGTAAAAATGTGGTAGTATGGGAAACAAAAAACAATCTATAATTCACACACAAATACCCAAAGTTATATAATTTAATTTACTAAAACATAAACTAAAAAATAAGTAACCTGGGATAGATTTATGGTAACAGTGAACTGAAGGGGATGCCTTTGAGAAAGGGCATCAGTGAAAGGCAGATTATTTGTGTTTTAACATAAAACAATTAATTCATTTCTAGCTAATGGGACTGTTCTGAGTGATGGATAGTGATGAACCAGAAAGACCAATCTCTGTTTTCCTGGAGTTCACATTCTGCAGCAGGAAAGGTATATAATAAATAAGCAAACAAGAAAATGCCATATAATCAGGGCAGAGACAAGGTATCTCGGATCCAGCTGAGAAGTGATGAAAATGTGGATGTCAGACTGGATATCAGAAATACTTTTGAAGTTACATTGACAGGATTGGTTGCATACATGCAAATTTATATAAACATGGACATAAAATGTGGTAGTTTGTGCATATTACATAGACATAAATATACAGATATTTTTGAGAGCTTAGCTTTATGTTGGTTTTAGAAATTATTATTTCGTTTCTCCACAGGTCTCTGGAGGGATAAAACATGTGGCACAACCTGTGCGGCTCTTTGAATCTCCTTAAGTGCTCTAATCATTGTGTTACGTGACTTCTCAAATACATTTTTTATCTTATTCTAATAGAAGTGTTGATCTTTGTGATCATAATGAATACAGAGTGGAGGGTTTTGTTTATAAACTATAGTAAAAAGGAAAATGTAAGGTATAGCATTCTTTGATACCTATCATGTTAAATTAACAAATTTAACCACATCATAAATTCTCTGCTGATTTTCCAGCAATGCCAGGGTAGTTTCATTTTTTAAAAAAATAACTAGGGGAACATCTAAGCAGTGATCAGCATCTCAATGCATTTTTTCTCTCGTTCATGCTACTGATCATCTCATCATCTACCTCTGCCTCCTTCCTGTCCCATTCGCTCACTCTTCCCTCCAGATATCTCTCTGTTCCCATGTGTGTGTGTCTGTGTGTGTGTGTGTGGGGGGTGTCACCTTTTTGGCTACCTGCTCCAATTCTATCTTTCTCTTCTTTTATATGTCTGTCTTCATTCCTTAAAGTTTTCATGTTTTTTATTGTTGTTGTCCTCTTCTCTGATTTGTTTCTCCATTTCCCATCATGCTTTTCTCCAGCTTCCATCTCTCACCTCCTATGTCCTCCATGTGTTCAGCTCTGTAAATGCCCCTCTTCATAAATGACCAACAGCCTTAACTACATTAATTTAAAAAGAATAGACATCTGAGCCAAGCTACAATGGTAATACCACAAAATACAGGTCCTAGTCTACATGCATGCATGCACTCTCTTGACCATAGATTTCTGCTCAATGTAACTGGCATTCCAGGAATGTCTGAACTAATCACGGTCTATTTTGTTGGTGTGTGTGTGGGGCGGGGGGGCAGAGTCTTACTCTGTCCTCAGGCTGGAGTGCAGCGCCGTGATCTCAGCTCACTGCAACCTCTTCTTCCTCAGTTCAATTGATTCTCCTGCCTCAGCCTCCCAAGTAGCTGGGACTACAGGTACATGCCACCACGTATGGCTAATTTTTGTATTTTTAGTAGAGAGAGGGTTTCACCATGTTGGCCAGGATGGTCTTGATCTCCTGACCTCATGATTCACCCACCTTGGCCTCCCAAAGTGCTGGGATTACAGGCATAGGCCACCATACCCAGCCCTGATCACAGTCTTATGTGCCATAGAATAAAGACTTTGCAGTTCAGTGGAGAGAAGCTCATAGTTCTCTGTCCGCACCATCACAGCATACATTACATCATTTTAGCACTCTCCTATTTTCTTCAACTCAGTCCAATCCAGCAAGCTGTCCCCCATATTGCTCAGAGTCCAGTCAGATATATCTGTCTCATGCCTCTTACTCCACACTTAATTTATGCCATCCATTTCACACTGACTTACTACTAAGGTTCTAGACACTGCAGGACCTTCCCAGAACCCATGGTATAGCCCACCTTATCAGATCAGTGACATTTTCAGCTTCCAGCCAGCAGACAGTTTTTCCTTGCCGACTCACTGTGCAGTTATGGCATGTGTGGTAAATGCGGCTGCTACTCTTGCACTGATCTAGCTTTTCCAGGAGCTGCCTTCAGAGGCCAGGTAACAAAACCTGGAAAAGTGGGGACAGTTAAAAGCCAGTGGGGTAAACGTTGACTAATGAGTGATAGGAAATGGAAAGGAACTGGTGAATAAAATCTTTTCTACTTCTAGTGATTGTTCTGAGGTCCCATGTTTTCATAAAGTCTTGTTTGAGAAATGCTGCCTGACAAGAAATCAGCTGTACTTTATGATGAGGCTTTGGCCAATTCGTTCATTTGCTTTTGCTTTTCTTTCTTTCCTCCCACACTGCCTTTTCCTTCACTATCACTTTTCTGGGTTTCAAGCCTCCTAAAATGTTTGTTTCAGATTTTGTCTTCCAGAGAAATCATGCTAAAATTTTTTCCCAAAGTTGCAATTACTAATCTCTGTGGTGGCCATAAGACCGAGTCAGGCCACTTGAAGTCCAGCCACAGTATTTTTATTGATATACAATATTTATACATATGTATGTGATAAATGTGATGTTTTGTTTTATGTATAGAATGTGTAATGGTTCAAGTCAAGGCATTTAGGGCATCCATCATCTTGAGTATTTATCATTTGTATGTGTTGAACACATTTCAAGTCCTTGAAATATACAATACTTTGTTGTTTACTATAGTCTCCTACACTGCTATTTAACATTGAAATACAATTCTATCTAACTTTATCTTTCTACCCATTATCCAACCTCTCCTCATTCCCCGCTACCCCACACTCTTCCCAGTCTCTGGCATATTTTACTCTACCCTCTATTTTCCTGAGATGAACTTTCTTCACTCTCATATATCATAAGAATATTAAATATTTTTATTTCTCTTTCTGGATGATTTCGCTTAACACAATAACCTTCAGTTCTATACATGTTGCTGCAAATTACACAATTTCATTGTTTTATTATGGCTAAATAGCATTCCATTGCATACCACATTTTCCTTATTCATGTATCTATTAAAGGTCACTTAGGTTCACTTTATATCTTTGCTATTGTGAATAGTGCTGCAATAAACATAAAATTGCAAGTAACCCCTTCATATACTGATTTCCTTTCCTTTGGATAAATACCCAGTAGTGAGATTGCTGGATTATATTGTTCTATTTTTGGTTATTTAAAAAATCTCCATACTGTTTTCCATAGTGGCTGTGCCAATTTACATTTCTATCAATAGTGTATAAGAGTCCCTTTTTCTCTGTATCCTCACTAGCATGTTTTATTTTTGTCTTTTTAATAACAAGCATTAGAAAACACACATTCTAAGTGGAGTAAGATGATACATAATTGTGGTTTTTGTCTGCATTTTCTTGATGATTAATACATCTGAGCATTTTGTATATACTTCTTGACAATTTATATATCTTCTTTTGAGAAATGCCTATATCCTTTGCCCACTTTTTAGTGGAATTTTTTTTCACTGTTTAGTTCCTTGCATATTTTAAATGTAGTCCCTTGTTGGATAAATAATTTTTGGGTTCTATACAAATATTAAAATTGTTTTTGACAATTTCTGGAAAAAAAAGATGTTAGTGTTTCGATAGGGATTTCATCAAATTTTTAGATTGCTTTGGATCATATTTTTCTTTTAATAATGTTGATTTTTCCAATCTGTAAGCATGAGATATCTCTCCATTTGTGTGCTCTTCAATTTTTTCATCAGTATTGTATAGTTTTAAATGTAGAGCTCCTTTATCACTTTGATTCAACTTATTTCTCATGTTTTGTAGCTATTATAAATGTCAACTTGATTTCTTCTCAGCTAGTTGATTATCTTCTTGATTTCTTTCTCAGGTAGTTCATTATTGGTCTATAAAAATGATACTGATTTTTATATGTTGGTCTTGTATCCTGCAACTTTACTAAATTTGTTCATCAGATTGTGGAGATTTTGGTGAAGCCTTTAGGTTTCCTATATAGAAGATCATGTTGTCTCTAGAGAAGGAGAAGCTGGCTTCCTCTTTTCCAATTTGGATGCCTTTTCTTTTTTCCCTTGCCTAATTGCTCTGGTTGGGACTTCTAGTACTTTGTTGACTAGGAGCAGCAGAAGTGCGAACCCTTGTCTTATCCCAATTCTTAGAGGAAAGTCTTTCAACTTTTCCTCATTCAGTGTAATGTTAGCTGTGTGTTTGTCATAAATGACTTTAATTTGTTTCATTTTATGACTAGTTTGTTGAGAGTTTTTATCATGAAGAAATGTTGAATTTCATTAAATGCTTCTTCTGTGTCTATTGAGATGATCACACGGGTTTGTCCCACATTCTGTTGATGCGATATACCACATTTATTAATTTACATATGTCGAATCAGCCTTGCATACCTGGTATAAATTTCACTTGATGATGGTTTATTTTTTTAATCTGATATTGGATTCTGTTTGTTACTATATTGTTGAGAATTTTTGTGTCTATGTTAATCAGGGATCATGACCTGTAGTTTTCATTGTTGTTGCATCTTTGTCTGGTTTTGGCATCATGGTAATGCTGGCCTCAGGGAATGAGTAGGGTGAACTGCCTCCTCTTTAACTTACTGAAATAGTTTGAGGTGAATTGGCATTATGTTTTTTTATGCACTTGATAAAATTCAGGAGTGAAGCCATCAAACCTGGACTTTTCTTTGTTAGGAGACTTTTAATTACTGATTCAATCTCAATATTCATTATTGTTCTGCTCAGGTTTTGCATTTTTTCCTGATTCAATCTTGGTAGATTGTATGTGTCCAGTAATTTATCCATTTCCTTTAGATTTTGCAGTTTGCTAGTGTATAGTTTTTCAAAATAGTCTCAAAATCTTTCATATTTCTGTTGTTGTAATGCCTCCTCGTTCAATCTAAGTTTGCTTATTTAAGAGTCTTCTTTCTTTTCTTGTTAGTTAGTCTAGCTAGTGGCCTATCCATTTTCTTTATCTTTTCAAAGAAAACAAATTTTGTTTTATTGATTTTTTTTTATAGTTTCTATGATAGGGTTTGGCTGTGTCCCCACCCAGATCTGACCTCTAATTGTAATAATGCCCATGTGTCAAGGGCAGGGCTAGGTGGACATAATTTACTCATAGGGCAGTTTTCCCCATACTGTTCCCTTGGTAGTGACTAAGTCTCATGAGAGCTAATGGTTTCATAAATGGGAGTTTCCCTGCTCAGTTATCTTGCGTGCCACCATATAAGACATGACTCTGTGTCTCCCCTGCCTTCCTTCATGATTATGAGATCTCCCCAGCCATGTGGAACTGTGAGTCCATTAAACCTGTTTACTTTCTAAATTACCCAGTCTAGGGTATGTCTTTATTAGCTGCATGAGACCAGACTAACACATTCTATATCATTTAGTTCTGCTTGGATATTTATTATTTCCGTCCTTCTTCTAATTTTGGTTTTGATTTGGTTTGGTTTGTATTTCTGGCTCTTGAGATACATTGTTAGATTGTTTATTTGAAATAACTTTTTTTTTTGATGGTGTGTTTATTTCTATAAACTTTCCTCTTAATATTACTTTTACTGTATCCCTTAAGTTTCAGTGTACTGTGTTTTGATTTTTATTTGTTTCAAAAAATTGCTCATTTCTGTTTTAATTTCTTTATTGATTCAATGTTCACTTAGGAACACGTTTAATTTCCATGTATTTGTACAGTTTGCAGAGTTCCTCTAAGTATTGATTTCTAGTTTTATTCCATTGCTGTTCAAGAAGATACAGGATATGATTTTGATTTTCTAAAAATTTGTTGAGGCTTGTTTTGTAGCCTTATGTATGGTTTATCCTAGATAATATTTTATCTGCCAATGAGAAGGAGGTGTATTCTGCAGTTATTGGATGAAATGTTCTGTGTATGTCTGTTGGATCCATTTGGCCTAAATCAAGTTTAAATCCAATGTTTCTTTGTTGATATTCTTTCTCTCTAATGCTGTGAGGTGTTGAAGTCTCCCATGTGATTTATTTTTAGCTGTGAACAGTGCCAGTGGTGTCATGATTTCCTCACTGGTTTGGATTCGGTTGTTAGTGGAGTCTCTGATAAGGCTTTACTGGACTTAGAGATGCCAAATGGGCCATTTCTCAAGCCCCAGTGGTGGCAGTGATGAGCCAAACGTACTTCTCCTTGGGCCCCCAGGTAGTGTTTGCAGGCTCCTGTATTAGTGGGTTCAGGGAGGTTAATTCTTAGGACTCCAGGTGGCCAGCAGTGGCCATGGTCAGCTGGATGGGTGGGCAAGTTCTTGGGCCCCTGGGCATGTGTGATGGTAGTAGCTGTGGTTGAACAACCCTCAGTGTCCCAGGCAGCACTTCTTAATGATCACTATGGCTCTGATGGGCATGGTGAGCCAGTCCCCAGGTGCTCAAGTGACATATGCTGCTGGCTGCCAGTGGTGGTGTTGGCAGCAAGCTGGGAGGTCCCATCTTCAGATCTCTGGGAGAAAGATAGCTGTGGCTATGACAGGATTGGTGAGCCAATCCCTATGTGCTCAGGTGACATATGCTGTTGGGTGCCAGCCATGGTGTTGGCAGCAAACTGGGAGGTCCCATCTTCAGGTGTCTGGGAGAAGGATAGTTGTAGCTATGATGGGCTTGGTGAGCCAGTCCCTGCGTGCTCAGGTGACATATGCTATTGGATGTCAGCAGTGGTGTTGGCAGCAAGCTGGGAGGTTCCATCTTCAGGTCTCTGGGAGATGCTAGTGGTGCCAGACTGGGTAGGCTATTCCCTACTCTCCTGGGTGGCATTCTTGAGCTCTGGGTGGGGGGTTAGTGCCAGGCCAGGTGGACCCATGCATAGGCTGCCCAGTGGTAGATGTAAGCACAGGCTGTAGTAGGTAGCATGGGGCAATCCACAGTAATGCATGTGAGAGGCTAATCTCAGAGTGCCTGCAGTTGTGCTGTTTGGAAGGGTGGCGTCACTGTCAGAGGGAACAGGCCCAGGTGACAGATGCCTTACAGGTCATAGGGAGCAAGTACTTTGGACCTTGGCAGCAGCAGCCACAGCAGTGTGAAGGGAGAGCCTGTTCTCAGGGTGAACGCAAGGGTACAATGCCCTGCTGCGGGTGGAGGCAGAGCTGCTGTCAGCCACCCCAAGCAGGCAGCCCTCAGTCTCTGGAGAGCACAGGCTTTGATTCCCCTTACCCTTGGGAAGCTACGGCAGCACGATGCACCACCCTTTCTCCAGGCACAGGTGCTGTGGGGTGCAGTGCTGGGAACCCTACTGCACTGTCTGATCCAGCTGACATTGAGCCAATGCAATTCTCTAGGTACAGCCACATTATTTTTCAAACATGGGCTGGTGGAAGAAGGGGCTATGAACTAATGCAGTCAGTTAGAGAAACATGGTGAAAAAGTTGTAATAAGTGTTCAGAATTAAGCCACAAAATAAACAAATATGGGAAGGGCACAGGGATGTGATTATTTTGGTTTCTGTCTTCCTAAGACTTAGTTTCTTATCCGTACTCTCTGTTTGGTTTGCTATCTGGGGTTTCCATCAACAGAGCTACCATTTAGCTTAGGCTATTTAATTAGATATCAGACATTTGCAAACAAATGTCTTGAGTTGTAGCCAAATTCATATGATTCCTTTATGTGTCCTTCTCTTCACATAGCCTTTCTAAGTTCATGTTTTGACATATGCCATCCTACAGCTATTAGGTCTGACTATTTTACAATCACTCTCTGCCATATGAATCTCTGTTTCTCCTCACTCTGATGTCCTGGATGACATTTATCTTTTTTATTCTTCTAAATCTCAGGTTAAATTTTGGAAAATGAAAAAAGGAAAGGAAGCAGATTGGAAGATGAGTGAATATCAACAGCAATAAATTTCAGTAAATTACATGCTGTTTCTAAAAACCGTAGAGCCACATAGAAGTCAAGAAAAGAAATGAAAGGATACAAAATGTACTTTGAAAGTGAACACATTTAAAATTTGAACTTCTTCAGTTATTAGTGTGAAGTGGACTAATTTCTTATTGTCTCTGAGCCTCAGTTTCTCCAGAATACAGTAAAGATTGAGTTAAAATACTAAGTGTATTAGCTCGTTTCCACACTGCTGATGAAGGCGTGCCCTAGACTGAGCAATTTATACAAGAAAGAGGCTTAATGGACTTCCAGTTCCACATGGCTGGGGAGGCCTCACAATCACAGCATAAGGTGAAAGGCACATCTCATACAATGGCAGACAAGAGAAGAGAGATTGTGCAGGGACATTCCCCATTATGTTAAAACCATTTGATCTTATGAGACTTATTGACTATTAAGAGAACAGTATGAAATAACCTGCTCCCATGATTCAATTACCTCCCCTCAGGTCCCTCCCACAACACGTGGGAATTCAAGATGAGATTTGGGTGGGGACACAGGCAAACCATATCACTAAGATACTATGTAAAGTGTGTAATAATTCCTGAAACATCATATGTACGCTCAGAAATTTATGAACTTTCTATTTGGGAGATTTATGTAAGCCACACAAAATGCTGAATTGTGCCCTTTCCATGGCCACAATTAATGACATTAGTGACTTATCCTATTTGTCTCTTTTTAGAGCAAATTTTGAATGTATCATCACAAAAAGTTAGTGAGTTGATAGATAAGTATTTATTAATGTATACTCATTCCACAGATATGTGGACATCCATCTAAACATCACATTGTACATCATAAATGTATGTAATTATTCTTTGTCAATTAAGACAATATTAACATAAAAGATTTGTCTTTTTATTCTTTCTTCAAAATTTTTCTAATTTTATTTTATTTTATTTTTCTTGGAGACAGAGTCTCACCTTGTCACCCAGGCTGGAGTACAGCGACATTGTGAATACCAGGTTCAAGCGATTCTCATGCCTCAGCTACCCGAGTTGCTGGTATTACAGGCGTGCACCACCACCTCCCTCACCCGTGGCTAACTTTTGTATTTTTGGTAGAGATGTGATTTCATCATGTTGGTCAGGCTTGTCTCAAACTCCTGACCTCAAGTAATCCACCCTCCTCAGCCTCCCAACGTGCTTGGATTATAGGCGTGAGCCATGGTGCACAACCACTTTTTCTAATTTCAAATATTAAAACAAATGTATAGCCCAACTTCCCAGAAAATTCCACTTATGCTTTATACTTTCTGCTAATATCTAATCTCTAATATTACCTTATTTGTGCATGTTTATTTTTTATGGTGGTTTTGCAATATTGCATACTGACTGACAATGACTGAAAAGCAAGCTACATGCCTGAAATAGATATATTCCATTTTCAGAATGTGAGGGCTTCCTTCTTTTCCAATATCACATCTACCAGTTTGTTCCCCATCCAGGTGTGTATGAAAGCACTGGGCAGTTTTTCTTTTGTTTGGGTATCTCACCATCCCACTTGTCTCCATGACTTATTCCACAGCACCGTAGTCCTGTTTCTCTTCTAAGAATTCTGTTTGTTGAGTCACACTGAATTTGCCAGAGGGATTTGTTAAGGGTGTTTCTATGGAGAGAGGAGTACCTTGGTCTCCTTCCCAGGAGTACACAGGGTGTCTATCAAAGGCCGTGACCTGGACCACGATGCCTAGACTCTGGCCAGGGAACCGCTCTAGGCTGCCCTCTGGTGGGAAGACATAGAGCTGAGGAGACTGAAAACATTCCGACTCATCAGGCTGACTTGTCCCGCCTCAGCAGAGAACAACATTCAGGCATTCGTGAGCTCCCCATAGTCAGAGCCTGGTCTGTATATCTTGCTTGGCATAGAGCCCAGGAAGCAGGCCCGAAAGTCACTGGAGGAGGAATGCCGCATCTGAAATCTCAATCGCAGCTGTTTAGGACCCTGTCATTCCCTCATCTCTGAGTGAGGAGGTAAGAGCAGGGAGCTTATTTGAGTGAATTTTCAAGGGACTAGAAAGACAAAGAGGTGATAAGAGTTTCTTTGAAATACTTATAGTGATTACCGAAAAAAAAAAAAAAAAGAAAAGCCTTACTGCACTGTGAGCTGTAGAAGAGACAGAAAAAGATGTTACTACGGAAACATGAAACCCGGCATCAAAGTTCAAGTGAAAATTTACTGCAGGAGAAATAGTGTTCATACAAATAAACAGAAATTGTCATCATTTGTCAGTTCAAATTCCAAAAACCCACTGTCAAATATCCATGAAGTTAATGAAAACACTGCAATTCACATGGTATGGACTTTTAGTACTAAATATTTGAACTCTTTATTTTGGAATTGAGTGGAAAGTAAATTCCATCTGAATGTACTCTATAGCAATGACCACTAAGAGAATTCTGCATTCTTACCTAACTTTTAGACCTCAGAAAGTAGTAGATAAATTAAATTTGAAAATAATGAACTGCTAACTGAATTTTTAACTTGCATTTTACAGCATAAATGTAAAAAAGGAAGTTAAAAAAGTATGTACTGATACATATCTAGATGTAGTTGAAAAAAATCTGGCCTGGCGTCATTGTTATTATAGCCCCTGTTTCTATGATCAACTATTAATTATAAAATTTCACCTAATTTTCTGTTAAAAACATATATTATGTTTCACAGATTATTTCCTAACATTCACATTGAAGAAGAGAAAACAATGATAAATAGCATCAGGGAGTGATCAGATATAATTTGTCCAGCAATGGGGCCTGGCTACCTGCCTGCCGAAGAGTAGATGGGATTCTACAAGTGACTTTCACTACAGGGTCCCCTGTCACACTTTGTGAGCCAACGAAATTGTGTGACAATCCAATCCAACCAATGTGACACTATGGATGTACACATTTATGAGGATACAAATTGCACACTGATGAACAATATTTGGCAAGCGGAAACCACATTCAGACCAGCGGACACTTAGACACCTGAGTCCTGAAAGCAGAAATTACCTTGTAACTGTTATTGGAAAAGCCACTGCCTGCATTTTAAGGAGAATTGATTCACAAAAGTACAGAACAGTTTTGTTTCAAGTTATCTATCTGTGTACAAATTAAGACGTTTAAATCCTAAGTGTTTTAGGACAAATCCTCTTTTTTTTTTTTAATTTTAGCAATTTTGAATGCACAGACCATGTCTTATGCTAATTGTAAATCTAGGTAAGCATTGAAATGACTATTCAGGGTACAGTTAGCACACAGTAGTTGATGATAAAACTCGATCTTTCTTGGACCTGATAAAAGTTTCAGGCTCTTGATTTTTGGAGTTAGCAGGAGAGGTTTACTAATAAAGAATTGTGGCTCTGGGTAGTTGTTAGAGCTTGGGATTGACGGTCATCACGAAACAGCGTAAAGCTTGATAACAGTTGGCTAATTTGATTTGAAGAAGTTGTTGAAACAGTGTGCAAATGCTCTTAATAGGCCCAAGTATAGAGTTAGAAATAACATTATATTGCTGTTTTTTCTCCTAATTTGTTTCTCACATGCTAATGAGATATTATAGCTAAAATACGATTTAATGCAGTAGAAAAACAAAGTCAGGCTTTGTAGAGAAAATATTCACAATTATGTCAGTAGATATGCAGACAGGTAAAAATTAATGGAAAGATAGTTACTCCTCTGTTTCTCCATCTTAGACCCTAATACTTTCTCCCATCATTCATAACAAATGATTGTTTTTTATTTCACAGAGAATACAAAATCCATGACATTAGAACTTTCAAAATTTGCTACTGACATAAATCTAAAATCTTTAAAAATATTTTAATTGTGGTAAAATACACATAAACACAGCATTTATCATCTTTGCTATTTTAAGCATATATTTAAGTAATGTTAGTATTTTTACGATATCGAAAAACCATCACCACCATGCAACTCCAGAACCCTTTGCATTTCACAAAACTGAAACTCAATACCCATTAAACAGTTACTCCAGCAGTATGTCCTTAACTCATGATTTGCCTTTCCTCATATTTCAACAGAAGAAAAGTTTTTGCTCCTGTACCAGCCAATAACTTCACCAATTCTCTGTACCTCATTTCTTCTCAACTAAACAAAAGCATGTCTTCTGTAACTTTTCCACTCTTTTCTGCTCCTAGCTTCTCACTTTTAAAATTTAAAATTTTTTACATTGTTAAATTCTGTCTAACTCCATGGATAATGCAACTAATTAGCTGCCTTAATATTACTGGTCACCTAAAAATTCCTTCATATTCCCCTTATTTATCACTCAACATTCTTCCTTCCCCTGTAACACATTTCCTGAATAGAATTATTTACACTTCTAATCTAGTAGCTTTATAATTTACTCCTATCAAACTTACACGTCCTCATTCCATAAAATCAATTTTAAGGACAACAACATCAAGCTTTTGCTAAATTCAATGGTTAGTTCTCTTTCCTCTTATACCTTCACTTGTTTGTGGCAGATACTACAGTAAGCCACGTGTTTTGCTCTCTGAAATACTTTTATCTTTGTGTGTGTGCAATACCATAGTCTTCCAGGTGCTTTATTAGATGCTTCGTCTTAATCACATTGCTGGCTGTTTATTCCTTTCACAAACTCTTATTGTCAAAGTTCTCCAACTCTATCTCTTTTCAACGGTGATATTTTATGCCTCAGATTATGTCCCACTGAATCCCAAATCTTCATGTTCAGTTCTGACCTCTTCCCTGGGTTCCAGTTTTATATTCAACTATGCATTCAACAACTCCACCTTGATGCCAAAACTTAACAAGCTCAAAGCTGACTTGGTGATTCATCCACCGCTGTTCAATTGCTGTGCCTGAGCTCCCTTTATTTCCATTTATGGGACCATTAGCTACCCAGTGACTTAGGCCATTAACTTAGAACTCATCTTGAAGATTTTCTCCCCTCTGACATCCATATCCAACCCATTGGCACATCCTCTGCTATCACTTCCAAAATGTGTTTTGGAACCTAGAGGTTTCCACCATTACTACTGATAAAACCCTTATCGAATTATCTGTAGGTAGTCGTGATGATTGTACAACATTGTGAATTTAATGGATGTCATCACACTGTGTAGTTAAAAAATAGTTAAAATGGCACATTTTATGTTCTATATCTCTTTCACCCAGACGATGGCAGGAGCTTCCCAACTGGCCTCCCTGCTTCGTTCCCGCATTTCTACAATGCACTCTCCCTGTAGCAGTGAATTTAAACACTTCAACATGTCGGTTAGATGTGTCAGTCCCTGTTTCAGCTATCTCGATGGTTTCTCATTGCTTTGAAAACAAAATGGAAATGCCTTTACCTGTTCTACAAGGCCCTACGTGTTCTATCTTGGCCTAACTGTTCTAGCTCATCTCTTAAAACTCACATTCTACTCACTGTTCTGCTTGCACTGGCTTATTTGTGGGGTCTCGATTACAACATGCTGGCTCCATTCTTGAGGTTCAGCAGTAGCTGTTTTTGCTCTAAATATATTTATCTCCTATCTCATAGAGTGTTTTCTTTATGAAACCCATTGTAAAGTTATTTAATTTTAACCTTTCTTTTTATTTTAAATACAACTTAGAAAACAACTTCTAAAATGTTTATTCTAGTCATGTCTCTCTTGTCAATTATTACTTTGACTCAAGTATAAACTGTGAAACTATAAAAATGTTTTCTGAGGTTTTCTTTTTTTTTTGAGATGGAGTCTCGCTCTGTTGTGCAGTGGTTCAATCTTGGCTCACTGCAACCTCCACCTCCCAGGTTCAAGCGATTCTTCTGCCTCAGCCTCCCGAGTAGCTGGGATTACAGATGTGTACCACCACACTCAGCTAATTTTTATATTTTTAGTAGAGACGGGGTTTCACCATATTGGCCAGGCTGGTCTTGAACTCCTGACCTTGTGATCTTCCCACTTCAGCCTCCCAAAGTGCTGGGATTACAGGTGTGAGCCACCATGCCCAACACTCATTGAGTATTTTGTGGGATGCCACAATGTTAGAATTTGTCTCATGCTTTTCTCATGATTAGACTAGAGTTATAAGATACTAAGAGGATGGCCACAGAGAAAGAGTGACATTTTCATCCCATCCTATCAAGGGACAATACTATCAACACAATGTTTTACTGTTGATGTTGGGCTTGATGACCTGGCTGTGTTTTTTAGATTTCTCCACTGTAAAGTACTTCATTCCCCCCTTGCCATACTGTACCCTTTGGAAGGAAGTTCTATGCATGGCCCACATTTAAGAAGTAGAGAGTTAGGCTCTCTTCTTTAAGACAGAGTATCTACATAAATTGCTTGGAATTTATTCTTCAGTGAGATTTGTCTCTTCTCCTCCATTTATTAATTTATTATTCATTCATTTATATCAATATGCACTCATATTTATTTTGTACTTTTGGTTATAATCCAATACTGCTTTATTTTGTTGTTCAAATTGTTCCAGCTTTGGCATTGGGAGATCTGGTAGTTGGCCCCCATGTCCCTTGGATATGCTCCCATATTAAGAAAGTAGTTCCTGCCCCTCCCCCAGCTCTTCCTTACTTTCTGGCATTATAATAAATAAGTTCTAGACTAAAAAATAAATAAGTCAATTAATTAAATTAAATTAAATTAATAAAGAAAAATATTTTCTTTTGAAGATGCCCCAATGGAAATTCAATGTATTAGATGACATGGATTCATTAAACCTTCTTTATATTATCAGATAAAAATGTCAATGCCTGGTAGATAATCTTCATATATCACTAACAGAGCTGAGTGGTTTGTCACAAAGATACATATTTTATTTCCAAGCAATTCTTTGTTCATAATTTTTAAAATAAGCAAGAGCTATTTTTATTTTTATGACAGATATTAACTAAGGATTCATTGTCCTTATGATGTTCTACCATAAAAATTACAAATCATATAATTTAACAGGAATATCTTTGTATCTTATATATATAAAAGATATATCTTTATAAGATATATATATGATATATCTTTATGTCTTTTAGAAAACACAGAACAAAATCTGGGATAGTTTTTCTACCTGTAAAACCTAAATAACGTTTTTTCAGTCCTATCAAAAATTGTAAATTGTTTCATTTGTTAAAGTTCATTCCTCATGCAATGAAAAGAACATTGAAAAGTAATATATTTTAACAATTATAAACTAGTTTAAACACTAAATGGAATATGGGAATATACATATTAACATATATATTATATATATAGTACATATATATAATATAAATTTAATATTTATATATATATATATATATAAACTAAATATTTTTTTGTTTCCCAAGTTGGTCTTGAACTCCTGGCCTCAAATGATCCACCCACCTCAGCCTCCCAAAATGCTGGGATTATAGGCATGAGCCATCTTGCCCATCAGTGGAAGATGAGATGTAATATATTAAAATCCAAATGCACACATAAATATAGTAGAAAATATATTAGTTACAAGCTAAAAAAAAATGGTTTTCAGAGACAATAAATCCTACTTATTTTTGAAACATTTGTTTAGATTTGGTCATATTAAATGTAAATCCTTTTTCTTATAGGCAATTATTTCTTTAAATACTTCTTTAGCTATAAAGAATGTAAAAATAAACTGAAAGTGAAAGATTAACCACTTTATGATCTATTTTCAGGGAAGTCATGAAGACTTTGTAATAATTTAAAAAAGAGAAATATTGAACTCTACTGTATCTTCTTAAGAAAAACACCCTTCATATATTAAGTATGTCTAATCATTGACTCTTTGGTTGGTTATAATGTTTATATAAATTCTGGAAAATGATTCCTGCATATTTATTCACAGAATGAAAAGTCTTATTTCTTCCTACCACCTTCCCGAGAAAAATTTAGAAAGGACAGCATAGGAGAATAAGCCTGAATTTTAACAGGTCTTTTTGGCAGTAAGTCGTGCACAGAATTTTCATGGATAGCTGCTCCAGTTTGCTTTTCCAGATTTCCAAGAGAATTTAGAGCTTTTTAGAAACCTGCAGTATGTGACTGCTGTGTAATATCTCGATTTTCTGCTTAAATTGAGCATAGTCCAGTATGTTGAGAATCAGAAAAAGCAAGGTGGGTGAATCTGATTTTCAGTACCTCCACACAAAACCCTGTGGAGTTCAGATAAACACAGGATTAAGGATCCTACTTGGCACACTTGGATTCCTGGATTTAATCCTCCAGCACTGAAAAAAAAAAAAAAAAAAAAAAAGATTTTTTTCCCCCATCTAGTGATTGCTGTTATTGACCCATGAAGAAAGATCTACATTGACTTATTCACTGTGTACATATTATGCTCTAAATGTGTGGGGGCAATATCAACATTTCAAGGATTTCCTTTTTGTAAATTGTATAAATTAGTCTTTCATCACTGAGGGCTTAAAAGAGAATAGGGATAGCAGGGCACAGTGGCCCATCCATAGAGTCCTGGGAAGTGAGATGGGAGGATCTTTTGAGCCCAGGAGTTGGAACCCAGCCTGGGCAATGTAGTGAGAGCCTGTCTCTAAACAAAATAAAAACAAAAGAATAAGAAGAAGAAGAGGGAGAGAGAGAGGAAGAGAAATAGAATAAGGGACAACAGAAAGATTTTTACATTTTTTCTAAGAATTCTTGCCATTCTTGGCACATGTCTAAGTCTAATCTGTTTGAATTGATGAACGCTTTTCCAAAAAAAATTGTTTGAAAGGTAATGTGTATTTTCATGATTGTATTGACCTTTGAAATGGCTTCAATTGGTAGAATATGAATAAACCAGTAACTGGCTTTCCAAGTGAAGTTTGCACTTTACAGAAATAAATTATCCTTTCCCTAATACTGATGAAACTTATTTAAACGATAAATGAGCAATGAAGTCTGCTGATCAGAATGTTCCCGCTCACTGGAGATATCATAGAGGGCTGATATGTTAGAGCCTGCCTAAGTCATTCTGAACACTCAACCAGGCGTGTCTGTCCATAAAATTGACTTAGAAAGTAGATTTTCTGGGTTAACTGATGTAATATGAAATGTTTCCTAATTGCTTAGATGGTGTGTGTCTGTGTGAGTGTGTGTGTTAAATATGAAAAAATCATAGTATGTCTAACTACAAAGTTAAGAGGAATGGTTCCTAGTGTTTCTAGTCACAAAGTAGAATTCAGTCATCAGTATCAGCAGGCTGCCTGTCACTCATGCTCAGCATATACTGTCAGAGTATATTTTCTCAGACTTTCATATTTATTTGCTTGTCATGATTGTTTTGATATTCAGCTGATAAAATGTGCCAAATGACTGACATGAGAAAATGCCAGGGAATATCAGGAGCAAATAAAATGACAATTGAGTATATTATCATTTTAAATGGTCTGTCTCACCCTGCTGAGGGTTGTGATTTCGTTCTGTTCCTACCTGCCATGCTTGATTAACTAGATCCTGCTTTAGGTGTGTGATGTTTCAAGTTATACTCATTCTAGGGTTTTTATGGTGTTAGGTCTTATGTTTAAGTCTTTAATCCATCGAGAGTTAATTTTAGTGTAAGGTGTCAGGAAAGTGTCCAGTTTCTGCTTTCTGCACATGGCTTTAGAGAAATGCAAATCAAAACCACATTGTGATACCATCTCATGCCAGTTAGAATGGTGATCATTAAAAACTCTAGAGACAACAGATGCTGGAGAGGATGTGGAGAAATAGGAACACTTTTACACTGTCGGTGGGAGTGTAAACTAGTTCAACCATTGTGGAAGACAGTGTGGCGATTCCTCAAGGACCTAGAAATAGAGCTTCCATTTGACTCAGCAATCCCATTACTGGGTATATATCCAAAGGATTATAAATCGTTCTACTATAAGGACACACACACACGAATGTTCATTGCAACAGAGTTTACAATAGCAAAGACCTGGAAGCAACCCAAATGCCCGTTGATGATAGACTGTACAGGGAAAATGTGGCACATATACACTATGGAATACTATGCAGCCATAAAAATCAATGAGTTTGTGTCCTTTGTAGGGACATGGATGAACCTGGAAACCATCATTCTCAGCAAACTGACACAAGAACAGAAAATCAAACACCGCATGTTCTCACTCATAGGCGGGTGTTGAACAATGAGAACACATGGGCACAGGAAGGGGAGCATCACACACTGGGGTCTGTCAGGGGGAGATAGAGGAGGAACAGTGGGGGGTGGGGAGTTGGGGAGAGATAGCATTGGGAGAAATGCCAGATACAGGTGATGGGGAGGAAGGCAGCAAATCACACTGCCATGTGTGTACTTATGCAACAATCTTTCATGTTCTTCACATATACCCCAAAACCTAAAATGCAATAAAAAATAATAATAAAAATTACATAAAAAGTTATACTCAGTCCTCTCTTTTTAGCACAATGCAGTTTCTGGGATCACAAACACAATGAACTTCACTTGCCTTCCTTTCTCTGTCTCCAATATTAAAGAGGGTTTATGTGAATATGTCCTCTTTATGTAAAGAGGGTATATGTGAAACCAACTCTACCTTTGAAGAAATTTGAGAAGTTATTTTTTTTTTGTAAAATGTGTATTAATTGGAAAAATAGCACATTTAAAGCTGTTCATATACTGGAATTTTTTTCAAATAGTATACAGAAGAACATACTATTTGATGTCATCAGAATAGAATGAGATTGTACTAGAATAAATTTTTCAAATAAGTGAAGCATAACTTACCAGGCAGTGTGTCATTAAAAATAATTTTTAGTTCTTGTGTTTTATTTTTCAGCTCCATCAGGCAGAAATAAGACTGTACATTTACAACTATCTGATATTCAACAAACCTGACAAAAACAAGCAATGTGGAAAGGATTTCCTGTTTAATAAATGGTGCTAGGAGGACTGGCTAGACATATGCAGAAAATTGAAACTAACCCCATTACTTACATCTTATACAAAAATTAACTCAAGATGAATTAAAAACTTAAATGTAAAACTCCAAATTTTACAAACCCTAGAATAAAATATGAGCAATCCCATTCAGGACATAGGCATGGGCAAATATTTTATGATGAAAACAACAAATGCAATTGCAACAAAAGCAAAAGTTGACAAATAGGATCAAATTAAACTAAAGAGCTTCTTCACAGCAAAAGAAACTATCTCCAGAATGATCAGACAACCTACAGAATGAGAGAAAATTTTTACAATTTGTTTATCTGACAAAGGTCTAATATCCAGAATCTATAAGGAACTGCAACAAATTTACAAGAAAAAACAACCTCATTAGAAAGTGGGCAAAGGACATGAACAGACACTTCCCAAAAGAAGACACTTTTGTGGCCAAAAAATGTATGAAAAAAAGTTCAACATCACTGATCATTAGAGAAATGCAAATCAAAACCACTTTGAGATACCATCTCACGCCAGTCAGATAGTGATTATTAAAAAGTCAAGAAACATCAGATGCTGGCAAGGGCATGGAGAAATAGGAACACTTTTACACTGTTAGTAGGGATGTAAATTAATTCAACCATGTGGAAGACAGTGTGGTGATTCCTCAAAGACCTAGAACCAGAAATACCACTTGACCCAGCAATCCTATTACTAGGTATATATCCAAAGAATAGAAATCATTATTTTGTAAAGATACATGCATGCATATATTCATCACAACACTATTCGTGATAGAAATGACATGGAATCAACTCAATGTCCATAAATGATAGACTGGATAAAGAAAATGTGGTATACTTCATGGAATTTTATGCAGTTATGAAAAGGAACGAGACAATGTCTTTGCAGGAACATGGAAAGACCTGGAACCCATTATCCTCAGCAAACTAATGCAGACGCAGAAAACCAAAACACTTCATGCTCTCCCTTATAAGTGGGAGCTGAACAATGAGAACACAGGGATACAGGGAGGGGAACAACAAACACTGAAGCCTGTCAGGGGTGGGTGTGCAGGGAGGCAGAGCATCAGAAAAGATAGCTAATTCATGCTGGGCTTGATACTAGGTGATGGGTTTGTAGGTGCTGCAAACCACCATGGCACCACATTTACCTATGCAACAAACCTGCACATCCTGCACGTGTACCCAAAACGTAAAGTAAAACAAATAATAGTTTTAAAAATTTGATCTAAACATGACGATTCCTTTATTCTTAAAGTACAAAAACAATATATAATTTTAACAAATTTTGAGACCTTAAAATGTTTACTTTTTCACTTAGAGCTGCTAACTTTTACATCTACTTTAATTTGGGTTTTAATTTTTTTTTAAATTGATCTAAATATGACTGTTTCTTTATTCTTAAACTGCAAAAACAATATATAATTTTAACAAACTCTTGAGACCTTAAAAATCTTTACTTTTTTTCTTAGAGCTGTTAACTTTAACATCTACTTTAATTTGGCTTTTATTCTTATCTGTAATGGTACATGAGGTTTTACATTTTGCCCTCCCTAAACTAATATGTAACTTCTAGAATAAACTAAAAGGAACTATGCATTGTGTGATTCATATAATTAAGCCCTAGTGATAAAACAAATAAAGGGGGGTGTGTGTGTGTGTGTCTGTGTGTGTGTGTATTCAGGGGCCTTTAGATATCTATTTCTGTTTCTGAGATCCTGACTTTTGGGTATTGGGTCAGGGTTTGAAAATAGTATTTGCCTAGAGGCAGAGTTCCTAATAAGTGGGATATTATTATTACAAAGTTTGCTTTTTATTCCTCACGTAATTTCCTAAATAAAAGAGAAGCCACAATAAAGACACACAATAGTTCTCATCAGGTTTAGCTACCAGGGGTGCAAATCAAAATACTGCCTGTGGCAATAGCAAAGATATTCCCTCTCTTTGCATTTAAAATTCATGAGGTGACAGAAAAATTAAATAGCACCATAAATCAAATAATATATAAACACTTGATCTGACTTTATAAGTGTTTTAAAGTTTAAGTGATTTTATAATAGCTGATTTTTGGCAAAGTTATTTCAAAGTGGCAGTTTAATATACGACCTGGAAAAAAAGTGAAAAACTGAATCTATAGGGGTTTGGGGAGATTATGGATTAGTGCCAACTCAAGTTATTTAGGTATGTTGGGGTTTCAAATATACACTTACACAACAATCGCATGAGCACTTGTCTAAAATGCAGATTCTTTTACAACTCAATAGGTTTTAGACTGTGGAATCTAAATTTTAATGGCGATTACAGGCATTTCTAATGTAGGCTATCCTTAGACCACACTTTTAAAAACTTGGTTAAGCTACTTACTATAGAAATATGGTCCACCTACTGGTGGCACCAGCTTGTTGGAAATTCAGAATCTCAGGCTCCATGCCAGAGTTTGTAAAATCCTCAGCTGATTTGTAAGCATAGTCCAGCAGTGGTTGTAGCCTATTACTTATGAAGTCAAATAACTTTGTAAGTAACTTTGAAAGTAAATTGATATCTGTAGTAAGGGCATAAAATATATTTACATCCCACTACCTACTTCAGGAAGTGAAGAACTTTGCATTAGTCATAGGGACATGCTGTGACTTTAGGTGTTTGTGTCAGTACAAATACGAAGAAAACTCAAACACGAGCCCTACTGTTTGCAGGTCTCCTGATAAGCTTGCTCATGTACTGCTCAAGGAAATGTTTACAATGTGAATTCTGGCAATGGGAACTTTCAGTCTTTGACTGGAAATATTGATGTCTCAATAGCGTTTGTAGGGCTGGGGGTGGTGGCTCACGCCTTAATCCCAGCACTTTGGGAGACCAAGGTGGGCAGATCACCTGAGGTCAAGAGTTCTAGGCCAGCCTGGCCAACATGGTGAAATCCCATATCTACTAAAAATACAAATTTTAGCCAGGCGAGGTAACGAGTTCCTGTAGTCCCAGCTACTTGGGAGAGTGAGGCAGGAGAATCTGTTGAACCTGGGAGGTGGAGGTTGCAGTGAGTTGAGATTAAGCCATTGCACTGCAGCCTGACAACAGAGGGAGACTCCGTTGCCCCCCTCCAAAAAAAATAGTGTTTGTAACGTATTAATTCCCTTTGAAGCAATGATTATGGCTTTCATATATAATGCAGGTAACTGCACTTTGCTTTCTTTTTAAAGTCGTTGTTTAGTTTAATTTTTTAATTAGTAAACTTTATTTTTTAAGAGCAATTTTAGTGTTCCAACAACATTGAGTAGAAAGTGCAAAGAGTTGCTGGGTATCCCCTCTCCCCTCACATGCACAACCTCCTCCACTATCTATGTCCCATGCACAGTGGTATATTTGTTACAGTTAATGAAAATTCATGGACACAACATCATCCAAAGATCATAGTTTTCATTAGGGTTCACTCTTGGTGTTGCACATTATATGGGTTTTGAAAATGTATAAATTACATGTATGCATCATGGTGGTAACATACAAGATAGTTTTAATGCCCAAAATATAATCCGTATTCTGCCTATTCATCCTTCTTTCCCCACTAACTCTTGGCAACCACTGATACTTGCACAGTCTCCATAGTTTTGCTTTATACTGTACGTCCTGTATTGGGAAGCAAACAGTGTGTAGCTTTTGCAGAATGGCTTTTTTCACTTACTGATATGAATTATAGTTTCCTCCCAAGTCTTTTCATGCCTTGATGACTCATTTCCTTTTAGCATTAAATAATATTCTATTGTCTGGATGCACTCATTTATTTAGCTATTCACCTACCAAAGGATAACTTGGTTGCCTTTAAGTATTGACAATTATACCGAATGCTACTATAAATATCTGTGTGTAGCTATTTTTCTGTGTGTGGATCTAGTTTTCAATTATTAATTTGGGTAAATATAAAAGAGTATAACTTCTGGATCATATCGTAAGAGTATGTTTAGTTTTGTAAGTAATTGCCAAACTGTCTTATAAAGTAGTTGTACCATTTTGCATTCCCACAAGCAATAAATAAGAGTTTCTCTTGCTCCATATCCTCACTAGCATTTGGAATTGCCGGTGTTTTGGATTTTGGCCATTCTAATAGGCTTCTAGTAGTATCTCATTGTTGTTTTATTTTGCAATTCCATAATTACATTTATACATCATTGGATTCAACTTACTAATATTTTGTTGAGAATTTCTGCAACTATGTTTATGAGAGATATTAGGACATAGTTTTTTTTTCTTATAATATACTTGTCTACTTTTGGTACAAAAGTAATGATGCCCTCAGATAATGACTTAGAAAGAATTGCAGTGCCTGTATCTTCTGAAAGAGTTTGTAGAGAATTGGGAAAATTTATTCCTCAAATAATTTGGTAGAATTCCCCAGTAAGCCCATCTGGGCTTGGTGCTTCCTTTATTAGAAGTTTGTTAATTTTTTTATTTAATTTCTTTAATAGATATAGGCCTATTCAGATTGTCTGCTTCTTGTGTGAGTTTTGGAAGAGTGTATTTCAAGAAATTGGTTCATTTGATTCAAGTTATCAAATATGTGAGCATGTTTTTCATAAGAGTCTTGTTGTTTTAAAGTCCATGTTATTTTTAATGATTTTCTTTTTTTAAATTTATTATATTAGTAGTTTGTGTCCTCTCTCTTTTTTTCCTGGTTAGCCTATCTTGAGGCTAATTGAGTTAATTCACATTTATTTTCTTGTTTCATTTTCACTACTTATTACCCATTTTTTTTTTATTTCTCTTCTTTTACTTACTTTGAATTCACTTTCTCTTTTTTCTCAAGTTTTCTAATCTGCAAGCTCAGACTGTTGATTTTAGGTATTTTTTCTTTTGTAGTATATTCTTTTGCAGTGTCCCACAAATTTGGATAAGTTGTATTTTCATTTTCATTTATTTCACAATATTTAAAAATTGTTCTTGAAATTTCTTCTTTAGTCAATGTGTTATTTAGAAGTGTGTTGTTTAATCTTCAAGTCTTTCTGATGATTTTCCAGCTCTCTTTCAGTTATTAATTTTTAACTTAATTCCACTGTGGTCTAAGAGCAGATATTGCATAATATTTATTCTTTTAAATTTGTTAAAGTCTGTTTAATGAACCAGAATGTGCTCTATTTTGGTGAATGTTATGTGCAAGCTTGAAAAAAAATTGTCATCTGCTATTTTTGGATAAAGTAGTTTTCAGTTGTATCTAGCTGAATGATGAGTTCAACTATGTTCTCACTGATTTTCTGTCTGCTGGCTCTGTGCATTTCTGATAGAGGAGTGTTAAAGTCTCCAACTAGAATACTGACTTTATCTATTTATCATGTAGTTCTATCTGTTTTGCCTCATGTATTTTGGCACTCTGTTTTTGGACACATATACATATACATATATACATATACATATACATATACATATAATCTCTCTCCATCCCTTTCCTTTTAATGTATCTGTAGTTTTATATTGAGAGTGAGTTGCTTTTACTCAACATATAGTTGAGTCTTGCTATTTTGATCCACTCAGGCAATCTCTAAGTGATATATTCAGGTCATTAATGTTTAAAGCGATTGTTGATATAATTTGATTATTATCTACCATATTCGTTAGTTTTCTATTTGGTGTCACTGCTCTTTGTTTACATATTTTGCACAGTTTCTCTGCCTTTTGTGAATTTAATTGAGAATTTTATATAATTATATTTTTTCTCCTGTCTAAGCATAACAATTACACTTCTTTTTCATGGTATCCCTAGAATTTGCAGAGTATATTTGCAAACTAACCCAAGTCTACTTTCAAATAAGGTTCTATGGCTTCATAGGTAGTAAAAGTTTGTATTAGAAAAAAAATTCTAATTACTTCCCCTCACCCTTTGCATAATGTATTATATATAATATATATTAAACATTTATGTATGTGTATGTTTGTATTTACACTTACAAAATTCAATGCATTGTTACTATTCCTGTTTTAACAATTATTTGTTAGATCAAATAAGACTAAGAAAATTATGTTTTTATTTTACTTTCATTTTTTCTTTCTCTGATGTTCTTCCTTTATGTAGGTCCAAGTTTTTGACCTATATCATTTTCCTTCTATCTGAAAAAGTTTTTCTTTTTGCTTAATTTGTTATGATTTTTGTTAATATTGTTTTAATTGACAAATGATAATCATATACAATGCGATGTTTGGATACATGTAAAAAGTGTGGGATGATTAATTCAGCTAATTAACATATCCATCATCTCTCTTACCTATCTTTTTTTGTGGTAAGATATTTGAAATTTATTCTTAGCTATTTTGAAATATATATTACATTATTATCAACCATAGTCAACATTACTGTGCAATAGATCTCAAAAATCAATTCCTCCTGTTTAACTGAAACTTTTTAGCCCTGGAAAACATCTCTTCATTTCCTCCTCCTTCTTCAGTCTCTGAGAATCACCATTCTACTCTTTACTTCTGTGAGTTCTGCTTTTTTTTTAATTTGCATTTCTGTGCATGGTTTATTTCACTTAACACAATGTCCTCCAGCTCTATCAAAGAACTTCTTTTAACAATTTTTTTTCTAAAGCAAATCTACGGCCCACAAACTCTCTTTAAAAAAAAAAAATGTCTAACGAAGTCTTTTATTATCCTTCACTTGTGAAGGATAATTTTTCTGGGTACAGAATTTTAGTTTGGTGGTTTCTCTGTCTTAAAGCTTCAATTATTTATCTCCACTCTCTTCTTGCTGGCATGGTTTCTGATGAGTCAAATGTAATCTTACCTTAATTCTGCTATACACAAAATGATTCTTTCTTCTGTCTTCTTTCAATATTTTTTATTTGTCATTCACTTCCTGAAGTTTTAATATGATATACCTAAGTATAGGTCTTTTTCATTTTTGTTCTTGTCATTTATCCTGCTTTACATTCTCTGAGCTCCTGGATTCGTGGTTGGGAGTTTGGCATTAATTTGAGGAAATTCTCAGTAGTTATTGTTTCAAATTTTTTATTCAGTTTTTTTTTTCTGTGCCTTTTAGTTTTGGAAGTTTTTCTTGTCATATCCTGAAGTCGGATATTGTTTCTTCAGCATGTCCACTCTACTAAAGAGCCCATCAAAGGCAATGTTTGTTTTTATAGTGTTTTTGTTATCTAGTTTTTTATTCTTTCTTAGAATTTCCATCTCTTTGCTTATATTGTTATTATTATTATTATTATTTGGTATGTTGTCATTTTGTCCAATAAATCCCTTAGCATACTATTCATAGTTGATTTAAACTCCTGGTCTGTTAAATCAAACATGCTTGCTTTATCTGAGTGTTCTGACTCTTCTTCAACCTCTTCAGACTATGTTTTTTGTCTCCCTGTAATTTTTGCATAAAAAGTGGACATAATGTAATGGGTAAGATAAAGTGCAGAAAATGGGCCTGTATTAGTTTGTTTTCATGCTGCTGATAAAGACATACCTGAGAATGGGAATAAAAAGAGGTTTAATTGGACTTATAGTTCCACATGGCTGGAAGGCCTCAGAATCACAGCATGAGGCAAAAGGCACTTCTTTCCTGACTGCAGCAAGAGATAATGAGAGAAAAGGAAAGCAGAAACCTCTGATAAACCCACCAGCTCTCATGAGACTTAGTCACTATTAGGAGAATAGCATGGGAAAGACCTGCCCCCTATGATTCAATTACCTCTCCCTGGGCCCCTCCCACCACACATGGGAATTCTGGGAGATACAATTCAAGTTGAGATGTGGGTGGGGACACAGCCGAACCATTTCAAGGCCTATAGAATTGTAGTGGTGAGGTGTGGGTGGAGGAATGTATTCTATAGTCCTATGATTTGACCTCTGGGTATATGCTATAACTTTTGGCTTTTAAGAGACATTAACATAAAATATTATTTTATGATTGACTCTTTCTATATATATATATATTACATATATATAAAACAGGATGTATATTTTGGTATTTCTGGTAACTTTATTTTTGAAAATGATAAGCAAGACTTCAAAAATTTATTTCTCTAAAGCATCTATTATTATATACTTCAGTCTAATACTTCACTTATCCCTCACTAATGCCTGGTGCTTAAAAACAAATCTCTGAAATAAAAACAAAATATATGGTAAACACAAAATATTTTCACAAAATTGTATTTTTCCTAATAAAAATAAGGAATGAATAAAACAGAAGCAAATTTTATTTAAGTTGCTTTTAGAAATACTTCGATTTACTCCAAATCCTGAAACAGCAATTAATTTTACAATTGGACTTTTAAAATTTTATTTATTATACTTTAAGTTCTGGGGTAGATGTGCAGAATATGCAGGTTTGTTTATGTAGGTATACATGTGCCATGGTGGTTTCCTGCATCCATCACCCCATCATCTACCTTAGGTATTCTTCCTAATGTTATCCTGCCCAAATACCCCTACCCCCTAGTATTCCTCCCCTAGCCCTCCCAGCAGGGCCCAGCGTGTGTTCTCCTCCTGTGTCCATGTGTTCTCAATGTTCAACTCCCACTTATGAGTGAGAACATGCAGTATTTGGTTTTCTGTTCTTGTGTCAGTTTGCTGAGAATGATGGTTTCCAGCTTCATTCATGTCCCTGCAAAGGACATTAACTCAACCTTTTTCATGGCTGCATAGAATTCCATGGTGTATATGTGCCATATTTTCTTTATCCAGCCTATCATTTTTGGGCATTTGGATTGGTTCCAGGTCTTTGCTATTGTGAATAGTGCCACAATCAATATACGTGTGCATGTGTTGTTATAATAGAATGATTTATAATCCTTTGGGTATATACCCAGTATGTAATGGGATTACTGAGTCAAAAGGTATTTCTAGTTCTAGATCCTTGAGGAATAGCCACACTGTCTTCCACAATGATTGAACTAATTTACACTCCCACCAACAGTGTAAAAGCATTCCTTTTTCTCCACATCCTCTCCAACGTCTGTTGTCTCCTAATTTTTTAATGATTGGCATTCTAACTTGCATGAAGTGGTATCTCCATGTGGTTTTGGTTTGCATTTATCTAATGACCAGTGATGATGAGCTTTTTTTCACATTTTTTTAATGTTTTTTGGTCATATAAATGTCTTCTTTTGAAAAGTTTCTGTTCATATCCTTTGCCCAATTATAGGTGGGGTTGTTTGTTTTTTTCTTGTAAATTTGATTAAGTTGTTTGTAGATTCTGGGTAATAGCCCTTTGTAAGATTGGTAGATTGCAAAAAAATTTTTTTCATTCTGTTGGTTGCCAGTTTACTCTAATGATAGTTTCTTTTGCTGTGTGGAAGCTCTGAAGTTTAAATAGATCCCATTTGTCTATTTTGGCTTTTGTTGCCATTGCTTTTGGTGTTTTAGTCATGAAGTCCTTGCCTGTGACTATGCCCTGAATGGTTTTGCCTAGGTTTTCTACAATGTTAGTTCTTATGTTTAAGTCTTTAATCTATCTGGAGTTAATTTTTATATAAGGTGTAAGGAATGATCTAGTTTCAGCTTTCTGCATATGGCTAGCCAGTTTTCCCAACACCATTTATTAAATAGGGAATCCTTTTCCAATCGTTTGTTTTTGTCAAGTTTGTCAAAGATCAGATGGTTGTAGATGTGTGTCATTGCCTCCAAGGCCTCTGTTCTGTTCCATTGGTCTATATCTCTGTTTTTGTACCAGTACAATGCTCTTTTTATTGCTGTAGCATTATAGTATAGTTTGAAGTCAGGTAACATGATGCCTTCAGCTTTTTTTTTTTTTTTTTTGCTTAGGATTGTCTTGGCTTTGCAGGCTCTCTTTTGGCTCCATATGAAGTTTAAGGTTTTTTTTTTTTTTCCAGTTCTGTGAAGAAGGTCAATGGTAGCTTGATGGGGGTAGCACTGAATCTGTAAATTACTTTGGGCAGTATGGCCATTTTCATGATCTTCATTCATTCTAACCATTAGCATGGAATGTTTTTCTATCTCTGTCCTCTCTTAATTTCATGGGCACTGGTTTATAGTTCTCCTTGAAGAGGTCCTTCGTTTCCTTTGTTAGTTGTATTCCAAGGTATTTTATTCTCTTTGTTGCAATTGTGAATGGGAGTTCACTCATGATTTGGCTCTCTGTCTGTCTGTTATTGATGTATAGGAATGCTTGTGATTTTTGCACGTTGATTTTGTATCCTGATACTTTGCTGAAGTTGCTTGTCAGCTTAAGGAGATTTTGAGTTGAGAAGATGGGGTCTTCCAAATATACAATTATTTCGTCTGCAGATAGAAACAATTTGACTTCTCTTTTTCTAACTGCATACCTTTTATTTCTTTTTCTTGCTTGATTTCTCTGGCTAGAACTTCCAGTACTATACTGAATAGGATGATGAAAGAGGGCATCCTTGTCTAGTGCCAGATTTCAAAGGGAATGCTTCCAGTTCTTGCCTATTCAGTATGATATTGGCTGTGGGTTTGTCATAAATAGCTTTTATTATTTTGAGATACTTTCCATCAATGCCTACTTTATTGAGAGTTTTTAGCATTAAGGGCTGTTGAATTTTGTCGAAGGCCTTCTCTGCATCTATTGAGATAATCATGTGGATTATGTCTTTGGTTCTCTTTATGTGTTGGATTACGTTTATATATTTGCATATGTTGAACCAGCCTTGCATCCCAGGGATGAAGCCAACTTGATGGTGATGAATAAGCTTTTTAATGTGCTGATGGATCCAGTTTTCCAGTATTTTATTGAGGATTTTTGCACCAATGTTCATCATGGATATTGGCATGAAATTTTCTTTTTTGTTGTGTCTCTGCCAGGTTTTTGGCATTGAGACAGTCTCACTCTGTCACCCAGGCTGGAATGCAGTGGTACAATCTTGGCTCATTGCAACCTCTGCCTCCTGGGTTCAAGCAATTTTCCTGTCTCAGCCTCTCGAGTAGCTGGGATTACAGGTGTGCATCATCATGCCCAGCTAATTTTTTTTATTTTTAGTAGAGACAGAGTTTTGCCATGTTGATCAGCCTGGTCTTGAGCTACTGACCTATGGTAATCCACCCGTCTCAGCCTCTGAAAGTGCTGGGATTACACGCGTGAACCACCATGCCTGGCCACAACTGAATTTTTGACACCAAGTTTATACTGAGATGTGAATTAATTTTTTTGTGTGGCTTCTAACCAGGTTCAAAAATATCTTAAAATTATTATGATCTATGCATCAGTATCATAAAGGCAAGAAGAAAGAACAAATGATCTATAAAGTTGAATACTTCTATAGGTATATTTTGATACACAGACTAGGAGACATATGACATTATTTTTTCTGTATTTTAACTAATTTTTGGTAAAAAAGACTAACAATCTATTTTTCTACTAATAATTAAGATTCAAAATGAGTGGAAAAATATATGTATTTTTATAAAATAATTTTTCCACTTATGCAAACAATGTATATTTATTATAAACATTTGGAAAATTTTCTAAATATAAAGAAGAAGACGTTACCTATAAAGTGATTTCACTATGATGGAGAAGTTCTATAATCATGGATAACCAGGAATTATTTTCTGTTGATAGGGGGCAGGCGGGCTATGTTTTGTGGCAGGTGAGGTTATAATTCACTAAGAGATCATATAAAAGACTTTCAGAAGAGCAAAGTACACTCAGGATATTATTTTGCCATCAGCCATAACTCCTTGCTATGATTTGCCTACATGGAGTATTGATTTCATAGCAAACCTTGAAGCAATATTTTTTGTCTAATTCATACACCTTCATTTAACCAATGAGAGAAGATTGAGAACTTAAGTATATGTTCTGAGATTATAAACTTGTAAATAGCATATACAGCATGTAAATGAAGGTTGCTATGATTCCAAACTCATCATTCAAAAAAAAAGACACTATTTCCTTCACATGACAGGACAACTATTAAAAATTGTCATATACTTACATGTATCATTCCCTTCCTCCTGAGAGCTCTACTAAACTATTGAGACAAAACAAACAAACAAACAAACAACAAAAAAAACACCTAGAAACAAAATCTCGGAGATGAAATAAAATTTATTTAAATATCTTGCAAATAGATTTGGGTAACTGAATGGGAGGAAGGCTACCAATTGGTAGTTAAAGTTTGCTGTATATTTTCAAAATAATAACAATTAAAAGCATTATGAAGATGGAGAAGTCAGGAGGTAGATAAGGAAAAGCAAGGTAGAAGAAGGTTGAGGTTCTAATGGTTAAAATGACCAAAGAGTTTTCTAGGGGTAGACATGTCAAATTATCTATTTTCCATGAGTGAATTCATATTTCTGTATTGCCTGAGCTCAGAAAACTGATCTGGGACACTGTAGCTCCTCTCAATCTGGAGTCATAGCTGATTTTGTTCAAAATAACTAACATTTATAACTAGACTTTCTGGAAGAAGACAGGAAGAGAGTAGGAGTCTGAATTTCTGAATGACCTCTTTGCCCCAACCACCATCACCAAACTAGATTAGAATACAATATGAATAGGAAATAATTGTTCATTGGGCTAAGCCACTGATACTTTATAGTTGTATGTTAAAGCAGTTAGCTTATCTAATATTGCTGTTTAGTATTCATCTAAAACACAAAAATGTTCAGAATACAATTATTCATTTCTAGATGCCAAACTTACTGTCTCTGAATGTTGCCATCTTATTAAATAGTACTATCAATTGTCCAGGTTTCCCAGCCTTAGAGCTGAAATGATTTTTTTACTCTTTTCTATTATTCATATGTTACATAAAGTCTGTGAACAAACCTTTCCCGAAATTATTTCAATTCTGATTATTTCTTTCTACGTCCACTTTTAGTTTTTTCTCCCACCGACTCTTGCTGGTTTTCCATAATGGCCTCCTCACTCTTCTCACTGTTTCACAGTCTATTCTCAGCAGCAACCAGACAATTAGTTTTAATATATATGTGATTATGGCAGTTTGGCTCCTGCCCGTAATCCCATCACTTTGAGATTAGTTGAGGCCAGGTCACTTGAGGCCAGAAGTTCAAGGCCAACCTGGCTAACATAGCAAAAACCCCATCTCTACTAAAAATACAAAATTAGCTGGGCGTGGTGCCAGGTGCCTATAGTCCCAGCTACTTGGGAGGCTGGGGCAGGGGAATCACTTGAACCCATGAGGCAGAGGCTGCAGTGAGCTGTGATCATGCCATTGCATTCCAACCTGAGTGACAGAGCAAGACTCTGTCAAAAAAAACAAAAACAAAAAACTTCCAAAGGCTTCTTAACATAGTTAGAATAAAGTTCTAAAGCCTAGAAGTTTCTGAATGACCTGACCTTTTGCCACAGATATGCTCTATTTGCTACAGGGGCTTCCTTGCTTTCCTGGAACACTGTCTGAAATACTTTCTGTTACCCGTATGGTTTTACTCTTCATGACAGTCATATCTCTGCTCAAAGGGTGCCTCCTCAAAATAGTCTTCTTTCTCCTCTGAAGAGAGGAATTATTTATCTCCCCTTTGCTCTGCCTTGTTTGTTCTTGACTGCTTATAATTATTTACTATTATATTGTGTCTCTACATAATGCCGTGAATATGTAAGTTTCCTGTTGAATAGCCCTAGTACTCATGAGAATGGGCATTCAATATATAGTTGTTGAGTGAAGGAATAGGGTGGCAAATTAAATCAATTGCCCCCCATAAGTCAAAAAATCTTATTCTTCAATTGATCCTGCAACTTTTATGGCAGACATCTGCACATGCAAAGCAGTGGAAGATCTGAGAAATCCTGAGATTTATTAGAGAGCTTCTCTAACCACAAATAATTCAAAATCTAACTGGGTCATATGACAATGTTTAAATTCTGTTAAGAATTAAAAATGTATATAGGTCAAGAAGAAAAATAAGTGAAGTAGTAGATGATTAACTGTTTTAATTGTTCCATTAAGTATGCACTGCATAATTCCCATAATAGTTTAAGGGAGGAACAAGATACTTCAATTTGAGGTGTTAAAGGGAGATTTTATCGTGAAATTGTAACTGAAAAAAAAAAAAAAAAAAAAAAACCCTGAGAATGAGAAATAGATATTTACACAAAACAAACTCCAGGCATTTTCTCCCCAACTACTCTACTGAAGTTAACAAAACTCAAAGCTAAGCTAGTTCACAATCTCAAATCAAAATCAAATTAATTATTTCATTTATCCTTTTTGCCTTCTAGTCTTTGTATAAATACAGTGTTTGCATATTTATAGTATTGTCATAGACAGAATTTTATATTTCTTTTCTGTTAACATGTACCATACATATTTTATTTCTTATTTTTGACAGCTTTTATTCTCCCCATTTCAACATTTTCTACAACAGAATAGATGAGAATCCTGGCATTCATCTTTCCACACCATTTTTCATGTTTATATAATTATGTACAAACATAAAAGGAATTCTCTTCTTGTTGCTGTTCATTTTAAAAAGTAGGATCATGCTTCAAATATCTTCATATCTTTCTTTGATCATTTCAAATAGATTATAACATTATTTTAGATATTGATCAATGTATTTTATAGCAGCAAAATATTCTGTCAAATCATAATTTAGTCAATTATGCCTCAATTTAAAAAATTCAGATAATTACCAATTTGGGTTTTTTTAAAAAATTGTTATATCTTTACATATCTGGCATTATAAATTGTTGTTTTTATTTTATGCAATAATCGAGGCAAAATATGTATGTATGTACCTACATGAGTGAGATTTTTCTTTTGTGTTTATGTTTGAGTGAGCTCCCAGTCTTGAAAAATTGTAGTTGATAAGTGCATTTACTTGCTTCAGAGAGTATGTAGGAATTTTCAGACATCCCCTCTGGGGCCTGTCAAAAGATAGCAAAGCTGCAGTGCTGTGATAGTCACTCCATCATTCTAAAATTGTTTATATAAGAAGAAAGTTAAAGAAATTACAGTTTGAAGGAGTCTCGGTGGGGATGAGGAGTATTGTGAGTTTGTCTCTTTCATTGCATCCTTCGTGGATCACTGTTTTCCACTGAACCAAGCGAGGAACTTCCTAGTTTAGTGGAACCCACAGGAAGGGAACATCAGCCTCTTGGCAGCTGGCTTCTTCCTGTCTGGCAGAACCACATATACCCACCTTGGTGTGGCCACTGAAATGAAATGTAGTGATGATGATTCTTGGGAGAACTTGCAAAGAATTTCTGGGAGCTGTGGGGAATATGCCATGATAGAGAATGGTGCCTGGTGCCTGGGACTGTCCTCACCTGGAGAATTTTGAAAATAGGAGGCTAGTGGGAGCAATCTGGATGAAGGGTGATACAGTCATAATGTAACAGCTACACCTGTACAGTTTTGGATGTCATCAATGTGTGAAATCTCCAGGGAATACATAGACACTAAAGTGCCAAATGAGTCTGAGCTACTTCAGAACTAACTTTTTGGGAGGAGAAGGCCCAATAGTGATAAGCAGCAGAATGTAAATCTAGGGGCAAATCCATGCTCACTGAGGGCATCTCCTAACATTTGTTGTGTACAAATGCCACAAGTCTCCAGAAGGATCCATGGAGACATTTTACCAGAAGGCAAGCATTTGAATACCTGCCACAAAAAAGGTGTCAAAGGCTTAATTGCAAAGCACTGGTGATGCAAAACCATCCCCCCTTTTCTCTAACATTTCTTTTGTCTATCTTTCCCAGGTGAAGAGAACAGAAGGAGAGACTGGAGAGAGAGGAAAGATAAGTGGATAGACCATGCCTCCTCTCTTCATAGCAGGCAACAGAACAAAGGGTCAGGACTGATCTGAGGACTGTTTGAAAACTGATGAAAGATGGTGGTTTTCAATTGGACTTGACTTTGTTATCTGAAAAGGAGTTGTGGTCTTCTTATAATTCAAGGCAAGTAACAGACTTTAACATCTTTCTAAAATATCAACAAGCAAGGAGTGGTAATCTAAGCAAACATGTCTAAAGACAATGATGGAAGAAATAGCTGTTTATAGCTTGTGACCCCATTCAATTATGAACTTAATTATTTTTTATTCCTATATTTAAACCTGTATGTATATGTGTGTATAGGTGTATCTAGGCATATACACAAACATACATATATGTATACATGTATTTGGCTCCTTAATGTCAAAAGCATCATAATATATACACACATGTGCATACACACACTTATACACATGTATTTTCAGTTTTATTACAAGACTAATTTCCAAAATATCCTATGAATAACATGTAACAATAACTTTTTTACTGCATATTCACAGCAACAGATACTATCTCTTTATTTTCTTTTACAAAAACGTTTGCTAGCAAGGTAGGTGAAGTTAGGACCTCTTTATTCATTTGACTATTTTCATTGCCTGTTAGCAAAGTTGAGAATCATTTTACACATTTTTTTAAGTTCTTTTGAATTTCTTATTTGAGAATTATTTGTTCCTGTTATGTGATTTTTTTTATGTTGAACTGTTTTCTTTTTAATACAAATTTGTAGAAACTCTTTTTGGAGAATAAGTTGATATACTATATGACGTAAAAATCTGAATCCATTTTTTGTCTTCATTAATGAAAATTTTGTCAGGCAAAGAATTTATATTTTTTTGTAGTGTAATACTTTTACTCTAAAGATTTGGGATTGTTAAAAAAAAAACTTACAACATAGAGGTTAATGTATATTATTTTATAATACACATTAATATATCAGGTATGGAATTATATAATTTGTAATATTTGCTAAATGTTCTATTTTTTCATATTCAAATTATATCCTGAAATTAATTTTGTTGTACATGAGATACTTTCAATTTTGTCAGTTCCTAGACTTAAGTAAGATTGCCCTTCTTCATGTTTTTTTCCTCCACCATCAATCTATTGCCTTTCAGCTGAATTCATCATTCCAGTTTTCACTTTATTTTACCATTCTTTCTTGTGTATTTTTATCCATCTTAACCTTGTAAGTCTTCTTTTCACTCTGACCTGTGAATGAAATCTTATGTGTGAATGGGTTTTGAATTACAGTATTGTTCTTCTATGATAGATAGAAAGAGTTCAACAGTCTCAACATTGTATGCTGCAAATAAAAGACATAATGCTTCTTTGCTCTGTATAAATAATTTGTATATCTGCATTGAAACTTTAAGGTTTCATTTTATCTTTTTTTATTTCAAGTGAAGAATTTTTACCAGAATTATTTAATGTGTTTCTTTTATTATTAAACTCTTCTTAGAATAATAAAAGTTCTATTTTTTATATTATTGCCCTTTTCTTTCCTTTATTGTCTTCCACCTATTCTCTTTCTCCTGTAATTGAATTGATGTTCTTCTATACATGTTTGATCTTCTTAATATATTCTCCATTTTTAGGACTTCCCTTTTCTAATTTCCATCACTTTGTAGTTTCTTTTTGTAATGTGATATATTTCTCTCACTTGATCTTCCAGGCAGATCTTATTTTTCCAAGGTGATTAATAGTTTCCTGTTAGAAGTGTGGTAAGAGATTTTATCACATCTTTCTTCATGGTATATTGAAAAATTGTTTTACATCCTTCTTTTGTCTAGTGTCTGTACCCATGAAGATACCTGTCTATTATGTATGACCTCTGTGATGTTTTCCAAGCCCTGGGAATCTGAAATTAAACTTCAGCTTCTTCCTGTATGCTCCTTACATGCTACTAGTTGATTCTTGAATAGTACGTCAAAAAAATTTTTTTTATTCTGCTTCCTTTGTAGCTCTTATCATTGGGTCATAAGAAGTATTCCCACATCAGCCTCATTTATTGTACAGCCACACTTCGCTATTTCTGTCTTAAACATGCTCTTGATAAGTTTGTTAGGCTCCTTAGAGACTTGAGACATCAATGCTGGTGGGAGGCAGACCCTCCTTTGTGTGGTAGGAAATCTCTGTGCTACCAAGCTTTCTCAGGCAGTAGATTGATGATGTAGGGCCTGGGAACAATTGAGAGCTATTTCAGGTCAACTCCTGCTTTCCTTTGACATACCTCTGTCATTTTGCCTGTTGAACATTTCCTTGCACTCTGGCACTCAGACTTTCACAGATTCAGAGAATATGGAAGTCTGAACTACTGCACTATAGCACTCCTATAGTTACTTTCCTGTAGTTTCTTTGAGGTCAGTAGAATAAAGCAAACGTTCCTAGAATGACGAGTTACTCTTTACTGAACATTTTCACACATTTCTCAGGGTCAGAATCCCTCTGGGAACCTAGAGAGTTTATTGCTCTCTTGGCTTCTACCAGTAAAAGAACAGGTCATAATCCTGTATTTTCTTTTCTCCTGTGGAAGTCCCATCTGTGGCGTTTTAAGAGATTTTTAGACAGAGTGTGGGGGCAATAGTTTAGACTTCTATGTTCTCAGAATCTACAAGATTCTGAGTGCCAGAGTGAAATGTTCAAGAGATAAAATGATAAGAGTATATCCAAGGAAAAGAGGAGTCAAGGCAAAACAGCTCCAAAAGACTGAAAGTGGAACAATCTGGGCAAAAGTCTTAAATTGGGATTACAATACAAATCATAAAATAAATATCCCAAGTACCCAAATATCCCAATATAAACAAGTGACTTCATCAACAAATAAATGGAGATAAGAGGCATCTCTCCTACAGGAAAATTCCAAATAATTTATTTAAGTACTCCCCACTCAAAAAGGTGATGCTTATCTCTCCACCCCTTAAATGAGGGTTGTACTTGATGACTTACTTCCAAAGAGTAACCTATAACAAAGGAGAAAGCCAAAAACAAACAACAAAGGTAGCAAAGGTAAAAGAACAAAATATTAGGAAAAATATGAAAATACAGAGCACTAAATAATTTCATCTATTTGAAAATCAAGGCTTCTCAGATGTGTTTTAAAGTGCTGATTATAACTTGTACACTAAAAACTATGAGATAATTTTGCACAAATGAATAAATATAATTATAAAGAAATCAGAGTTTTGATCTAAAAAAATCACATAAATTAGAAATGAATTAGAAAAAAAGTCAAAAATTGACAAGGACTATTGTTTTCAATGAAAATATAACTATTAAAACCACTCTGTTTTGAATTACTATGCATTAAAATGATTACCCTAATTCTTTCCTATAGAAGTGTAACAAATTTTGAAATATTAGTGATACATAAATTAAAAATGCTTATTTCAAGGCAGTGTGATCTCAATTTCATTTTACATTAAGTACAATTTGTATAAGAAAATATTAAATAATCTTTGATGAGCTTGAGATGATTTTTATTGTTTGTGCATCTATGTATTTTGACAACTTTCATCTATGTTGATGAAAAAACATTAAATTAATTTTTTATTATTTGGATAAGTAATTATGATTTAGAAAGTCATTCTACATGGTTTAACTACAATAGTGGAGGCTTGAATATAGGAAATACTGGTGGAAGAAGTTACGAATAACCCAGTGTTTTAGTTTAATTTTTTTTCTCTAATTCAAAATTCTAAGTCTTAATTTACATCAATATAATGTTCTTTTATACAGATGTTTTGAGGGAGGATCCAAGATGGCCAAATAGGAACAGCTATGGAATGCAGTTCTCAGAAGAACAATGCAGAGAGTGAATGATCGCCGCATTTCCAAGTGAGTTTTCACTGCCCACAGACCAGGAGATTCCAGGGCCGAAAAGCGCCATGAATTTCCAACACAGCTGCTTCAGCCAGCGTGCAGATGGTGCACAGAAACTCACACAAATCTGGGAGCCATTTCAACTTGTGCCTGCAATACCTGGGAGACAGAGCCACCCATTCAACTGAAAGGAAGGGGGCGGAGACAGGGAGCAAGCTGATCTGGATCAGCGGGTACCACACCCCCAATACAAGCAATCTGAAATGCTCTGGATTAAGAGTTTTGCAGCAAGTGCAGCTGAACCCAGGACACTTCAGCTCAGTGTGGGGAAGGGTGTCTGCCACTACTCAGGCAGTCCACCAATATCAAGTTAGTTCTAACTGCATCAAGGCAGTTCACACAGCAGCTGGGCAGAGCTCACGATGGCTCAGCAACACCTCTGCTGGCAGACTGTGACTAGACTATCTCCATGTGGGTCGAGGCATCTATGAAAAAAGGCAGCAGCACCTCAGGACCTTATAAATAAAGGCTGACCTTCCTAGGACAGAGCACCTGGGAAAAGAGGTGGTCATGAGTTCCACTGCAGCAGATGTAAAAGTACCTGCCCACAATCTAAATGAAACAAAGGAGCTCCCAGCACAGTACTTGAGTTCCTACAAGGGACAGACTGTTTCCTCAAGCAGCTCCCCAACCCCCACATAACCAAAGAGACACCTCATAAAAGAGAGCTCAGGCCAACATATGGCGGGTACTCTTCTGGGGTGAAGATAACAGAAGAAGAAACTGGCAGCAACCCTTATAGTTCTGCAGCTCCCACAGGTGATCCCTAGGCAAGCAGGGTCTAGAGATGACCTCCAGCAGTCCTGCAGCAAAGGATTCTGATTATTAGAAGGAAAACTAAGAAACAGAAAGAAATAGCTTCAACATGAACAAAAAGAATGTCCACTCAGAGACCCCGTCTGAAAGTCACCAACTACAAAGTCCACAGGTAGATAAAGCCAAGAAGATGGGAAGAAACCAGTGCAAAAAGGATGAAAACGCCAAAAACCAGAAAGCCTCTCCTCCTCCAAGGGATCACAACTCCTCATTAGCTAGGTAACAAAGCTGGATGGAGAATTAATCTGATGAATTGACAGAAACAGGCTTCAGAAGGTGGGTAATAACAAACTTCTCTGAGCTAAAAAAAACACATGCTAAACCAATGCAAAGAAACTAAGAACCTAGAAAAAAAGTTAGATGAAATGCTAGCAAGAATAAATACCTTAGAGAACAATATAAATGATTTGATGGAGCTGAAAAACACAGCAGGAGAACTTCGAGAAGCATACACAAGTTTCAATACCTGAATCAACCAAGCAGAAGAGAGGATATCACAGATTGAGGACCAGCTTAATGAAATAAAATGAGAAGGCAAGATTAGAGAAAATAGTGAAAAGAGGAACAAAGCCTCTAAGAAATATGGGATTATGTGAAAAGACCTAATCTACATTTGATAGGTAAATCTGAATGTGATGGAGAGAATGAATCCTAGCTGGAAAACACTTTTCAGGATATTATCCAGGAGAACTTACCCAACCTAGCAAGGCATACCAACATTCAAGTCCAGGAAATACAGAGAACACCACAAAGATATTCCTCAAGAAAAGCAACCCCAAGGCACATAATCATCAGACTGACCAGGATTGAACTGAAGGAAAAAACACTAAGGGCAGCCAGAGAGAAATGTCAGGTTACCCACAAAGAGAAGCCCATCAGATTCACAGCAGATCTCTCCACAGAAACCCTACAAGCCAGAAGAGAGTGGTGGCCAAAATTCAACATCCTTAAAGAGCTTACAACCTAGAAATTCATATCCAGCCAAACTAAGCTTCATAAGAGTAGGAGAAATAAAATCATTTACAGGCAATTGCTGAGAGATTTCATCACCACCAGGCCTGCCTTACAAGAGCTCCTGAAAGAAGCACTAAACAAGAAAAGGAGTATTAAACAAGAAAAGAAGCACTAAACAAGAAAAGAAGCACTAAACAAGAAAAGAAGCACTAAACAAGAAAAGGCTGGTACTAAACTAGTACCAGCCACTCCAAAAATGCACCAAATAGTAACGATGATCAACACAGTGAAGAAAATTCATTAACTAATGGGCAAAATATCCAGCTAGCATCAAATTGGCAGTATCAAATTCACACATAACAATATTAACCCTAAATGGAAATGGGCTAAATGTCCCAATCAAAAGACGCGGACTGGCAAATTGGAAAAAAAGTCAAGACCTGTGAGTATTCAGGAAACCCATCTCACATGAAAGGACACACACGGGCTTAAAATAAAGGGATGGAGGAAGATTTATCAAGCAAATGGAGAGCGAAAAAAAGCAAGAGTTGCAATCCTAGTCTCTGATAAAATGGACTTTAAACCAACAAAGATCAAAAGAGACAAAGAAGGGCATTACATAATGATAAAAGGCTCAATGCAACAAGAAGAGCTAATGATGCCAAATATATACGCACCCAAACAGGAGCACCAAGATACATAAAGCATGTTCTTAATGACAAACAAAGAGACCTAGACTCCCACATAATAACAGTGGGGGACTTTAACAATCCACTGTCAATATTAGACAGATCAATACCACAAAAAATTAACAAGGATATCCAGGAGTGGAACTCAGATCTGGACCAAACAGACCTAATGGACACCTACAGAAATCTCCACCCCAAATACACAGAATATAAATTCTTCTCAGCACCATATCACACCTACTCCAAAACTGATCACATAATTGGAAGTAAATCACTTCTCCACAAATGCAAAAGAATGGAAATAATAACACAAAATATTTCAGACCACAGGGCAATCAAATTAGAACTCAAGATTAAGAAACTAACTCAGAACTGCACAACTTCATGGAAACTGAACAACTGGCTCCTGAACATTGACTGTATAAACAATGAAATGAAGGCAGAAATAAAGATGTTCTTTGAAACCAATGAGAATGAAGACACAATGTACCAGAATCTCTGGGACACATTTAAAGCAGTGTCTAGAGGGAAATTTATAGCAATAAAATTCCACATAAGAAGCTAGAAATGATCTAAAATAAACACTCTATCATCAAAATTTACAGTACTAGAGGAGCAAGATCAAAAAAGCTCAAAAGCTAGCAGAACATAAGAAATAGAAGAGTAGAACTGAAAGAGATAGAGACAGAAAAACTCTTCAAAAAAAATCGGTAAATCCAGGAGTTGGTTTCTTGAAAAAATCAACAAAATAGACAGACCACTAGCCAGATTAATAAAAAAGAAAAAGAGGAAGTAACAAATAGGTGTAATAAAATATGATATAGGGGACATCGCTACCCATTCCACAGAAATACAAACTATCATCAGAGATTACTACAAACAACTCTACACACATAAACCAGTAAACCTGGAAGAAATGGATAAATTCCTAGACACTTGCACCCTCCCAAACCTAAACCAGAAATGAGTTGAAACCTTGAACAGATCAATAATAAGGGCTGAAGTTGAGGGAGCAATTAATAGTCTATCAACCAAAAATACTCTAGGTCCATACAGGTTCACAGCCGAATTCTACCAGAGGTACAAAGAGGAGCTGGTACCATTCCTTCTGAAACTATTCCAAACAATATAAAAAAAGGGAACGTTTACCAAATGATTTTATGAAACAAAAATCATCCTGATACCAAAACCCTGCATAAATTCAACAAAAAAGAAAACTTCAGGCCAATATTCATGTTGAACATAGATGCAAAAATCTTCAATAAAATGCTGGCAAACCAATTGCAACAGCACATCAAAAAGCTTATCCATCATGATCAAGTAGATTTCAACCTGGGGATGCAAGGCTGGTTCAACATATATAAGTCTATTAAAGTAATCGATCACATAAAGAGAACCAAAGACAAAAACTACATGATTATCTCAATAGATGCAGAAAAGGCCTTTGACAAAATTCAACAGCTCTTTATGCTATAAACTCTCAATAAACTAGGTATTGAAGGAACATATTTCAAAATAATAAAATAATTTATGACAAACCTACAGCTAATATAATAGTGAATGTGCAAAAACTGGAAGCATTCCCTTTGAAATCTGGCACTAGACAAGGATGGCCTCTCTCACCACTCCTATTTGATATAGTATTCGAAGTTCTAGTCAGAGTAATTAGGCAAGAAAAAATAACATAAATGTTATTCAATTAGAAAAGGAGGAAGTCAAATTGTCTCTATTTGCAGATGACATGATTGTATATTTAGAAGACCCCATCATCTCAGCCCAAAATCTCCTTAAACTGATAGGCAACCTCAGAAAAGTCTCTGGTTACAAAATCAATGTGCAGAAATCACAAGTATTACCAATAACAGACTAACAGAGAGCCAAATCACGAGTGAACTCCCATTCACAATTGCTACAAAGAGAATAAAATACCTAGGAATACAACTAACAAAGGATGTAAAGGACCTCTTCAGGAGCTACAAACAACTGCTCAACAAAATAAGAGAGAACACAAACACATGGAGAAACATTCCCATGCTCAAAGTTAGGAAGAAACAATATCATGAAAATGGCCATATTGCCTAAAGTAATTTATAGATTTAATTCTATCCCCATCAAGCTACCAATGACCTTCTTCACAGAACAGGAAAAAAATACTTTAAACTCCATATGGAACCAAAAGAGAGCCTGCAGAGCCAAGACAATCCTAAGCAAAAAGAACAAAACCCGTGACATCATGCTACCTGACTTCAAACTATACTACAAGGCTACTGTAATCAAAACAGCATGATAATGGTACCAAAACAGAGATATAGACCAATGGAACAGAACAGAGCCCTTGTAGGCAATGCCCCACATCTACAACCATCTAATCTTTGATAAATTGGACAAAAACAAGAGTGGGGAAAGGATTCCCTATTGAATAAATTGTGTTAGGAAAACTGGCTAGCCATGTGCAGAAAGCTGAAACTGGACTCCTTCCTGACACCTTACACTAAAATTAACTCCAGATGGATTAAAGACTTAAACATAAGACCTAACACCATAAAAATCCTAGAAGACAACATAGGCAAAACCATTCGGGACATAGGCATAGGCAAGGACTTCATGACTAAAACACCGAATGCATTGGCAACAAAAGCCAAAATAGACAAATGGGATCTAATTAAACTCCAGAGCTTCTGTGTAGCAAATGAAACAATCATTAGATGAACCAGCAACCAACAGAATGGGAAAAATTTTTGCAATCTACCCATCTGACAAAGGGCTAATATTCAGAATCTACAAAGAACTAAAACAGATTTTCAAGAAAAAAAAAAACAAACAAACCCATCCAAAACTGGGCAAAGGATATGAACAGACACTTTTCAAAAGAGGACATACACGAGCCCAACAAACATGAAAAAATGCTCATCATCACTGGTCATTAGAGAAATGCAAATCAAAACCACATTGAGATACCACCTCATTCCAGTTAGAATGGTGATCATTAAAAAATCTGGAGACAACAGATGCTGGAGAGGATGTGGAGAGCTAGGAACACTTTTACACTGTTGGTGGGAGTGTAAATTAATTCAACCATTGTGGAAGACAGTGTGGCGATTCCTCAAGGACCGAGAAATGGAGCTTCCATTTGACCCAGCAATCCCATTACTGGGTATATATCCAAAGGATTACAAATCATTCTATTATAAAGACACATGCACATGTATGTTCATAGTGGCACTGTTTACAATAGCAAAGACCTGGAACCAACTCAAATGCCCATTGATGATAGACTGGACAAGGAAAATGTGGCACATATACACCATTTTTTTGCCATAAAATACTTTATTAGGCCAAACTACACACTATAAAAATGCTTTAAAATGTAGCGGAAGGAGATGTAAAGACTCAAAGAAGTACAAACAAGAAGTACAAACAATTAGGCTATCAGAACACCCTAAAGAATCCACACGACCAGGCATAGTGGCTCATGCCTGTAATCCCAGCACTTTGAGAGGCCAAGGTGGGCAGATCACGAGGTCAAGAGATTGAGACCATCCCGGCCAACATGGTGAAACCCCGTCTCTACTAAATATACAAAAAAATTAGCTGGGCGTGGTGGCATGTGCCTGTAGTCCCAGCTACTTGGGAGGCTGCGGCAGGAGAATTGCTTAAACCCAGGAGTCAGAGGTGGCAGTGAGCCGAGGTCGAGCTACTGCACTCCAGCCTGGTGCCTGATGATGGAGTGAGACTCTGTCTTAAAAAAAAAAAAAAAAAAAAAAAAAAAAAGAATCCACACTACTTCCCTGTTTACCTAGAAAAGGAAGCTTCTAGGCTACCTCCTCCTCAGCACATACACAGCCATAAAAAGGTATGAGGTCCTGTCTTTTGTAGGGACATGGATGAACCTAGAAACCATCATTCTCAGCAAACTGACACAAGAACAAATAATCAAACATGCATGTTCTTAATCATAGGTGGGTTTTGAACAATGAGAACACATGGACACAGGGAGGGGAATATCACACACTGGGGTCTGTGGGGTGGGCTAGGGGAGGCACAGCAGGGGATGAGGAGGTCAGGGAGGGATAACAGGGGGAGAAACGCCAGGTATAGGTGATGGGGGGATAGAGGCAACAAACCACATTGCCATATATGTACCTATGCAACAATCCTGCATGATCTGCGCATGTACCCCAGAGCCTAAAATACAATTAAAAATAAATCAAAAAGTTAAACATAAAAAAACCCAGATATTTCTAGCTTATTAGGGAAATAAATGTGTGTTTTTATGGATCAAATGCACTGCTTAGGTAATAGGATGAAACTCTGCTTTTGAAAAATTAAATACTAAAAAAGGAGATAGAAGTATATAATTATTATTTTAAAAAAACATATTTATTTTACATTATTTACTCTTATATCTACAAAACTTATCTTATTGATAAAGGAGTTACTTTCTTTGCTAAGAGCTGAACACTAGTCAGGACCCCCTGGCTATTGAGAGGAGCTACCCTCTATGGGTCTCCTCTGAGTTGTTCAATTGCTTAGTAAAGCTTTTCATCTTACTCACCATCCACTTCTCTGCCTACCTCATTCTTCCTGATCACAGGACAATAACTGAAAGGTGGGACTGAAAAAGCTGTAACATAATAGATAGGGTGTGAACACACCTCTTGCCTACCACATTACAGTCAACAAGAAGCAGAGAAGAGTGAAGGAGAGAAGAGCTGCAGCCTTTCAGGGATCCCAGACATGGGAGTTTCCTGAGCCAGCATTGTGATACCCTTGTTAGGGCTCTGCAGTTCTTAGTGTCTCCAAGATTCCAAGCAAAACTACATTCCCTGCATTCCTTGGTGTCTGCTGTGGAAGCTGCTTATGTTATGCCTGGTCCAGCACAACCTTCCCAGGAGCTAGTGCCTGTGCAGGAACCTGGAGCTGCTCACCCCACCACAGCTGACATGCCTGGCTGTGCATAGTGGCTGCACCCCATGCTCTCTCACATACCTCTTGCTGCCACTTGCCTGGCTTCCCCTTGGCACACTTGGGATCCAGGCAAGTAGTGTGAGCCTACTGCAGCCTGACAGGCCTGGTGGGCAAAAGGAGCCCAGTGGGCAAGAGCAAAACTCAGGCAGAGGCACCACTGGTCACAGAGGGTTCTGACTGGCAAAGCAATACCCCAAGGAACCCATCTCAAAATTACACATAAATGCCAGTTAAGCAGCTTTTAACCCTTTTTTAAAAACAAAAAAAAAACAAACTAAGGGGAAATGGCAAATAAGAAAGAGAAGGTAGGATGTTTCTTTCTTGGAGAGATTCCTCAGGTTCCTTCTAATGAAAAATTGCAGAAAGTTAACTCAGGAGCAAGCTAGGGAAGACATGGCACTTAGGTCCAAATGGATGGCTTCACCTCAAATACCAGCCAGGAGAACAGAACTTACAAGTTATTTTTCTAATAATGATCAGTTTTTGAGATGGGAGCAGTGAAAATCTAAGAATATAGTTTGATAAGTTGGTACATAAATGAATAAATATAAAAAAAAATGACAAAGTTATGGAATTCAGTTGGTATGCAATGCCAGATAATACAATTAACTAAATAATTAGTAATTAGGATAATATAGTAATATGTTATATCTCCACATTCTGGTCTTGTTTTCTAGGCTTTGAAGACCTAGCATGATGTCCTACTTTGTTTATATGAAGTAAATATGTAAAATATGTATAATAGGTGACCATGACATTGTATTCTAGCAATCTCTTGGTCCTGTGCTTTTTCCCCATCATATTTTAATACATAGAACTATAACTTAATCTTATATAGACTTTGTTTGTTCTACCAAATAATACTTTGTGAGAGTGGTCTGATCTCTAGAATATCTGTGTCTTTTATTAAACCTAATTCCTATTTCTTGTTTCTCCAAGTATATGTATCTGCTTTTCTACCCTTTGATATTATTTGCATTTAAACTTCTAGGTCAATTTCATAGATTTCTTAACACCAACTTAAATTTCAAACACTGGAAACATAATAATCCTCCAATCTTGAAACTACTAAAAGTCATAATATATTCTTTTAAACAATTTTCATTCAGATCAGGGACCATTTTATTTCACTGTGCTGTTCTAAAGTTGTAAATTTGAGTCCCATATAAAGTGTTTCATATTTTAACTCATAAATAGATATAGAAATTTCTGAGTCATAACTATTAATTGACAGTGGCTGTTTCTACTCATGATTAAATGTTGTTACATATGGTTCTTTAATTGTATTGGTGAGATGTATCTAAGTATACAATACTAATTCTTAGCTGCTTATGATATTTACAGCTACCATCACTACTGCAATCTGTGATTTGCTAGTCAGTTTCTATTCATTAGGATGTGAGTATCAATCCTTTAGAATTTTCTCTTGTTTCATTGTTTGTATGTTTTCCCCATCAAGGCTGTAGAACTGTGTGATGTGGAGTCATGATTCAGCAGTGTATATTAGGCTCCCTTCTTTTAAAAAAAGGAACCTAATAAAGGATGCAAGGATTGAAATTATATGTCATCAAAAGACCAAGTTGTGTTGCTTTTAGATGCCTCTCAGATTCCTCCTAAAATTTTCAGCGACTTTTTTAAGGTAATGCTATCACAGTTGCTCTTAATTTATGTATTCTGAAGTTAGATGATTATCAAACTTACCCCTATCACTTTTAGGAATTGCTGCAGACCTATTTATATCAACCTATTCTTCAATGTAATTCAAAGAAAGTACACCTTGACTTACTTCACAGTTTATGTTTATATCCTGCCTTTAAACACTGTTTATCTAATAAAAAGTCAACATCTATTTTGATTGTATCCCTACAATCTATCCTCTAATTTTTTACACCCCCTTAAGTGTTATGAGTGGTCTTCCCTAAGAATTTTGTTTCTGTGATTCATAGAGAAGTTAACCTTTAAAATTTTCCACACAAAGCCCATAGCAAGCTATTTCAATATATCTACATTTGTTCAAACATTTCAATCTCCACAGAAATAGTTTAAGATGAACTCATATTAATAGTATTCTAAGTTCATGCATGGAAAAGTCACATCTTTTTATTAAGATTTTTAATAGTCGTATCTTTTTTATAAAGTCACACCTAGTCACATCTTTTTAAATTTCATAGTCACATCTTTTTATAAAAAGTTACCTACTAGTATCAGCAATAATATACATCTCTAGGTATGTGCTATGGTTTGAATATGCTCCCCTCTAAAATTCAGTTGTTGCCAATGTGACAGTATAAAGAGGTCAGGCCTTTACGAAATGATTCGGTCATGTGGGCTTCCCCCTTGTGAATGTAATTAAGATCCTTATTAAAGAAGTTTCTCTCCATATTTATCTCTCTTGCCCTTCCATCTTCAATATATGAGGATACAGCATTTGTTCCTGCTGTTGAACACAATAAGAAAACTCTTACCTGACCACAAAATGCTGGCAGTTCACTCTTGGACTCCCCAGCCTCCAGAACTGTAAGAAAATATATTTCTCTTTATAATAAATGATCCAGTTTCAAGTATTCTGTTGTAGCAGAACAAATGTACTAAAACACAATGCATGATATTAAGAGTGTCAACTACAGGCTTTGTTGTTATTCAGCCCTGGGTTTGAATTCGGGCTTCAGCTCATGGCTTAACAACTCTAAATCTCAATTTTATAATCTGTATGATGGTGACAATAATGCCAACTCACAGGTTTGCAATACCAATTAAACTAGATTACAGAATGGAAAAGCTAACACTGTACTCAACACATATCAGGCATTCAGTAAATGATAATTCCTTTTCTACTTTCTCCCTAATTACCAACCATTTTTTTCAGTTCTTAAGGCTGCATTAGTGGTCACTTCATGAAAAAGTATACACTTTGAATTATATTACCTTATTCAGAAATGCCTTATATTCCTGGGGCTTCTGCTTAGGACATTGTATACAGGAATGGTTTCCATGTCTGGCTACTTTCTGCTGCCACATGGCTCAAGAGACTGAACACTGATTTGAGTGTAAAATTTTCAAGGTTTTTGGTTCTAATAAACAACATGTTCCTAGGAAAATGTGTCAAAAAGAATTTTCAGAGTTGGCCAATACGGCCAACTAGAAGCAGTTACTGTGTGCCACTCTCAGAGAGGAACAGAAGAGGTGAGTAAATACAGAACCTTCAACTGAAATATCTGGGGATATGCATTGGGACTAATCAAGAAAACAACTTGACCCACAGAGAATAGAGAAAAGCAAAGCAGGACAAGAGATCACCCAAAGCAACATGGAGCTAGGCGAACCTCCCCCACCCAGGAAGCAGTGAAGGAATGTGAGACATGGGAACCCACTCTTCTCCCAAGGATCTTTGCAACCCTTGGGTCAGGAGAGCCCCTCATGAACGTGCTCCAACAGGGCCTTCAGTCTGACACACACAGCTACACAGTTACAGCAGAGTAGCCGCTCAGGCGTGCATGGAGACCCAGATACCTGGGCTTCCTGGCAAAAGCAGCTGCAACTCTGGCAAAGTGAGAGGTTAGATCCCTGTGCATACCCTTTGGAAAGAGGTTGGATCCAGGGGACTGAGCAGCAACAGTCTTACATCACAGGATAAGTTACCCTGACTTGGAGCTGCTACCAGCCATCAACAGCAGCGTCACAGCTGTCTGAAATGAAACACCCAGAGGGATAGGTGGGCTGCTGTATTTTCTGCTTTGGTGACTTAGCCGTTCCAGCCTTCAGGTTTTGGAAAGTGTGGGGTGACCAGGGACTAGAGTGTATCCCCAGCACAGCACTGCTGCTCTATAAAAATGTGGACAGACAACATTTTACAAAAAATAGGAAACATACTGGAGCTACAAGCCCAAGCAAGAGCTCACCAACTGACCAATAAGCCTAAGTTCACTAACTGGGTCACATTCCAAACCTTCAACAGGAAAACTATCTCACTAACATGCCCCCCTGTAAAACCAAAGACAAAAAGTCAGTTTCAAATAAAGACTCTGCACAAAACCTCAGCCGTGTGAAAACATCCAGAAAATAATCTATCGACAGCACTCAACCTACACTGCAGTTAAAGGAATACCCACACACAGAAGTGAGAAAGCACCAATGCAACAACTCCGGTAACTCAAATGGCCAAAGTGTCATATGTCCTCTAAATGACTCCACCAGTTCTCTAAACATAGTTCTTAATCAGGCTGAGCTGAATGAAATAACAGAAATAGAGTTCAGAATATAGATAGGAAGGAAGATCCTTGAGATTCAGGAGAATGGCAAAACCCAGGAGACTGGAAAATAAGAACCACAATAAAATGACACAGGAGCTGAAGTATGAAATAGCTGGTGTCTAAAAGAACCTAATGGATCTGACAGAGCTGAAAAACACAAGAATTTCACAATGCAATCACAAGTGTTAACAACAGAATAGACAAACCTGAAGAAACAATCTCAGAACTTGAAGACTGGCTCTCTGAAATGACAGTCAGGCAAAAGTGAAGGCAAAATAATGAAAAGGAGTGAACAAAACCTCCAATAAGTAAGGGATTATTTAATGAGGTCAAATTTACAAATCATTGACATCCCTGAAAGGGAAGGGGAGAAAACTTGGAAAATGTATTTCAGAATACTGTGTATGATAACATTTCCAATATTGCTAGAGAGGCCAAGAGTCAAATTCAGGCAATACAGAGAACTCCTGAAAGACTGTATGTGTGTAAGAAGATCATCCCTAAGATACATAATCATCAGATTTTCTAAGGTCCAAATGAAAGAAAGAATATCAAATGCTCTTGATTTTCTTTGCTAATATTTTCTTGAGGATTTTTAAATCTATATTTTGTAAGAGATATTGGTCTTTTATTTTCTTATGATACTTTGTCTTTGGTATCATGATAATTCTGGCCTCATAGAATTAGTTTGGAATTGTTTTCTTCTCTTCAATTTTTTGGACAAATTCAGGAAATATCAGTGTTAATTCTTTAAATGCTTGTAGAATTTACTGATGAAATTATCTAGCCCAGGACATACTTTTTATGGTAGATTTTTGATCACTTATTTAATTTTTTACTTGGTTTTATTTTCTATTTCTTTTCATGTTATTTTAAATAATTTGCATGTTTCAAGGGATTTTTTTCCGCTTCCTCTAAATTATATAATGTCTCAACCTTCACAGTATTTGTTTATAACCCTCTTCATCTCTGGAAGTTCAGTAGTAAGGTCCCTGTTTTTATTTCTGATTCTAGTTATTTGCATCATCTCTAATTCGTGGTCATGGTAGTTAAAGTTTTGTCAATTTGTTGATCTTTACAAAGAACCACATTTTGGTTTCAAAAATTTTCTTTATTTCTCTGTTCTCTAACTTTTATCATTGCCTTTCTTCTACTAATGTTGGTTTTGTGTGCTTTTATTCCCTGGATTTTTTAAGGTATAAATTAGGTTATTGATTTGAGAACTTTCTTCTTTTCAAATGTAGGGATTTATAGCTATAAACTTCTCTTGGAGTAAAGCATGCACTGCATCCTATGAATTCTGAAGTGTTGTGTTTTCATCTTCATTCATCTTCGAAAATATTAGTATTTCCCACATGATTTCTTATTTAATACACTGATTATATGAGTTTATAAATATCCACATAATTTTTATTTTTTTGCAGCTTTTCTCCTCTTATTTGTTTTAAAGTTTGTCACTTTGCAGTCAGAGAAGATGCATTACATGATGTCTACCTTTTAAAATGTATTCAACCTTGTTTTTTATCTAACATATGGTCTACTGTAGAGAGTACACCATGGACACTTGAGAAGAAAATAGACTCAAACAGAGTTCATAGTTTCAAAATAATCACTTCAGATAATTTTTGCCATACAATTGTTTCCTAAATGGGGAGACAGATTCCTGGCACTTCCTAGTTATGCCATATTCTCTGATATCACTCTGTTGATGTATTAGTCCATTTTCACACTGCTGATAAAGATATACCTGAGACTGGGTAATTTACAAAGAAGAGATTTAATGGAGAACTCACAGTTCTATGGCTAGGGAAGCCTCACAATCATTGCAGAAGGCAGGGAGGAGCAAGTCACATCTTATGTAGATGGTGGCAGGCAAAGGGGGCATGTATAGGGAAACTCCCACTTTTAAAGCCATCAGTCTCCTGAGACTTATTCACTACCACAAGAACAGCACAGAAAGACCTGCCTCCGTGATCCAGTTACCTCCCACCAAGTCTCCCTCCCACATACATGGGAATTCAAGATGAGATTTGAGTAGGGACGGAGCCAAACCATGTCATTCCACCCCTGACCGCTCCCAAGCCTCATGTCCTCATATTTCTAAACCAATTATGCCTTCGCAAAAGTCCCCCAAGAGTCCACAGTTCAAAGTATTATCCAAGACCCACCCCTGCAGCAAACTTCTGTCTGGGCATCCAGGTATTTCCATAAATCCTGTGAAATCTAGGCAGAGGTTCACAAGCCTCAATTTTTTTACTTCTGTGCACTCACAGGCTCAACAACATGTGGAAGCTGCCAAGGTTTGGGGCTTGAACCCTCTGAAGCCACAGCCTGAGCTCTATATTGGCCCATTTCAGCCATAGCCAGAGTGGCTGGGATGCAGGGCAGCAAGTGTATAGGCTGCACACAGCACAGAGACCCTGGACCAGCCCATGAAACCCCATTTTCCTTCTAGACCTCAGCACCTATGATGGGGGAAGCTCCTGTGAAGTCCTCTGGCATGCACTGAAGACATTTTCCTCATTTTCTTGGGGATTAGCATTCAGCTCCTTGTTATTTATGCAAATATCTGCAGCTGGCTTGAATTTTTTCTCAGAAAATGGAGCTTTCTTTCCTATCGCATTGTCAGGCTGCAAATTTTCCAAACTTTTATGCTCTGCTTCCCTTATAAAACTAAATGCCTGTAATAGCACTCAAGTCACATCTTGAATACTTTGCTGCTTAGAAATTTCTTTCACCAGATACCCTAAATCATCTCTCTCAAATTCAAAGTTCCACAAAACTCTAGGGCAGGGGTAAAATGCTGCCAGTGTCTTTGCTAAAACATAACGAGAGTCACCTTTGCTCCAATTCCCAAAAAGTTTTTCACTTCCATCAGAGGCTAGCCCAGCCTGGGCTTTATTGTTCATATTGCTAACAGCGTATGTCTCTAGGGAGTTCCAAACTTTCCCACATTTTCCCGTCTTCTTCTGAGACCTCCAAATTGTTCCAACTTCTTTTTTTTTTTCTTTTTTTTAATTTCTTCAATTTTTTAAATTGCATTTTAGGTTTTGGGGTACATGTGAAGAACATGCAAGATTGTTGCATAGGTACACACATGGCAGTGTGATGTGCTGCCTTCCTCCCCATCACCTATATCTGGCATTTCTTCCCATACTATCTCTCCCCAACTCCCAACCTCCCGCTGTCCCTCCCCTATTTCCCCCCTACAGGTCCCAGTGTGTGATGCTCCCCTCCCTGTGTCCACGTGTTCTCATTGTTCAACACCTGCCTATGAGTGAGAACATGCGGTGTTTGATTTTCTGTTCTTGTGTCAGTTCGCTGAGAATGATGGTTTCTAGGTTCATCCATGTCCCTACAAAGGACACAAACTCATCATTTTTGATAGCCGCATAGTATTCCACGGTGTATATGTGCCACATTTTCCCTGTACAGCCTATTATCAATTGGCATTTGGGTTGGTTCCAGGTCTTTGCTATTGTAAACAGTGCTGCAATGAACATTCGTGTGCATGTGTCCTTATAGTAGAACAATTCATAACCCTTTGGATATATACCCAGTAATGGGATTGCTGGGTCAAATGGAATTTCTATGTTAGGTCCTTGAGGAATCACCACACTGTCTTCCACAATGGTTGAACTAATTTACACTCCCACCAACAGTGTAAAAGTGTTCCTATTTCTCCACATCCTCTCCAGCATCTGTTGTCTCCAGATTTTTTAATGATCTCCTTTCTAACCGGCATGAGGTGGTATCTCAATGTAGTTTTGATTTGCATTTCTCTAATGACCAGTGATGATGAGCATTTTTTCATATGTTTGTTGGCCTCATGTATGTCTTCTTTTGTAAAGTGTCTCTTCATGTCCTTTGCCCACTTTTGAATGGGCTTGTTTGTTTTTTCTTGTAAATCTGTTTTAGTTCTTTGTAGGTTCTGAATATCAGCCCTTTGTCGGATGGGTAAACCGCAAAAATGTTTTCCCATTCTGTTGGTTGCCGATTCACTCTAATGAATGTTTCTTTTGCTGTGCAGAAGCTGTGGAGTTTGATTAGGTCCCATTTGTCTATTTTGGCTTTGTTGCCAATGCTTTTGGTGTTTTGATCATGAAGTCCTTGCCTACGCCTATGTCCTGAATGGTTTTGCCCAGGTTTTCTTCTAGGGTTTTTATGGTCTAAGGCCTTATGTTTAAGTCTTTAATCCATCTGGAGTTAATTTTAGTGTAAGGTGTCAGGAAGGGGTCCAGTTTCTGCTTTCCGCACATGGCTAGCCAGTTTTCCCAACACCATTTATTAAACAGGGACTCCTTTCCCCATTGCTTGTTTTTGTCAGGTTTGTGTTCCAACATCTGCCTATTACCAAGTTCCAAAGTTGCTTCCACATTTTCATCCTTTCAGTAGTGCCCCGCTCTACTGGTACCAATTTACTGTATTAGTCTGTTTTCAGGCTGCTGATAGAGACACACCTGAGACTGTACAATTTTCAATGGAAAGAGGTTTAATGGGGAACTCATAGTTCCACATGACTGGGGAAGCCTCACAATTATGACACAAGGCAAGGAGGAGCAAGTCACATCTTACGCAGATGGCAGCAGGCAGAGAGGGCTTGTGCAGGGAAATTTCCATTTTTAAAACCATCAGATCTTCTGAGACTTATTTGCTATCATGAGAACAGCACGGGAAAGACCTGCCCCTATGATTCAATTACCTCCCAGTAGGTAATAGTCATCTAAATAGAGAAAATACTGTCTACAATCTGGAAGGACACTTAATTTATAAAATATACTGGAATGTTTGCTCATGTTATCCCTTTATTTCATATATAATGTAATCAACTTGGAGGAGTTTAATGATTTGCCCAGATTGATAGGACAGCTGGGTGGTTAAACATGTTAAAGATATATTGCTAGAACACCTCTTCATTTCACAACTAAAATAAACTGAGACTAAAAAGGATATACCTTAAATTCCAGGTAGTTTTCCAGTTTGTTTTCAGAAAAAAAAATGGATATTGGAAAAATAAAACAACTTATTTTATTTTGTTATTATAATTACATAATTGGTCATATTTTATATCAAACAGTCTAGGATGAAAAGAAGCTGCTAAAATGAATGTTTGCATGTTTTTGAAAGAAAATTTACTTTTAGTAGATACTAAATATTTATAAACATTAGGCTAAATGTAATTTTAAATTGTGATAGTTTGCAATAACACATTTTTACCTCATGGGATTATAAAACCTTAAAATACTGCAGTTTTCTACAAGGGTATTTTTTAAATCTCTAAAGAACCATACAAAATGTGATGAAGTTGCCATGGAAATTAGGTAATAAAAACAACAGTTATCTATTATTTATTCATAAGGCTTACATAATTATAAGCACATTTTATTTCCATGTTTTTAGTAATTTATCTGTAATTTCCTCTTACAATTACTTCAACTTTTAATCCTGGACTATTTTTGTCATTAACTAACTAATATTGCGTCTTTGGCTAACTTTGCTATTTCCAATTATGTGTTGCTGTACAACTGATAAGAAGTTATATATAAGAAAAAAAATTATATTCCATGGTCAAGGAAAAATGAAAGAAAATTTTTCGAAAACTGGATTTAAGCAAAAAGTAAAAGTAATCAGTATTTATAGTTATACTTTATTAATAAAAAACTTTTTGTATAGTGCTTCTTTATATGAACTGAAGTATTTTCACAGCTGTTTTTCTAATACCAGAATCTACCAAATAAGAAAATGCTTCAGAAATCATTACTTTATATTTTACTATAGCAATTGATAATTATTTCTAGGTAGATGCACTAACACAATAAAACATTCCTGGCTTATTAAATCCTAAGGGCTCCTAATCCGGTCCAAAAACATGTTTTGTTCTACCATAAAATAGCTGGTACAACATATATATTTTCATATTTTCATATTGAATTAATATGTATACTTATACAATAGAGTTAAATTATATAAGGTTATTCTATAAATAGGTGGCAGAAAAAAGTGGTAAGAAAAATGTTTTGGGTTACTGAAACCTGTAATAATGACCCATTGATCATTGTAATAAAATGTATAAGCCAACTACTAAAATGTTACTTAGCCTGTATAATAGAATATAGTTGAGCTTAGATGACCCAAGTCACCACAATAGAAATTAATGAGCTCTCACTCATTTTTTAAATCTCAGCCCATTCACATATTAGAATTGTTTCAAGATAAAGCCTAGTCCCTCTATTTAAGAATCCTGTAGCACTTTGAAAAGTATATACCTGGGGATAGCTTCCTGCAACAAATGGAACTGTGGACATTTTTAAGGTGACAATGCTTTTGAAAAAATAAAATACCCCCGAATAACAGATGAATAGCCCCTAGATCTGAATTTACATGGGCTAAGTTTGAGTACCACTAGAACACTCACAATATTAATTCTTAAAAGCCTTTAGATATATTTAATGGGCCTTGATTTGAAATGCAGTTATCACATAATATTCTAAATATGGACTCTAGCATCATTAATTATTCCATTCATTTATATTTTTAAAATAAAACCATGCACACAAGTATAGCCATTAAATTGGACCGAAAATTCATATTTTATTAATAATAATTCATTATATTAGTTCTATCATAATACATAATTCCAAAACAAAAAACATGGCTTCTGGCTTTTGCATGGGTTGCAGAAATTTGAAGAGAACTCCTCAACCTCCTGAACAATAATAATAAAAAATGAGCAGGATGTAAAGGCTATCTGGCTGCAACATCTGTCACTTCCATGATCACTGGGGTTGACTCAGCTGATCTGGCTGGCTAGGCAGATGTCCCCTTCCTCCCTCACAGCAGCTTCAGGAGGGAATGGACATGGATCTGTGCTCCCCTGCCAGAACCTCAAAACAAGCTCTCAAGAAAAAAAACAAGCATAATTCTCAAAAATATAACTTTTGTGAACACGTCAGAGACCACATGTTACAGGACAGCTGAGTATAAAACAGAAGGAATGACAAGTACTCTCAAGCCAGGATGGCTCAGCCCTGGTAGGAGGAGGAGGACTTGGCTACAATGCAATATATGTGCATGTGTGTATATGTGTGTATATGTGTATAATACACACATATACACACATGCACATATATTGTTTTGTAGCCAAGTATATGGGTATATATGTATACATGTGTGTATACATATATACACATGTGTGTGTATTTATGCACACATGTGTATGTAATGTGTATCTGTATACATTATATATGTATATAATAGATATATGTATATGTGTGTATAAATGTATACATAATAGATATACATATATATGTGTATATATAGTAGATTGCTACCAGTCAGAAGAGTTCAGAACATATATACGTGTATATATATCTACATAATATATGCATATATGTCTATATGTGTGTGTATATGTATGTGTATATATATAAAATAGATTGCTATCAGTCAGAAGAGTTCAGAACATATATATGTGTACATATGTCTGTATAATATATGCATATATGTATATGTGTGTATACATATATGTATATATATAATAGATTGCTACCAGTCAGAAGAGTTCAGAACATATACATGTGTATATATATCTATATAATATACATATATATGTATGTGTATGTACATGTATATGTGTATATATAATAGATTGTTACCAGTCAGAAGACTTCAGAACATACATATGTGTGTATATATATCTCTAAAATATATGCGTGTGTGTGTGTGTGTGTGTGTGTGTGTGTGTGTGTGTATGCATATATATAATAGATTACTACTGGTCAAATGGTGACTAACATGTGAGTGGAGAACCCCTAGAATCATAAACACAGGGAGGCTTGATCTTTTTGGCTTTTCTGCCCAGACCTCACTGGGAAAGCTTGGAAACAGAGCAAAGCTTTTAAAATTATGAGAATGAATTGTTTATAACATAAAGGCATACTTTATTTGAAGCAAACAGTAATTAAAATTAACCAGGCAGAAAAGGTACTTTGGACATGTCTAAATGTGACTCCCGAGAACCTTAAGAAGAAACTGGAGGAAGCATTTCATTAAAATGGAGGAATAGTCCACTAATCTGAAAGCCAAGTGTCCAGGTAACAGAAGATCTGATAAAGGAGAGAAGAAAAGGACATCTCCACATCTCCAGGACAGCCTAGAGACCAATCAGTACAGATGAGAGCAGAAGGATGGTGCATTTCCAGGTCACATGCCACATGGACAAAAGTGCAAATGATTTTCATATTTCAAGGAAATTCATGGCTTAAGAGTTTGGGAGGAAAATTAGTGATAAGTACGTACCAACTAAGCAAATATTTTTTTAAAGAAATTAGTAACTGCAGGGGAAAAATATGTTGTAGAAAGAAAATTTAGTTATGAAACATATTATGGCTCAGCTGAAAACAATATTTTGAGAACATAAACACAGGATACTGATTTAATCCAAAATTGTGTTAGTCTTAAACACAATTAGTTTATATCTATAAATTTTCTTAAAATTTATAAATATGAACAGATAATACTGATTTAATACAAAATTGTGTTGGTTTTGAGATTAACGAGAAGTATGTGAGTGTGCGTAATAAATGCTGTGATATAAATGGGTAAAACACCCATTTTCCCATTAAAAATACAACATCTAAAATGTATATATTAAGAAATATCAATATAAGCAGATATTTAGAAGAACGAAAGTAAGTGCCATGATAAATAGGTAACAGAATTGAAAATAATTTTCCCTGGAAAGTAGATTTTGTTGTGAAGTGAGGTTTCAAAAATAAACACTGACACACAGTGAGTAAAGTGGCAAGAACAGATTTTAATCAGTAATATCCTATTGCAATAGCGAAAAGAATCCAGCATGAATGGAACTCAACTTCAAATTGTACAGTGGTGACTGGGTGTTTTAAAGTGAGATAAAGGATTTGAAAGTGAAAAATCACAAAATGCAGGAAGGGCATTTTGGTCTATGTGAAACTCATCTGGGTTTGCTAACTGACACATACAAAATTCAGGCTCTGTAGTCCCACAGAGGCTGGAAGCCAGGAGCCTGTGTTCTGGAGATGGCTGAAACAAACAGTAAATTCTTTTGGCAAACTTGAGATCTTTTGTTGATTTCAGTCAGACACTTTAAAGGGGGCTAGTGTCATCCTAGGGATGTGGTTTTGAGCTATTAGAAATAATATCAGTGTGTGTTCAAGCTTTTCTAGACCACAGTTAACAAGTCTATTCAAGAACTGGGCTCAGAGGTCTTTGGCCAGAGTGAAATCAGGGAGAATATTTGTCAGAGTTGAAGAAGCAGGTGCTTTTTGTTTTTATTAGCATTATAATACTATCTAGATTTATTTAAATGTGTAGTTTTAATAAAAATTCGATTCAAGAAATCAGTAAGAAAAGTGAAGATTTTCACCATAAAACATAGAGAGAATAAAAAAGAAAAAAAAAGTGAAGCTTTTGGTTCACTCAAAAGTTTGGAAGTATGCCCGTATGTTAAGATGAAAAGACCTTATCTTCTCTTCAACTCCCATTATTTCACATTTACCTTCCATCTCTTCTAGCCCCAATCTGTGAGAATTGGCAAGCTTATTTGAGCAGAATCTGAGATGTTGATTGCACACTGTTTTGCTAGTGGGCATAGGCACTGAGAACTAAGAATCTGCTTTTCCTTTCTTTCTTTCTTTTTTTTTTTATAATTTTAAAATCAGTTTTATTTGCCAAATATTATCACATACACACAATACATAAAGACATATAGACATACAAATAAACAGACAGAAGCGAATCTTATAGCTTTCATAGAGAATTTTCATTCGCCAACTTCCAAATAGTTTTTCTTTTTCCCATTCAAATGATCATTTTTCCAACTACCTGTTTCTTGACCTAAGCAATTGTTAGCTAGTCAACACTAAATTTTTAAAGGGATGATTCTTACGTGAAATGAAGTAGAACATTTTTAACTTATGAGCATAAATCTAAGTTGCCAGACCTAAATATTGTACCATCATTTGCTCGAACCAAAAAAAAAAAAAAAAAAAAAAAAAAAAAAAAAAAAAAAGGTTGTAGGTAAAGGTCCAGTTAAGACACAGTACTTTAAACAAAGGTAAGTCTTTTTATGTAAATTTAAAACAATGGTCAGTGTTTCTAGTCATTCAATCCCCCCTCTTTTCCCCAGGGTACAGAGGCAGGCCCCCTTCAAATGTTGATCTTTTAATAGATACCAATTTCTTTTATAAAAAGATTTCAAAATACCTAGCTAAAAGCCAGAAAAGTATATCTTGGAAACCAATTGAATTCAATAGGCAATTTTTTAAACTTACCTACTATTTCTTAGCTAAATTTACTGAGTTCAAGGTGGAGCCAATTAAAGAACAGGGCAAAGAATGCATTCTCCATACATCAACTCAGCATGGGTAACTGAAAAAGAAGCAAGCCTCCTTTACCTGTGGGCCTGCCTTTTATAAACACTTTATCCAGGATAGCTTTATCTTAGCCTTTAGGATTAGCTAGTAACTAAGCCAAAACCTTGGCATATTATTTTTCTTATCAATTGGTCACTTATAATTCTTACTTGGCTTTTATAAAGTGTCTTCTCAAAGAGGGAATAAAAATATTGAACTCTTCATGTCCTTTGTAGGGACATGGATGAACCTGGAAACCATCATCCTCAGCAAACTGACACAAGAACAGAAAATCAAACACCGTATGCCCTCACTCATAAGCGGGTGTTGAACAGTGGGAACACATGGACACAGGGAGGGGAGCATCACACACTGGGGTCTGCTGGGGGGAAATAGGAGAGGGACAGCAGGGGGTGGGGAGTTGGGGAGAGATAGCATGGGGAGAAATGCCAGATACAGGTGATGGGGAGGAAGGCAGCAAATCACACTGCCATGTGTGTACCTATGAAACAATCTTTCATGTTCTTCACATATACCCCAAAACCTAAAATGCAATAAAATATATATATATTGAACTCTTTTTACAAGATTTTGCACATCAACAGGCATCTCTGGGTTAACCTATTTAAGGAGCCTTATTTTTTAAATGCACTTCTTAAAGTGCAGTGTTTTTCATTTGAAACATCCACTGTACTTTTAAATTATTTTTAATAAGATTTCGCTATTTCTGTGTTTGCTGCTTCTGGGACCCAATGCATATACATGTATAGGTAGACATTACCACAAGGTGGAGTAGTCAGTTCTTCAGAAACGAAGAACCCTGTTTTTATATTGAATCTTGGCTTTGGCTCCCAGACCCACTTGATCAATTTAGCCAGTGATGTTTCCCTATCTAAGCATGCATTAAAAAGAAACAAAAGGAATAGAACACAAAAATATCTGTGAATTTCCTAAAGCCACAGTTCATACCTGCCACAGTATTGCCATTTACTACCAGTTTCTATCTGACTCAGACATCTGAAGCCTTTAACTGGATCCAAGCCAGTTAATTATCAGATCTAATCTGATCCTGGATCTAGTTTGGTTTCTACAATGACTTCTGAACCCAGTTTGGTTAAAAAATAGTTGCTCAAATAAATTTAGATAGCCGAAAACACAAATCCATAGAGTTTCAGAATCTGAGTAAAAACTAACTCATGATCCTTAACTGATATGAAAGAACAATGAACACAACGGGCTCAGTAGGTACATTGCTTGATGACTTAATGCTCCTCTGGGATGGTGGGAAGCTCCACTTTGGGTCCCATTTCTGATGCCGTTAAAATAAAAACTTTCCAGGTGCAGTGGCTGACACTTATAATCCCAGCACTTTGGGGGGCCAAGGTGGGAGAATCATGTGAGACCAGGAGTTCAAGACCAGACTGGGCAACAGTCTTGGTGCTACAAAAATAATAATAATAAAAATTAGTCATGTATGGTGGCACACACCTGCAGTCCCAACTATTCAGGAGGCTGAAGCAGGAGCATTACTTGAACCCAGGAGGTTGAGGCAGCAGTGAGCTATAATCATGCTTCAGCCTGGGTGACCAAGTGAGATCCTGTCTGCAAAACAAAAAACTTTAGACAAATTAAATTTAATAGAGTTTAACTGAGCAAAGAACAATTCAGGAATTAAGAATCTGCTTTTTCAATTTTATTTTACTTTATACTCCAATGTGATACACACTTGGGTGAGACCAGACAAGTATCGTTTCCTGAGTGTCTGAGATAGGCTCTCCAAATTTTTCTATGTTGATAATACAATTTACAAACTGCTCCGGAGTTTCTAAGGGGTCTGATTAGGAAGCCAATCTTAAGTGCTTGCAATTTAAGTTCTTTTTTCTTTTAGAAATGACTTAAAGATGGTGAGTATTAAATATTTTCACCGTTGTTCTTTGAAACTCCATTCTCCAATTGTTATTTGCATACATAGCTCTCTTAGAAAAAAATTCCTGAGACCAGGAGAAGTGAACACATCTTTTAGGCAGCAATACCTGTCTTAAACCCATCTATATGGCCATGTGGCCATTATTTGTAGTATGATGTCAGCCTCAGCAACTGACTTGTTATACTTTCTTCTGTTGCATAGAGCTGAGAAAAGTCTTACTTATACAGGTAAAGCTAAAAATGATACTAATCTGTTTCTTGCTCTCTCTCTCTAGGTCTCTCTGTTTCTCTTCTTCCCAGTTATGTTTACACTTTCAAAAGACACTTCAACCCAACATATCTGGGAGTTTGAAGAACAATGGTAAATTTTTATTTTTAAAATACACTAGAATCCCTAGCTCTCAAATAATGGCTTCTATTTATTTTTTCACCAATTAAGTGTTATGTGAGAATACTTAGCTTTTAATATTAAAACTGCTATATGATTTTATCATCAGGTGATGTATTTTGCAACTATGTATTTTGCTTCGATGACATAAAAAACAATAAAGTAGATAGACGCATGTGCCTAAATTTTATGTAAGTATGTTACATGTGTATTCACAACAGTAAACTTGCTTGCACAATTTTCACTGAGCAGATTTGCAGATCTGGTTTTTATTTTTTATTTTTTGAGACAGAGTCTCGCTCTGTCACCAGGCACAAGGCTGGAGTGCAGCGGAACGATCTTGGCTCACTGAAACTTCCACCTGCCAGGTTCAAGCAATTCTGCCTCAACCTCCCAAGCAGCTGGAACTACAGGTGCACGCCACCACTCCCAGCTAATTTGTGTATTTTAGTAGAGGTGGGGTTTTACTATGTTGGCCAGGATGATCTCAATCCCCTGACCGCGTGATCCGCTGGCCTCAGCCTCCCAAAGTGCTGGCATTACAGGTGTGAGCCACAGCACCCCGCCTGGTCTGATTTTTTTAAATGAAAATTTTCACATCTCTACTTCCAAAAACAAAGACACATTTGTAAGATATTAAAATATATCCACTGGGTTGCCTTAATTCTGCAGTCTATCCTACAGGCTTATATGTATGTGTGTGCCTGTTATTCCCCAATTGGTTAATTTATGTAAGTATTAACTGATGTAGCTCAATTACGTTTGAAATGCAAAAAAAAAAATGTGAAATGCTTGATGCACTTCCATCACATTCTATGTTTAAAATCACTAAGCTTTTCCTATTGCCAGATTAAACTTTGGTACTAAAAACTACAAAACAGAGAATACGTTTAAGGGAGCTATGATCTATATTTTACTTTCATTTTAAAATATGTACTTTTTCCTTAATTTTTTCAAGATTCTTACCAGAGTTTGCCTTTATTTCAGGCTGCCCAAAACATAAAAATTTCATAATTATATTATTCCCTTTCCCAAGAAAGCAAATTATCCAAAACGAACATAATAATACTTTTCCATGGCTCGTGTTAAAGTTAAAGCAATACATGTAAAATCAGAAACCCTATGAAATGATAATCTTTTGTTGGAATTCCCATTTGGAAGAAGCAAAAGATAGAGGGAGGCATAAATATTTTCTACTAGATGTGTTAAGTTGAAAGACTCAGTTGGGACTGAACTCCCAGGTTTCACTGCCTTATTCTTTCCTCTTATGTACGCTTATATTTCAGTTTTCAAATGACCATAGCCTTTATACATACATACATATATGTCTACATACATGTATATGCATATATGTGTATGGATATATATATGTATGTGCATATGTCTGTGTATATGTGTGTGTGTATGTATATGTATATATCAGTTGCCAAGCAGACTCCAATGAGCATTAACAGGTCTTCCATAAACTTGCCTGCTCACATTACGAGTTAACTAATTAGGCTATTTTTTAGAATGCACACATGAATGGAATTGAGTTTTCAGGCTTCAGAAGATATAATTATTTTCAACCAAGAAGCAACAGAACACACCATAAAGGTGGATGGGGGAATCTCATAGTTTACAGAGGTTACGAGGAACAGATAGCTCAAAGAGAAACTGAGAAAAAACTGAAAAATAGGTAAGATGAGAGTCAAAGAGAGATATTTTTCGCTTTTGCATACTATTTTGTGTGTGCAGAAAAACATTGAAGTTACAATGAAATCTTTATAAGGGCAAAATTATAGCGCTTAATATAGACGAGAAGGCAAATATCAGTTTCAAATACTTTAAAATGATATATATATGTACATTTCAGTTATGTCAGACTTAGTGAGTTCTGGAAATAGTTCTCATAAATTGCAGAACAGGTATTAACATAATTAAAATCTAGCATATAGGGAATCAACAGATTTGTGGACCTGGATAGGTTAATAATCTTTAAAAACAACCAACCAAGCAACCACAAAAATCTCTTAACACAGGCAAGTATAGAAGTCACCATAAATTTGGCAGAATTTTTTTGTGCGTCAAGAGTCCACCTAGACCCTCTGAAAAATTTTAGATAGCAGGAGTTAAACTGATAATTTTTTAAGTACATATGTTAGTGTTGTTTGCAGAGCTATTTCAAAAAATAGCAATGCATTAGGCTGATTTATTTTATATACTATGAAATAATTCATTAAAATTATGTAAAACATGTGGCATCCAAGGATCAACAAAAGAAAATCAGGAGGAGATTATATTTTTATAAGAAGTTATATCTTGTTTTATTCCAAGGTTTTTACTTATGCAATTACTGGGAGCAAATCTGAATTTCAAAAGTCACATGGTCGGGAAAGAAGCCTCAGAGGCAGGATGGAATTCCACAGCCACAAGATGAAGGAGTTGCTCACACATGGAATTTCTTTTCTCTACCTCAGGGATGTATACAGTTCAATGGGATCAGGAGTGTTTCTGAATTGAGAAATATGAGGAAAATTTATGTTTGACACTTCTGGGTTTAGCACACAAAAACCTCCCTTATAATTGTTTCTGGAAACAAGTAGGAATCTTAAAGAATTTTAGAAAGGAAGCAGTAAAATTCTTCATTTTCAAAGACAACAGAACTTTTATATAGAAAATCAGCAGCGGGGGGTGGTGAGTTGGGGAGAGATAGCATGGGGAGAAATGCCAGATATAGGTGATGGGGAGGAAGGCAGCAAATCACACTGCCATGTGTGTACCTATGCAACAACCTTGCATGTTCTTCACATGTACCCCAAAACCTGAAATGCAATAAAAAAATAATAAAAGAAAAAAAAAGAAAAGAAAAAAGAAAATCACAAGGAATCTAGAAACATCTCTTTGAACTATGTTATTTTAGTAAGGGTGTTGAATTATAATCAATTTTTAAAAAGCAAACAGGGTAAAAGACTTAGATCCTGTTAAAAAGTCAATATGCAAACAGCAAAAAACAAAAACAAAAAGAATCTCAATGAGTTAGTTAACAAGATAATGCATATTAAAACCGTAATGACCACTATAATGACAAACATGACCAAACATTGACAAGGAACACTCAAATCCTACCCTTCCAACTGTTTGAAAATGTACCATAAATTGCTGTTAATTATAGTTTCCCCTTAATGATGTAGAACATTAGAATTTATTAGAACTCATTCCTCCTATTTAGCTGTACTTTTATATCCGTTAACCAATATTTGATCATTCCTCCCTCCGACCTCCCACATTTCTCCACTTCTAGTAACTATTATTCTAGCCTTAATTTCCTTGAGATCAATATTTTTAAGGTACCTTATCTGAGTGAGAATGTGCAGTATTTATTTTTCTGTACCTGGCTTATATCACTTAACACAGCATGTTCCAAGCTCATTCATTTTTGCCACAAATAACATAATTTCATTCTGTTTTATGGCCAAATTGCATTCTATTGTGTATACATATGTTTTCTTTATCAATTTTATCTATTCATCTGTTAATGTACACTTAGGTGGATTTCATATCTTGGCTATATTGAATAATGTTGCAATATAACTCTCTGAGTGTCTGTACATGATATACACCTCCAGTATTGGAAACGATGCAAATGTGAAATACGTAGTGTGAAGAATTGGCACAATGTGTGAAGGCCCAGAACTTGTGTAGGATTTAATCATTTGTCAGGGGAGATTTCTTGCATTTTTCATCTACATTTTCACTTTTATGATTTTCAAAACAGTCATTGCACTTTTATTTGGAGAGTGGTTGCTACAAATTTTGTAAGTACATGGTGTCCATGTGAAAGTCTGCTTACAGCTAGACTATTGCAATTAAATGATTTTCTGCTTTCAGGGCATCAATAATAATTGAGTTTTAAATTATTATCTTTCCCCATTAAGTAGCCTCAAACACTTAACTTATCACGGCCTTTTTACGAAGAAACGATTTCACTGATCTCTTCCATTATTCCGTAACTAATACAGTAAGAAGAAATATTTGGCTTCCCTAATACCAAAACCATATTAGTCAAGGTTCTCTAGAGAGACAAAAACAACAAGATTTATGTATAGATATAGGAGGGGAATTAATTAGGGGAACTGGCTTATGTGATGATGATAGCTAAATCCCATGATAGGCCATCAGCAAGCTGGGGACCCTGGGATGCTGATAGCCAAGTCCGAAGCTCTCAGATCCAGAAAAGTCAATGATATAACTCTCAACCCAAGGGAAAAAACCTCGGGATCTGGAGGGTTGTTTGTGCAAGTTCTGGAGTCCAAAGGCTGGCAAGTCTGGAGTTCTGATGTTAAAAATAGCAGAGTGAGTGTGTCCCAGCCCTCAGAGAAGATAATTTGCCTTCAGTATTTATCTCCCTGGGCCCCCATCTGATTAGAAGGTGCCCATCAACACTAAGGGCTGATTTTCCCCACCTAGTCCACTCAGACTCACACAATCATCTTCTCTGGAAACACCCTCACAAACATGCCTCAAATAATGCTTTACCAGGTTTCTGGGTATTCCTTAATCCAGTCAAGGTGATACTTAAAATTAAGTCCACAAGTCTATTCCTTGTCAACATGGCACCCATACACATCTTTTAAAACCATACTTAATTTCCAAATAAAGACAATAACAAGGCCGGGTGTGGTGGCCCAGGCCTGTAATCCCAACACTTTGGGAGGCCAAGGCGGGTGGATCACGAGGTCAGGAGTTCAAGACCAAACTGGCCAACATGGTGAAACCCCGTCTCTACTAAAAAATACAAAAATTAGCTGGGCATGGTGGCTCATGCCTGTAATCTCAGCTACTTGGTAGGCTGAGGTAGAAGAATTGCTTGAACTGGGACCCAGGAGGCAGAGGTTGCAGTGAGCGGAGATCGCACCACTGCACTCCAGCCTGGGTTACAAAGCAAGACTCATTCTCAAAAAAAAAAAAAAAAAAAAGACAATAACAAGGTAATATTTCTTCCTGACATCATGTGCCTAACATAATGCAACTATCCTGCATACAAATGAAAACACATCAGTCCCTTCCCCCAAATTTTGGCATTCAAGATTTCAACATTCATCTATCAAAAGTGTTATTTTCAGGAGTTTAAACATTAAGGACTTCAGACTTCAGGGATTTTCATCTTTCTGGATTTCAACATTAAGGGACTATGATGTTCAGAATTGTGCCTCTCGAGAGGCACCACATGAATAAATGGATCAGATTATTACCCCTGTACTGGGATTACTTTCTGGCATTTTCTTCACCATTTACCATTTACCTGAGTTTTCCTGAGAGATTGAACTTCCACTGCCAACAGTGGCAGCTGGATTAGCAAAACAACTTTCACTGACTTTCTTTCTTTGATTTTAACCCCCTCACTTTCTTATTTACATTTACTCCAAAATAAACTACATCTGCATTCAGTTTTTATCCCAGAGTCTGCCTCTGTCGTGACCCCAACCAAGGAAGCACGTATTTCTTAAATCTTTACCAACATGTCATATTAGAAGATTGTCATGTGAAAATCATTAGCTAATTGTAAAACCTTATAGAAAAATTCAATTTGAGATGTACGTCTGGTCTTGCTAAGTGGAGAATTTAGTCCAGAAGGAGCTAGTACTCTGGACTTTTAAACATTGTAGTTTATTTATCTGTCTAATGAGCACATAGATGCATTATTCAAATGTCTCAGAATTAAAGCTGAAATTGCACTTCTTTTTTTCCAGATTCTCACGCAAAGGTTTATAGGTAACTAAAATTCATATTCTCTATAGTTAATATTTCAAACTGAAAACCTTATTGCCTAACTTGATCTTAATACTATATAAGTGCTCAGAAATTTGAACAAATTTTTGAGAATATCCAGTTCAATATAATATATTTTCTGGTTTATACATTATATTGAATATATAAACTGTGTAAACTTTCTAGAGATTGAATCAGGAAAACCTAGAAAATGTCTTCTTCCATGAATATCAGGCTTTGGTTTGCTGATTCTGTGTTCATTACTCTCAGGTCCTAATAGCTAACTGTGGTCTCCCCAGTTGAACGAAGAATTAGCTGAAGCCAATACAAGGACTGCATTAAAGTTAAGAAAATTAATTAGGTGGTGCTGACAAAACAGACACAAGGAAAGGACAACAACCTCCTTTCAATTTCATAAACACTTGTACATGGCAAGATTTACTAGCCAGAGACATATTTTTCTTTAAATAACATTATAGCTTTAAGATTTGGAAGGATTTGGGTTTCATCTGATTTGTAATTGATAAGCCTGGAACAGATAGTTGGAATTGTAATCATTAAGAGTACATGTACTGAGCAGAATTGCTGGGTTTCACTCCCAAGTGAAACTTTTGCTTTTCACCTTTACTATTTTGGGCAATGTATTTACCCTATGATAACCCATTTTTTAACTATCTGTAAAATAATGATATAATGAGTTGTGTAAGGACTACAAATCATGACTACTAATTATTTAAAATAATACCTTATTTCTGCCAGGTGGGCCAGTAGCTGGAGATTCAGGGAAGACCCAATGTTTTAAGATTTTCTCTTGCTCAGAGGAGGTTAGCCTTTGTTCCATCCAGGCCTTCAACTGATTGGATGAGGCCCACCCACTTTAGGGAGGGCCGTCTGCTTTACTCAAAGTCTACCTATTTAAACATTAATCTCATTAGGTAGACTTTGAGTCTACCTATTTAAACATTAATCTCCAAAAACATGCTCACATAAACATCCAGAATAATGCTTGACGTCACATCTCTGCTCAGTCAAGTTGACAAATAATATTAACCATCACAACTACTTATATTCACGTTGTTGAAACTGTAAGGAAGGCAGAGCCTGATGCACACATTATGACAGCAGTGATTTTATTGAGTGTGTGCCCATGTCATTTAAGCTTCATGAAAAGAGATTTTTCACTTTTTCATCACTTCCATGTTTTTAGTGCCTACCACATATGACATGCTCAGCAAAATAAAAATATTTTGACCAAAATAAATAAATAACTGGAAACAAAATAGCACTTGACTGTAGTGAATTCTTATAATTTTATGTTGCCTTCATATTCATTTCAAACACAGAAGCAAGGCTCAGTCACACTTGACACACTCCAGTTCCATATGACATGCAAAGAGCTCAAGCTGGTGGCCAGGGCTAAGAACTGAGAACCATCTCTCCCACCTAGCAGATTGGGTTCTCTGTTTTCCCATCATTGCTCTAAATGGACCATTCAGCCAGTCATTTGCCCTCAAACGTAAAGTGACCCACAGCCTGACCCTTATCTATACTGCTAATTGCCATGGGACTCCTTCTCTCTCTGCCTGACTCCTGTCTTGTGTGACCTGTGGCAGAGGACTACCCTCCTGACTAAGTATGCCCTCCCTGCCCAGGATCTATAAGTGAAAACCTTTGAACTCGCTTCCTATTGTGATGGTGTCTTGAATTTAAACCTTTTGAGGAATCAGGGGCTAGCGTTGGTCGAGTTTTCCCTGGATGTGAGGTGGAGGGGGAGAAAAGGTCAGGATCCCCATGCCAGAGGTGTGGTCACATAGGCATAAACTGGACACTGGTCAGAGAAAAGCCACATGGTGTCTGCCAGTATCACCAAGTTTTCTGTGTGAGGGACACCGGGTCATAGTCCCGTAACAGAAAACTAATCATGAGATCATCTGCCAAGTCAAAGGAATATCTCAGGAAAGCATACCATCCACACTCAAGTCCAGCTCCCCTGCATTTGCCCTTAGGGCAGGGTTGCTGGCTTCTTTGGTACCAGAACCCCAATTGACCTGGGAGCTCTAGAAACACTGACATATAGTAACATTTAATATTTCAACATAGAAATAACAAAAAAATTAAAATGACAAAATAACATACCCTCAAAACATATTCAAATTTGTCAAGAAAATTAATAGCTATATTTATATTTAGCAGTGATGGAGGAGATAGTAATTATAAAATATGCCAAAAAATATCTGCACAGAAGTAGAGCTTAGCAAATGATTAGTAACAATTTCAGTACTATTTGTAAACATTCCTGATAATTAAGTAAAAATAAGCTCAAGGGAAATTAAAATAGATAAAATTAATGATTCACGTGAAGAAAGTAAAGTTTTAAGTTTACCAAACTTGTTGTTTATACATCCTTTTAAATGTCATGATGAAAACTGTTTCAGTCCATTTAGGCTGCAGTAATCCAACACCATGAACTGAATGGCTCATAAACAACAGAAATTTCTACAGGCTGGCATGTCCACGGTCAAGGAGCAGGCAGATTTGGTGTGAGGTAAGGGCCTGGTTCCTAGTTCATAGAAGTGTACCTTCTGGCTGTGTCCTCATACAGTAGAAGGGGTAAGGTAGCTCTCTGAAGCCTTTTTGCTTTTTAAATAAGGGCACTAATTCCATTCATGTGCGCTCAGCTTTACTGATCAAATCACCCCTCCCCCAAAATCTCCAGCTCCTAATACTATCGCATTGGTGATTAGATTTCAACATTTAAATTTTGAGAGGACATAAAAACATTCCATCCATAGCAATAATTACCGTTTACATTTTGTTTAGACATATTTTGAGTTGGGATTCTATTCGCCCTACTTTCTAGAGGAATTTATTAATTACATGTGAAGGGTCAAAGAGAGGGAGAATTCCAGGGTGATTTCCATGTTTCTTGTTGGGCAGCCAGCTGAATGTAATGCCACTGACAGTATAGGGAATGCAGATGTTGCAAGAAAGAGAATGCACTTAGTTTTTCACTTGTTGAAGGTGAAATACTTTTAAAGATAGCCAAATTGAAAAAGTCCACCTGCCTCTTAAATAAATGTTCAAAAGTTGTATAGTATTTAGTTAAATAAATATCAAAGCTATTCCAAAATAATGGAATAGAGGTTCTAGAAATTAAAGGATTCATAATCAAACAAAAAAGTTGGAATGCACTGTATACAATAAATCCTTCTTAGGTTCAGATGTCACATCAGCATACTAAAGACACTGAGAAAACCTGGATTTAAACAATCATATATGGGCCAAATATGGTGGCTTATGCTTTGAGAGGATTGCTTGAGCCCAGGAATTCAGGAGCATGGGCAACATAGGGAGATCTCTTTATTTACCAATAAATAAATAAATAACTGATTGTAATGGTGTGCACCTGTGCTTCCAGCAACTTGGGAGGCTGAGGTGAGAGGATCACTTAAGCTCATGAGGTCCAGGCTCCAGGAGGTTGAGGTGAGAATCACTTGAGCTTGTGAGGCTGAGGTGAGAGGATCCCTTGCGCTCATGAGGTCCAGGCTGCAGTTAGCCATGATCACGCTGCTGCATTCCAGCTTGGGTGACAGAGTGAGACACTATTGTTAAAAAATAAATAAAAAAAACAACACCTATATGTGCTGTTACATGAGTTATATTGTTATGTTCAACTTACACAATAAGAACTTGGCCAAACCAAAGTGGATTTGACTTTCTAGGACAGATTCATTTTGTAATTTTAATATAAGCCATGAAAGCCATAAAAAAAATCTTTTGCTACTGCCTCCCTATTCCCTTCTCAAGACGATACTACCAAACAGGCTTATTTCCTAAAAGTCATTTCTGTCCTTGGCTTATGAGAGCTCTTCTTCACATATTCAAGACTATGGAGACTTCCCATCCTCATTGCAACTCTTTGAAGCTTAATCAAAATGCATCTTTTTCACAACACAAATTCAGTTTTTTTAATAGCCTCTCTTTGGACAAAATTACTATCAAGGTTCATTCCTCACTGGAAGCCTGTTAAATGAGCATGGCACTGTTTTTTAGCAGTAAGACTGAAGATTCAGCAGCACACCAGGACAAAAGTGTTGGTCTAAGATTTCTCCCAGAAATTACGCAAATGTTGCATGCCCCCTTTATATCTGCAAAGCGAAATCTATGTTTCTTATAATGGTGCACGCATAATTTTGTGGCATTTAGTTTGGAAAAAAATTGAACAGTCACAATTCATTACTTTATGCCTTTTCCTGAGACAGGATAAAATGTTTATGAAATATATTGTGTTAGGCTTCTTCAGTCCTATGAAGGGAAGTTTGGACAAGTGTTTTCTGGCAGAAATGCACCTTATTTTCATCATAAAATACATTTAGTCATCAGCTTTAATGGAACTTACCTTTCTTCATTTTACAGTTATGATTCCGAAAAATCAAATGATAGAAAACCTGAATGACTTTATGATTTGCATGCATTCCCTCCAAGACCCAGATGTTGAAACCTAATCACCAAGGTGATGTGATTGGAAGTTGGAGGCTCTGCGAGGTAACTGGGTCATGAGGGCTCTGCCTTTATGAATTGTATTAGGGCTCATGAATTGTAAAAGGACTTGGTGGCGAGAGTGTGTCCCCTTTTGCTCTTTCCCTTTCTGCCATGTAAGGACATAGAGTTCACTCCCTTCAGAGGATATAGCATCAGGATTTCAGCTTGAAAGCAGAAAGCAGCGTGCATCTTCGACTTCCCAGCTTCCAGAACTGTGAGATAACAAATTTCTGTTCTTTACAAAATTCCCAGTCTGTGATATTTTGTTATAGCAGCACAGACAGACTACCCCATTGAGCTAGAGTTTAAGCTTTTTAAATATGAGTGCTATAGGATTCATTTATATGCTTCATTGAAATATTAAAAGTTGATAAAAGCATAAATTGTATTAAAATGGACTATACTATAAATGATTTTAAGCTATCAAGAAAAAATGAGAAGCAAACATGTTTATTTTCTGTTCATGTTGTTTGACCTTCACAGAGGTTATTCAGCTTATGAATTCCTCAGTAATAATTTAAACATAAACTCCTTTTCCTAAGTTTAGAAAATGTTTTGCATGAAATTTGAAAATATGGTACCTCAAACCTGCCTATCTACTATCGTTAGGATTGAAAATATTCCACAAGTATAAAAGCAGGGAAGGTAGGAAAGTGTGAAGCTGATTTTAGGGCTGGGTTGATGTGAACATAACACCAAGAGTAGAAAACATTTAAAAAAATATGAAAGCTTTAAACATTTGTAAGAGGGTCCCAAGAAATGAATAAGCTTTAAATGCTCAACTGAATTTGTAGAATGGAAAATACTCAGGTAATACATTTGGAGCAGCCATAGATTTCATCATTGATTTCAAGTGGGACACAAACTTTATTGACATAATGACAGATGTCTGAGCATGAAAAATAGGGAGTGATACACCAAAATGTAGCTTCAGATAACCTGCAACAAAGTTGTGAAGTGATGTTAGAATATTACACTTTGATATTTAATAAAGAGAAATGGACAGCTTAATCTTTGTGTTTCTCAATTCCACCATTTAGGAGCCCAATACAGTGGAAATATATTAAAAACAATGGGAGATACAGGTTTCTCTCAAAAGTAAGATCTTAGAAAGATACAAAACATAGTTTTTAAATATTTTGTCAAAAATCACAGAAATATGTAAACTGTAAAGAAAAAAGAAAAAGAAAAGTATCTTCATTGGACAGAAGCAATCATACTTAAGAATTTGGTTTTCATAAATGATTTCAATCTTTATGTAATGCATTTTAAAGTAGAAACCAAAACCCCCAAAAAGATTCATACTTTTGAAAAATATAATAAAATATGTGAATTAAGATGCATTTGTTTGTATGTCCATTAAAACCTTTTATATGTGCAGATCATGCAAATTTGTTGCATAGGTACATTCATGGCAAGGTGGTTTGCACCTCCATTCCCCCGTCACCTATACCTGACAATTCTCCACATGTTATCCCTCCCCACCCCCCCTTCCACTATCCCTCCCCTAGCCCCCACCAATGGACCCCAGTGTGTGATGCTCCTCTCTCTGTGTCCACATGTTCTCATTGTTCAATACCTGTCTATGAGTGAGAACATGTGGTGTTTGATTTTCTGTTCTTGTGTCAGTTTGCTGAGAATGATGATCTGTACATGTATCCCAGAGTCTAAAGTACAATTTTAAAAAAAGCACCAGTGGACTCTGGTGGACGCTCAAGGTTGAGAGCTCTGCTGAACAGAGTAGATTCAGAAACTATTAGTTGAATCAACGGAGAAATAAATATGTAAGACTCTAAATATTCCGAAGACTGCAGACCGTGTGTAACATTTGCTGTAATTTTCACTTGTTAAAAATATAAAATCATTAATGACATTAATGGGGATGTTGACATGGCCTCAGTAAAGAGATATTTGGGTTTTCTTAAATATCAGCATAGAAAAAAACAGAATCAGAGCTGGAAATTACAGAAACCCAAGCCAACTAATTTGCTACAAAAGTATGCTAGAAATAAACAATGGCAACCTCTCAAAAAAAAAAAAAACAACATTTTATAATAGCACATTTACAAACATTTTAAATATTTCTTGTCTAAAGGTACAACAGAAGGATAATGAAATGTAGAATAAAATGGTCAAGCAATGGAATATTCAATAAAAAAAAAGCTTCAAATGAGTTTTAAGGATCAGAAAAGTGCCCTTTTCTTAAAGTTCAAAAGCAACATGAAGACATGTGTACATGGCGCCATTCATAAAATTTAGCATACCCGTAATGCATCAGAAGTTGGAAAAACTTTTCTATAAAGATGCAGATAGAAAATAGTTTAGACTTTGTGATCATGTGCTATCTGTTGTATATAATCAATTATGCAACTTTACCATTGCAGAGTGAAAGTAGCTTTAGAAAATGCATAGACAGAGGATCCAAGATGGCCAAATAGGAACAGCTCGGGAGTGCAGTTCCCAGCAAGAACAGCACAGAGGGTGAGTGATCACCACGTTTCCAAATGAGTTTTCATTGCCCACAGATCAGGAGATCCCTGGGCTGGAAAGTGCCCTGAGTTTCCAGCATGGCTGTTGCAGCTGGTGCTGTGGGTTGGCGCACAGAAACTCACACAAATCTGGGCAGCTGTTTCAACTTGTGCCTGAAATGCCTGAGAGACAGAGCCACCCATTCAACTGAAAGGGAGGGGGCTGAGACAGGGACCCAGGTGATCTGGCTTGGCGGGTACCCACCCACAAAACAAGCAATCTGAAAATCTCTGGATTCAGAGTTTCACAGCAAGTGCAGCTGGACCCAGGATGGTCTAGCTCAGTTGGGAGAAGGGTGTCTGCCTCTACCAAGGCAATCCGCCAATATCGAGGCAGTTCTAACTGTACCTCTATAAACAACACCTCGAGGAAGTTCACACAGTGACTGGGCAGAGCTCACTACAGCTCAGCAAAACCTCTGCTGGCAGACTGTGACTAGACAATCTCTGTGCTGGGGAGGGCATCTATGAAAAAAGGCAGTAGCACATCAGGGACTTATAAATAAAGCCCAAACTTCCAAGGACAGAGCACCTGGGAAAGGGGCAGTTATGAGTTCCACCACAGCACACTTAAAGGTACTTGCCCAGCAGCTCTGCAACGAACAACAGAGCTCCCAGGACAGCACGTGAGCTTCTATAAGGGACAGACTGTCTCCTCGAGCAGCTCCCCAACCCCCATATACCCAAAGAGACACCTCATAAAGGAGAGCTCAGACTGACATCTGGCAGGTACCCTTCTGGGATGAAGATAACAGAAGAAGAAACCGGCAGCAACCCTTACTGTTCTGCATCCCCCATGGGTGATCCCCAGGTAAGCAGGATCTGGAGTGGACCTCCAGTAGTCCTGCAGCAGAGGGGCCTGACTGTGAGAAGGAAAACTAAGAAACAGAAAGAAATAGCTTCAACATCAAGGAAAAGGATGCCCACTCAGAGACCCTATCCAAAAGTTACCAACTACAAAGACCACAGGTAGACAAAGCCATGAAGAAGGGAATAAACCTGCTCAAAAAGGATGAAAACACCAAAAACCAGAAAGCCTTCCCTCCTCCAAGGGATCACAACTCCTCACCAGCTAGGGAACAAAGCTGGATGGAGAAGGAATCTGATGAATTGACAGAAATAGGCTTCAGCAGGTGGGTAATAACAAACTTCTCTGAGCTAAAAGAACATGTGCTAACCCAATGCAAAGAAACTAAAGACCTTGAAAAAAGGTTGGATGAAATGCTAACAAGAATAAACTGCTTAGAGAAAAATATAACAATTTGATGGGAGCTGGAAAACACAGCATGAGAACTTCAAGAAGCATACACAAGTTTCAATAGCTGAATCGACCAAGCAGAAGAAAGAGAACTCAATGAAATAAAGTTTCTTTAATCTTTAGAGAAAATAGAGTTAAAAGAAATGAACAAAGCCTCCAAGAAATATGAGATTATGTAGAAAGACCTAATCTACATTTGATAGGTGTATCTGAATGTGACAGAGAGAATGAATCCAAGCTGGAAAATACTCTTCAGGATATTATCCAGGAAAACTTCCCCAACCTAGCAAGGCAGGTCAATAATCAAGTCCAGGATATACAGAGAACACCACGAAGATATTCTTCAAGAAGATCAACCCCAAGACACATAATCATCAGATTCACCAGGGTTGAAATGAAGGAAAAAATACCAAGGGCAGCAGAGAGAAAAGTCGAGTTACCCCCCAAAGGGAAGCCCATCAGACTCACAGTGGATGTCTCAGTAGAAACCCTACAAGCCAGAAGAGAGTGGGGGCCAATATTCAACATCCTTAAAGAAAAGAGCTTTCAACATAGAAATTCATATCCAGCCAAACTAAGCTTCATAAGCGAAGGAGAAATAAAATAATTTACGGACAAGCAATTGCTGAGAGATTTCGTCACCACCAGGCCTGTCTTACAAGAGCTCCTGAAAGAAGCACTAAACAAGGAAAGAAACAACCAGTACCAGCCACTCTAAAAACATACCAAATGGTAAAGACCATTGACACAATGAAGAAAATGCGTCAACTAACAGGCAAAACATCCAGCTTGCATCAAAATGGCAGGATCAAATTCATACATAACAATATTAACCCTAAATGTAAATGAGCTAAATGCCTCAATCAAAACAAACAGAAAGGCAAATTGGTTAAAAAGTCAAGACCCATGGATGTGCTGTATTCAGGAAACCTATCTCAAGTGCAAGGACACACATAGGCTGAAAATAAAGGGATGGAGGAAGATTTATCAAGCAAATGAAGAGCAAAAAAAAGCAGGAGTTGCAATCCTAGTCTCTGATAAAATGGACTTTAAAATGGACTTTAAACCAACAAAGATCAAAAGAGACAAAAAAGGGCATTACATAATGGTAAAAGGATCAATGCAACAAGAAGAGTTAATGATCCTAAATATATACACACCGACTACAGGAGCACCCAGATACATAAAGCAAGTTCTTAACAACCTACAAACAGACTTAGACTCCCACATAATAATAGTGGGAGACTTTAACACTCCACTGTCAATATTAGACAGATCAACCAGACAGAAAATTAATAAGAATATCTAGGACTTGAACTTAGATCTGGACCAAGAAGACCTAATAAACATCTACAGAAATCTCCACCACAAATTCACAGAATATACATTATTCTCAGCACTACATCATACCTACTCTAAAATCAACCACATAATTGGAAGTGAATCACTCCTCAGCAAGTGCAAAAGAACGGAAATCATAACAAACAGTCTTTCAGAGGACAGGGCAATGATATTAGAACCCAGAATTCGGAAACTAACTCAGAACTGCACAATTTCATGGAAACCGAACAACTGGCTCCTGAATGTTGACTGGATAAACAGTGAAATGAAGGCAGAAATAAAGATGTTCTTAGAAACCAAAGAGAACAAAGACGCAATGCACCAGAATCTCTGGGACACATTGAAAGAAGTGTCTAGAGGAAAATTTATAGCACTAAATGCCCACATGAGAAATAAGAAAAGATCTAAAATCAACATCTTATTGTCACAATTTAAAAAACTAGAGGGGCAAGATCAAACAAATTCAAAAGCTAGCAGAAGACAAGAAATAACTAAGATCAGAGCAGAACTGAATGAGACAGAGACATAAAAGATCCCTTCAGAAAAATCAGTAAATCCAGAAGCTGGAACTGGAAAAGGCCAACAAAATAGACAGACTGCTAGCCAGACTAACAAAAATGAAAAGGGAGAAGAATCAAATAGATGCAATAAAAAATGATAAAGGTGATATCACCAAGAGTTCCACAGAAATACAAACTACCATCAGAGATTACTACAAACAACTCTATGCACTACCAGTAAACCTGGAAGAAATGGATAAATTCCTGGACAATTGCACTCTCCCAAGTCTAAGCCAGGAAGAAGTTGAAACCTTGAACAGACCCACAAAAAAGGCCGAAGTTGAGGCAGCAATTAATAGCCTATCAACCAAAAAGGTCCAGGTCCAGACAGGTTCACAGCCGAATTCTATCAGACATACAAAGAGGAGCTGGTACCATTGCTTCTGACACTATTCCAAACAATACAAAAAGAAGGAATCCTTCCCAAATCATTTTCTGAGACCAACGTCATCCTGATACCAAAACCCAGCAGAGACTCAACAAAAAAAGGAAACTTGAGGCCAATATCCATGATGAACATAGATGCAAAAATCTTTGATAAAATACTGGCAAATCAATTGCAACAGCACATCAAAAAATCTTATCCATCACGATCAAGTAGGCTTCATCCTGTGGATGCATGCTGGTTCAACACATGCAAGTCTATAAATGTAATCCACCACATAAACAGAGCCAAAGACAAAAACCACATTATAATCTCAATAGATGCAGAGAAAACCTTGGACAAAATTTAACAGTGCTGTATGTTAAAAACTCTCCAAAAACTAGGCATCAAAGGAACACATCTCAAAATTATAAAAACTTTATGGCAAACCTACAGCCAATATCATACTGAATGTGCAAAAACTGGAAGCATTCCCTTTGAATTCTGGCACTAGACAAGGATGCCCTCTCTTACCACTCCTATTCAATATAGTATTGGAAGTTCTACCCAGAGTAATTAGGCAAGAAAAAAAATATATATATTACTCAATGAGGAAAGGAGGAAGTCACAGTTTCTCTATTTGCAGATGACCTGATTGTATATTTAGAAGACTTCATCATCTCAGCCCAAAATTACCTTAAACTGATATGCAAATTCAGAAAAATCTCTGGATACAAAATCAATGTGCAGAAATCACAAGCATTCCTATACACCAATAACAGACTAACAGAGAGCCAAATCACGAGCGAACTCCAATTCACAATTGTTACAAAAGAAATAAAATACCTAGGAATACAACTAACAAAGGTTGGAAAGGACCTCTTCAAGAGAACTACAAACCACTGCTCAAGGAAATAAGAGAGGACACAGACAGATGCAGAAACATTCCATGCTTATGGTTAGGAAGAATCAATATCATGAAAATGGCCATACTGCCCAAAGTAATTTATAGATTCAACACTATCCCAAAAAGCTGCCAATGACCTTCATAGAACTGGAAAAAAACCACCTTAAACTTCATATGAAACCAAAAGAGAGCCCGCATAGCCAAGACAATCTTAAGCCAAAAGAACAAAGCTGGAGGCATCATGCTACCTGATTTCAAACTATACTACAAGGCTACAGTAATCAAAAACAGCATGATGCTGATACCAAACCAGAGATATAGACCAATGGAACAGAACAGAGGCCCTGGAGGCAATGCCACACATCTACAACCATCTGATCTTTGACAAACCTGACAAAAACAAGCAATGGGGAAAGGAGTCCCTGTTTGATAAATGGTGTTGGGAAAACTGGCTTGCCATGGGCAGAAAGAAGAAACTGGATCCCTTCCTGACACCTTACACTACAATTAACTACAGATGGATTAAATACTTAAACATTAAAAACCCTAGAAGAAAACCTATGCAAAACCATTCAGGACATAGCCATAGGCAAGGACGTCACGACTAAAACAACAAAAGCATTGGCAACAAAAGCCAAAATAGACAAATGAGATCTAATTAAACTCCAGAGCTTCTGCATGGCTAAAGAAACAATCGTTAGAGTGAAATGGCAACCAACAGAATGAGAAAAGATTTTTGCGATCTACCCATGTGACAGATGGCTAATATCCAGAATTCACAAAGAACGGGAACAGATTTATAAGTAGAAAACAAACAAACCCATTCAAAACTAGGTGATGGATATGAACAGACACTTTTCAAAAGAAGACATTTATGCAGCCAACAAACATATTTAAAAAATGTTCATCATCACTGGTTATTAGAGAAATGCAAATCAAAACCACATTGAGATTCCACCTCACACCAGTTAGAATGACAATCATTAAAAAACCTGGAAACAACAGATGCTGGAGAGGATGTGGAGAAATAGGAACACTTTTACACTGTTGGTGGGAGTATGAATTAGTGCAACCATTGTGGAAGACAGTGTGGCAATTCCTCAATGACCTAGAAATAGAAATTCCATTTGACCCAGCAATCCTATTACTGGGTATATACCCAAAGGATTATAAATCATTCTATCATACAGACACATGCACATGTATGTTCATAGTGGCACTGTTTACAATAGCAAAGACATGGAACCAACACAAATGCCCATTGATGATAGACTGAACACGCAAAATGTGGCATTTATACGCCACAGAATGCTATGCCGCCATAAAATGACGAGTTTGTGTCCTTTGTAGGGACATGGATGAATCTGGAAACCATCATTCTCAGCAAACTAATACAAGAACAGAAAACCAAACACCACATGTTCTCACTCATAGGCGGGTATTGAACAACGAGAGCACATGGACACAGAGAGGGGAGCATCACACACTGGGGTCTGTTGGGGGGCAGAGGAGGTATAGTGTGGAGGTGGGGAGGTCAGGGAGGGGTAACATGGGGAGAAATGACAGATACAGGTGATGGGGTGATGGACGCAATAAACCACATTGCCCTGCAATCCTGCATGTTCTGCACAGGTACCTCAGAACCTAAAGTACAATTAAAAAAAAAAAGAACAGAAAAGAAAAGAAAAAAGAAAATGCATAGTCAGTGCATGTGGCTGAGTTTCAATGTTTTATTTACAAAAGCAGGTGATAAATTAGTTTGGCCCTTGGTCTGTAATTTGCTAAACATTTGCTGTCATATGAATTCTAGTTTGAGAGACTAAAATGATATATGACGTAGGTCAAAACTGGCACCAAAATACTAAAGATAAATGAAAGTAAGATGCTACCTTCTTCTTAATATTATACTTGAACCCCAACCCTCCCATGTGTGGTTCTCCTGAATAAGCCAAATCAGAACAGGAGACAAATTTAAGATGAAATCTCTTCCTTCTCTTCAACTACTACTTCTTATAATGCTAATGAGTGGTAAAGAGAAGACAATATGGAAAATGCTTATGATGACATTGAATACTAAAAAAGAAATCAAATAATGCTTTCTAAATGACTGCAAACCTATTTCAACTTTCAATGTGGGAGTAAGATACATTTTATTTATAAATTAATCATACAACTTTCAATGTGTTACTGCAACAGGAGTAAGTTAGAACCTTGAAAACATCCTTAAGGTAAAACCATACATTAAAGGGATTCCTTTATGAAAGGCTGAGCAAGTGGGTGAGGTATGAAAGCATGTCACCAAGAGCTGAAATTGGGAACTGGGAGAGGAATAGACAGATATAAAATCCCTACAATAGAAAACATATATATTTCCCATTGCATTTTTTTCATGATTGATGATAAATTAACAATTTAATCTATTCTGGGTCAAGAATGACTTTCCTCATGTACATTTCTAAATAAGATGCATAGATCATATGTTAGCTCAAGTGAGAACTGAAACCAAGGTCCCAGATGCTGCTGGAATTAATTTTCTTTATACCACCTTTCCACCGCTTTCATGCACATCTGCCTCGTTCTTTTTTGCCAACTTTTCCATGATGCTGGAATCGTGTTTGGCAGTTTCTCTGCAGTACTTATCTTTGGCCACACATCTTTACTTACATGACCATCCCTGTGGGTACAGACAGAAGAATTCTAAATCTGACACCCCCATAGTATCACTTAATTGGAGAAAAGGAGAAACAGTTCTTTTAAAAAAGGGATATTACTTCCTAGAGTTAAGAGTGAATCTTGGCAGAGAAAATGAATAGATAGCTTCTTAAAAATCATTAATTGATCAAAAATTATAATTATTAAATAAGAAACAAATATGCAACTGGGAAAAATGAATACACATTTTGTGAAAGAGAATATAAGTATACACTGTAATTGGAAAGTATATTTTAAAAAGGCCACTGATAAAAGATAAATGAGAAAAAAATTCTTTTTACAATGAACTTAACAATTAAATAGCGTGCACAACTCAGGGTAGCTAGGTAAGAATTTTAGTAGGTATATAAAGTTGAGTCAATATTTTAGTGAGCAATTTGAAAATTTTATCAAGAAATGTTACAATAGAGATACCTTTAAATTTTGTAATCAAGTATATGTGTCATTAATCACATCATTTAAGTAGCAATAAAGTGTCTCCTAAACTATTTAAGAAATAGATCACTACAAATAACTTCATAGCTTTCATGTGCTCCTCCCAGATCTATCCCAGATCTATCACCTTTCCTCTCCATTTCTTCATGCACATGAAATTGACCCACTTCGTTTTATGTAAATATTGACTTGCTTTTATTTATAAATTAATCATACATTAAAGATAAAGATAACACTCTTGCATGAGTTTGAGCTTAATATAAATAAGAACATATTGGAAGTATATTTTGAAGCCTGCTTTATTTCTTGAAGTTTTTTTTAGATTTGTCCCTATGTGTATACACATGTGCATGCCTGTGAACATCCGTGTTTTAGGGAGAGGGACGGTGTTCACACCTTGTCATTATGAGGTAGTGGCCCATTCAATGAATACAATTCAAACTGTTTCATCTCTTGTAGGTCAGTATTTTGTTCTTTTCTACTTTTGTGCTGTTTGAAATAATTGTGCTATAAATATATTCATATGGCTGATAGTATACATGCAAAAGATTTTCTTCAGGGAATATAAATGAATTTCATACATTATGAGGTATAGATGGCTTCAAGTTCAGATAATGACAAATTTGTTTAGCAATGTGATTATAGAAATTTGCCCTTATACCAGAGACATCTTCCCATTGGTCTACTGCCTTGTCACCATTCGGTGTTTTCAGAGATTTCCTATATTTATTTTAGTTTAAGGGAGTGAAAAAAGATAAAAGTTGTCCTCTTCTGGCTATCTGATATCCTGGGAGTCACCTTTGCTTGTGTTTATTGGCATTTATGCCTGCTCTAATAAAGGGTTTTTGTTATTTTTTTCCTATTTTTTCTGTTACCGTGTTTATCTTTTCTTTGTGGATTTGTAGGAGGTTTAGCATTTCCTGGACATAAAGGTGTTGTTGGTGACCTGTGGCACAATCTTCCCCAAGTTTTTGTGATTTATTCATTTGCTTTATGATATCTTTTGATGTCCAGATGTTCTTAGGTTTAATGAGGTGAGATTTATTGGTGTTAGACTTTGTGGTGGAGTATTGCTGTGTAAGACATCATTCCATACCACGAGATCATAAAGACATTCTAAATTTTTTATAAAATTTAAATAATATTTTTACATTTAAATCTAAATTCTCTCTGGAATTGATGTCATATATGGCAGCCATCCTCATCCTTTTTGACATCAGGGACTGGTTTCGTGGAAGATAATTTTCCACAGACAGCTTTTTGGTGGAATGGTTTTGGGATGATTCAAACCATTACATTTGTAATGTAAAGTGCATTACATTAATTGTGCACTTTATTTCTATCATATTACATTGTAATATATAGTAAAATAATTATACAACTCACCCTAATGTAGATTCAGTGGGAGTCTTGAGCTTGTTTTCCTGCAACTGGATGGCCCGATCTTGGAAGTGATGGGAGACAGTGACAGATCATCAAGCATTAGATTCTCATAAGGAGAGCACAACCTAGATCCTTCGCTCATGTAGCTCAAAACAGGGTTTGTGCTCCTACGAGAATCTAACACCGTCACTGATCTAACAGGAGGCAGAGCTCAGGCACTGATGTGATTGATGGGGAGTGGCTGTAAATACATATAAAGCTTCACTTGCTCACCCATCATTCAACTCCTGTGGTGTGGCATGGGCCACTTCATAACAGGCCTGGGACCTACCCTGGCCCTGGTATATGGTATGAAGTAAAAATATATTAACTCAATAACAAATTATTCCACTGAAACTCACTGAATAAGTGATTCCTGCACCATTCCTCTACAGCATCATCTCTGTTATAAGGCGTTATCATGGTTCCTTATCTGCATGGACCTGTTTCTCTACTGATCACTTTTCTCTCCCTCTAATATATTTTTTTCTGTTTTACTTAAGTACCACCCTGTATTCAATACAATAGCTTTCTAAAAATCATAATACTGGGGGGAAGTCACATGTTTTAGATTTTGCTATTTTGAGATTATTCTAAGTTTTCACTACCATACTTTTCACACCAAATAAATTTGATGAGCTGGTTAAATGTTACATACTACAACAAGTTGGGATTTTATAAAATGTAATTAAAACTGTAAGATCAATTTGGGGAGTCTTGGCAAAATTTAAATAATGACATAACTTTTCACATGTTATATCTCTCCATTCTTTAGCTTTTTTTAATGATGATACATTTAGACTTTCAATTCTACATATATGAACCCACTTTAAGGCACAGGCTCTGCCAGTAGTGTGCCAAAGTGTGTAAAAACATGTATTCACATAGAAAATGGATGGATAGGCGCAAGTAGGTAACTAGCTAGCCAGCCAGATAAACAGTTCTTCATGACAGTGATGTTTTTAATAGCTACAAATTAGAAACCACCTATATGTTTAAGAAGGGTAAATTAGTTCAATAAAAACTATGATTCTTACTGATAATAAATTATGCAGAAATTCAAATCACATTTCTGAAGCACACATAAAGCCAGGAAAAACTTAATAATTATATTTAAGTAAATAATACTTTAAAAATTATATGTATATATATTTACACGTGTGTATCTATTTTACATAAATATTCATTCATAAATATCTATGCTAAGATCACCACTATAGAATTTAATACATTTGGACATGAATATATGGAGTTACAACCCATTTTATGTTGAATTGAGTCCCCTCAAAAATTCATGTTGCGGTCCTAATTCTCTGGTAGCTCAGAATATGCACTTATTTGAAAATAAGGTCTTTACAGAGCTAATCAAGTTAAAATAAGATTGTTAGGGTCAGCCCTAATCCAATAAGACTGGTGGTTTTTCTAAAAAGGGAAAATTTGGAGACACACATGCACACAGGGGGAACCCATGTGAATATTAGAGTGATGTCATAAAGCAAGGCATTAACAGTGGAAGAGGAGCTGGGAACAGATTCAACCCAATCTGTGGTACTTAGTTATGGCAGTCCTAACCGACAATCCACCAGTCAGTGGGCAACTGCTGGTGCTGAGATGCATACGTGGTTTCTCCATGGATTAGTCTGTTTTCATGCTGCTGAGAAAGACATATCTGAGACTGGGAAATTTACAAAACAAAGAGGTTTAATAAACTTACACTTCCATGTGGCTGGGGAGGCCTCACAATCATGGTTGAAGGCAAAGAGGAGCAAGTCACATCTTACGTTGGTGGCTGCAGGCAAAAAGAAATGGCTTCTGCAGGTAAACTCCTGTTTTTAAAACAACCGATCTTTTGACAATCATTCACTATCCTGAGAACAGAGCAGGAAAGTCCTGTCCCCATAATTCAAACACCCTCCACCAGGTTCCTCCTGTGACATTTGGGAATTGTGGGAGTTACATTTCAAGATGAGATTTGGGTGGGGACACAGCCACCCGTATCACTACACTTCTCAATTCATTTGTGAGTCTAACTTTGATAGCATATTTGTAAAAATAAAAATGTAAACCATTTAAAAGCCTGAACACTTTAAATAATAATTTTTTGTAGGAGAATAGGGTTTTTTGTTTCTTTTTAATAAAAGATCAATGAAACCTCAAAGGGGTTGCCTTGTCTTAATAAGATTTTGCTGTATATAGACTTAGGTGAAGGTATCCATAGAGATGGCGATATTATGAAATATTGAATATAGAAAGCTACAGAGAACAGTGGTCCAGAAGCACCCAGTGGCCAGCAGCTTGTCCCTAGCAGAGCGTTTCCAGTGAATAGCTTTCGCAAGTACCCTAGAGGGCACATTTTGGGTAATTTCCACCAACAGAGCACCAAAGCAACTTTGCCATTTATTGAGCCACCAAATGGGGCTCTTCCTTTCAAGTACCATCTCAGAGCCAAGGATAGTGGCTGTCTTTTACCCACTATTTCTATATTCCTTAGAGTTATCTTTCTTTCTTACTCAACGATTCCCTCATTACTTTGATCCTGTCTGTTAGAGCTGTAAATAATTCTATTAAACTTTCTGTGTACAAATTTCTTCATGTTTTTTTCTGTCTCAGCATCTGAGTCAACTTATGCCAGATAGTTATTTTTTACCCACATTTTAAATAGACATGAAAGTCATGGAAAATTTTCTTCTGAAAATCACTCCCTGCCCATGCCATGACAAATGCTATATTGCTGGTCATGTCACCTATAATGTGTACAGTGTCTTAGTTCAGGCTGTTATAAGAAATCACCATAGACTGGGTGTCTCATAAGCCAAAAAACAAAATTTTATTTCTCACAGCTCAGGAGGTTCAAATTTTGAGATCAGCATACCTAAGGTGGCACTGACTGGGTTCTAGGGGGAGCCTTCTGTGTTGCAGAGGGCAACTTCTATTGTATCCTCACATAGCAGAAAGACAGTGAGAGAGCTCTCCAGAGTTCCTTTACATGGGCATTAATCCTACTCATGGTCCTCCACATTCATTAAATCATTACCTCCCAAAGCCTCCACCTCTTAATACCATTGCGTTGGAAGATACGATATCAATACATGAATTTTGGAGAGACACAAACATTCAGTCCACTGGAAACAGCAAAATGTTCCAACTTTTCAGAGAGAGCAGTAAACAAATCCTCAATCTATTAAGTGCTTGCGTTATGACCTTCAAAGTATTTCTTTGTGTTTGTGTTGGTTTTAAATCTCCAATAATATGCTTTCAATTGCGTCCTCTAAAAATATCACATAAATTATTGAAAAAATCAAACTGTGAGTAATCAAGCATTTTTCACTATAGTTTCACCAACTTTAAAAGTGATGGTAGTTTGGCCTTGAACTTGGGGATCACCTGTTATGATGACAAAGACCACCAGTGTTTTAAAGTTTACACTTTGACAAATGCTGCTATAAGCAGTAAAAAGGAGGAAGGACTGAAGAGAGAAATCCCCAAGTCATGAACTTCAAAATCAGAAAGGCTTTGATAAAGGGATGAAGAATACTAGTTTGGAACTAGTGATGGTTAGCCAGAAGAATGTAGTAACAAGCCTCTTGGGTTATAAGGTGTGGGAGGATAACCAATTCCTAAGAGAAGCAATGTTGGCAGCTAAGTTGCAATTACATCTCGGAGAAAAAAATACTGTAAAAAATACTGGATGACAGACATTAACTGTCATAAAAACATCAAATTAACTGATGTTTTGACTGAAAGTGGGAAACATTGGTGTATTGAAAAGAACAAAAAAAATTTAATTAATAAGAAAAACAGATATTTGATCATTTTACATGGGATATTTGCTTTTCTGTTTTTCACTAAATGTGGGTTGGAATTGGTTTCTTCTCTACGTATTCCACCACAATCACCATTTGTCTCTTGTTTCAATCACAATTACCTTCTATCTGGCCTCTTTACCTCCAGGTTTATCTCCATCAATCCCTCTATTCTAAGAGCAAATGATAATCTATATTAAATGTAAACATGTTTCTGTCATTCTTAGTTGTCCTTTTTCCAGTTCTTTACCACCTTCATCATTAAGTGAAAGACACTAAGGATTAAAAGAACTTCCACGATCCTTCCTCTCTCCCTGTCCACTGTCATTTCTCATGAAATGTCCAGACCAGCCAGGTGTGATGGCTCACGCCTGTAATTCCAGCGCTTTGAGAGGCCGAGGCAGGTGGAACATGAGGTCAAGTGTTCGAGACCAGCCTGACCAACATGTTAAAACCTTGTCTCTACTAAAACTACAAAAATTAGCTGGGTGTGGTGGCACATGCCTGTAATCCCAGCTACTTGGGCTGCTGAGGCAGGAGAATCACTTGAACCTGGGAGGCAGAGGTTGCAGTGAGCCAAGACTGCACCATTGCACACCATCCTGGGCAACAGATTAAGACTCCATCTCAACAAAAAAAAAAGAAAAAAAGAGCAAAAGAAATGTCCAGACCATCCTATCAAATGCATGATGTCTCATACCTTCAGTTGTGGCTTATGCTGCTTTTCAGTTATCAGGGAGCTGTTTGTTAGCAATGAAAGTGTGGGGAACTATATGGAATACGAGAATGGCATAGGAGAAAGAATTTATTTAAAATAAATTTTTTTAATGTAGTGAGATATATTATTTAAATCTGCAAATAAGTGTGAAAATAGATGGAGGGTATAATTTCTTCTTAGAAAATCATGATTCTGCCTTTGCTCCAGCAACTAGTATCATCTGTTTAAATTTAAACCAGCCACCTTACCTTTTCTAAATGCTAATTTTCACAAATATAAGTTGGAAATAATACTTTAATACACATTTGCCAAAGGAATTAATTGTATAAAGGAAATCACATTCAGAAGTTAAATATAATTTAAAAACTTAGGGAACAATAGCAGCAGTGTGACAGATATTTATGCAAATCATAGTTTTTATTTCTTTGTCAGAGTTCTCTTTTATTTACGTACTACTCTGAAATGCAATAATTCCAAAAGAGTTGCATAAAGTAGACAAAGAATGTATTTTCGTCTTGCTTTTAGGTCATTTCTGAATATACTTTGCTGTCATATTTAGAATTTTCTTAACAGTCTAGGAAATAACTTCCATATATCTATAAGCTTTCTAAGGGTCAATCATCTGGCTCTGCAGAGTTTTAGTAGCCTGACATTTATCAATGTGGAGAATCAACAAAAAGACTTTCACACAGAGACACATTACACAAATAGATACAAATGCCAATGGCGGGAGACAGCCTGAATGATGTTGTTGAGTGTTACTAATGCAGCATTCTGAGGCAAATTCGCTTCCTTGGGAACATGGACATTCACACACAGATTGATATAGTACAATGTTTCAAAAGCAAATATTCTCAGTTGTGGCATAGAACACAAACGTTGGAAAAAGAAATGTCCAATGTGTTTTGTGTAACTGATGATTTAGCAACTTTATACCTGAATTTTTCCATTCACTGAATACTAAAATTAAATGGTATATTCTTAAGAGCCAAAACAATGCTTATAAAAATTCATATTTATAATGTGAATAAACCATTAAATATATAAAAGTTAAGCAAAGCTGGCAATAAGAAAGAACATAGAATTTATTTACATAAAATGAATTTTTAAAATTGTCCTAAGATGAAAAATAAGCTATTACTGCTTTTGAGGTTCTGATAATTTCACATCAAAGTTTTAAAACTGCACATTTGTAAATCACAGGTGGGGATAATTTAGTAATCTTGTATCAGCTATCTGCTCCCATTTTCTCTGTGTAGAAATAACTACCGTCATAGGTCAGAAACCTCAGTGTTCTGAGAGTCTTTTGAAGAAGCAAGTAGCTTATCCTGAATCAGCCAAGTATAACAATAGTTACTTGAATTAAACATTATAAAAAAATTTATACGATTCTATTTATTTGCACCAAAATTATTTCTTGATAAGCATCTTTTTAAAAGATAATATATCACTTTCTTTTCATTCAACTTTGTCAAATGGCATTAATTTCATTCTAGAAATGAATTTACTGGTATCAAATTCATTATTTATTTAAGAGGATTAATATTTCTAAATAATTGTGGGAATATAAAAGCCCATTCCAAAACATTCACATTTAAAAATATATATATTTCTAATATTCGTTTTCAAGGCTAAATCATGCAAATTCAAGGATTTTATTTCCACAGTGTCTAATTTCTAATGTTACAAAAAGCATAATTTACTTTACTGCCATTGTGGGGCTTTGCTATCTCAAAGTGAAAATAAAACTGTTGGCTACAGGGTGCCATTTATACATAGAATACAAAGAGTGAAATGTAAAACTATTACAAACCTAAAGGGGGAAAAATATTGGTTCTAATGGACTTTTGATTGCCAGTTGCAACACTCTTGCTTCTGAACTATGTGCTAATTTCTCAATAGGACACATGCATAGCTGTGAGCAGTAAAAGTACTATCATACCCAATAATTATTTCACACAAGTTCTCCAACTAGCAGAATTGAATTTTGGTTTTTCATATGACTAATGTATGCTAATATGATTTAAATTACAGAGAACTCAAAAATAGTTGATTTAATGCCTTTAGAAAAACTATTAATTTCATAGAATGAATTATTCCATTGTTCTAAATATCCCATAAGTTGGGAGTTTATGTGCTGAGTAGATTGTTTAAGAGTTAACTATTTAAATACAAAATTTTAAGTTAATAATTTAAGGCATACTTTCTATATCTATAAAATGCAATCACTCATGTTTTGCTGATTTTGTATTTCAAATGAGGAATTAGGGAATCCATTCTATTTCAAATGAATTTGTTTGTTATAGTCTACTCATAGCTGACATTTTCCATCTCAAAATATCAACCTTAAACAAATCAATGCTTATTAAATATATATTTAAAATGTGTCTAGTTTATCCTTTAAATATGATTTACCTGAATTATATTAGTAAGGAAAAAAAACTGCTTTGTTTTATATAGGCCTCCAGAGTAAATGACAAAGACTCCCTTGAGCCCATCCTGGGATTTAATAACGCCACTCACAGTAAAGTCGTACCTAGATAATGTATCAGCCCTTCATGCTCCAGTCTACACATTTGTCTCCTGATTGTATCCTCTGCAGAGAACAGGAACAGCTGGCCACCAGCCTTTCTAATAATAACCTTCCAGTACTTGAATTTCATTGCTAAATTGCTTTTTTGTCAATAAAAGAATCTATTTGTAAAAGTTCCCTGTTGGGGCCTCTTAGGCTGCCCACTGTTATTAAAATAAAATTTCCTGTACATGCAGCAGAATAGATACTTCTTTTCAAGACCTGTATGAAAGGCTGTGTTTTCATTATGGTTAAAAAAAAGCTTGTTAGATATGCCCATGAATTTTACCTTAAAAGTCAAAACTAACAATTTGTTTGTGTAATTTTGTTGTGGCCATTAGTTCCCTCGGCATCAACCACTTTTCCTTTCTCTTGTTTCTATCAGTTACATGTTTCTTTGGGAATTCCCTTCTTCCCCTTCTCAGCCACATCTTTGGGGTCAGATGAACTTCACTATAGGTCAGGATGGATCCTGAGGTTCTCAAGTCGATTGTTACATTCCACTCTTCACCATCTCACCCTAACATGATGGCATAACTAATTGATGAAATGTGGCCTCATGCCCCACCCCAGGCCAGTGACACAGGAGGATGTGTTTGCCTGGGGTTTTTGTAAAAAGAGTGTTTTGTATCTCTCTTCTAATAGGACCAGAACAGATGCTCTCTTTCATGAAACAGATGTAGTAGACATCTTCACTATTGCTGCTAGAACAGCAGCCACTCTGGAAATGAATGTGATAAAGAGAGGGCAGAGCCCTTTAAGAGAAAGTATCAGGAATCTCTTGATAGAACAGTTTTTAAAGTGAGGCCTTCTGCTGAACTATTCTGTTTTATTAATATATACATTTATAGCTTTATTTACATAAATTATGCATGCATTTATATTTCTGTTTCTTTAGGTCAAGTGCAGTTTTCTATAACTTGAAGAAAAGATTATTAATTCATAAAATTTTCTAGTTAAACTTTTCTGTTTCTAAAAATGTGTGATTGCTAACAAGACCTACCTAATAAATGCTTGGGGGGATGATATTTAAAATATATGTATTCTTAAGATTAACTTCTCGCTAATAGTACTCATCATTACTAGTGAAGACTTCCTTTATTCTAGCCACAAAAATCCTAAAAATATGATTGAATTCTTCAAAAGAACAAACTTTAATCTCCCAAATATGCAATTCTCAAAAAATTTAATGTGCTGAAGACCTTTATATGATTAGACGCAAATAAGGAAGCAATTAAGTCATTATTAATTAGTACTAATGAGCATATTATTCAGGCTTGTGTCTCAAGTAAAGAAAATAAGTGACAAATCCTTGAGGAAGGGTGACTACAGGGACAGAATCATAAACACCTGTCAGATTGCAGTGCAGGGTGGGTGTGGAAACCCTAACAACACAGCCTCCCAAATTCTATCCAAGGCAAGGGTGCCATGTCAGGCTCACCTACTATTTCACATCCTTTTTAGGGAAAAAATAATAAGTCAGGTTTACATTTTTCTAATTAAATGCGTTCTTCGTATCCCTTTACCTTTAATAAGTATTTTTAGGCTTATTTGTTCTTTTTCTCTCTAAAGGGTCCTACTATGTCTAAAAATATTTTTAAACTGTTTTCTCTAACTTTTAAATGTATGTAAGAATTCTTTTCCCAGGAATATTCTTTTGCTGTAAGCACTGTCTGCCCCAACTGTAGCTTCCCTTTCCTTTGTAAAGCCTGGAAATATTTTTATGATTTAACCTCTCTCTAGTCTTCCCACACACCCACCCACTACCAACACACATATCTAGGCCACATCTTTGCAACCATTAAAATAATGTTCCACACCCCTGGAAGGAGCCAGTCTGTTGATGGACTTGCTGACCTGCATTCTTGTGATTGCCTTTATTTCATATGCTACTAACGTGAATCATTCATTCACTTATTTATTTATTTATTTAGCAAACATTTATCATTTCCTTTGTGATAAGCAGTGTTTTTGGCATCTCAGATACAATTGCAAATAAACTTCAAGTCCTTTACAGCCCAATGGCTTTGTTAAAACATACTTAGATTATACTACATGGAAACATTCTGAAAAGGTTTTGATGTGTTACACAAAACCAGGTTATGTGATCCTTGAACTGCAGTGATAATATCTTTATTTCATTTGCAACCTTATGGCAAAATCTAGAGGACTGTTGAAAAAATAGGAAAGGAAGGCATCTAAGTATAAGTTGTGGTTGAATTTATAGTTGCTTTAAAAATGCTTCCTATGAAACATGATGTTGCATAACAGGAGTCATGCTTTTTAGCTTGACCTTTTTTATTTTCGCTTGTTTTATTATTATACTTTAAGTTCTGGGGTACACGTGCGGAATGTGCAGGTTTGTTACATAGCTATACAAGTGCCATGGTGGTTTGTTGCATCCATCACCCTGTCATCTACTTAAGTATTTCTCCTAATGCTATCCCCTCCCCTATCCCCCCACCCCTGTTATCCCTCCCCTATCCTCCCACCCACAACAGACCCAGTGTGTGATGTTCCCTTCCCAGTGTCCATGTGTTCCCATTATTCAACACCCACTTATGAGTGAGAACATGCAGTTTTTAATTTTCTATTCTTATGTCAGTTTGCTGAGAATGATGGTTTCCAGCTTTATCCATGTCCCTGCAAAGAACATGAACTCATCCTTTTTTATGGCTGCATAGTATTCCATAGTGTATACGTGCCACATTTTCTTTACCCAGTCTATCATTAGCTTGACCTTTAAGCAGTAAATTGTGACAGTGGAATTGTTCCTCCAAGAAAGTATTCCATCCCATTGTTTTATCTTCACAAGAGATGGCTTTTTGTCTTGATTATGAAGACACTAAGGAAAACATGTTCTCAAGGTAGATAAACAGACACTTAAAGAGAGTATCCAACTTCCATGATCATAATTTTCACCTGATATGTTTGCAAGTAATAGAGTCACCAGGCACCCGACTTGATTATTATGACTAAACTCATTTTGGAAATATTATACTGGAGAATCATAGTAATATTGACTAGATGAGACCGGACTTCCATCAGTGTTTTAATGAATTGACCAACTAGAAACCTGCCTTTAAAAGTAGAAATTATCTCTTTCAATCTTCTCACACCTTTTACATTTCTATACCTCCATTTCAAAAATGAAAGTGAAATCATATGCCTTGCTATGCACCTTATATCATAATCAATCCCCATGTAAGAGAAATTCAAACCAAATACTACTTTATAGACAGAATTTTTTTTTAAATTTTATTTTAGGTTCAGGGATACAAGTGCAGGTTTGTTACATAGGTAAACTTGTGTCATGGGGGTTAGTTGTACAGATTATTTATTTTATCACCCAGATACTAGGCCTAGTAACCAATAGCTATTTTTTCTGATCCTCTCCCTCCTCCCAGCCTTACCCTCAAGTAGGCCCTAGTGTCTGCTGTTACCCTCTTTGTGTCAATGTGTTCTCATCATTTACCTCCCACTTATAAGTGAGAACATGTGGTATTTGGTTTTCTGTTCGTGTGTTAGTTTGCTAAGGATAATGGTCTCCAATTCTATCCATGCTCTGGCAAGAGACATGTTCTCATTCTTTTTGATGGCTATATAGTATTCCCTGGTGTACAAGTACCACATTTTCTTTGTCCAATCTGTCATTGATGGGCACTTAGAATGATTTCATGTCTTTGCTTTTGTGGATAGTGCTGCAATGAACATTCAGATGCATGTGTCTTCAGGGTAGAATAATTTATATTCCTTTGGCTATATGCCCAGCCATGGGATTACAGGGTTGAATAGTAGTTCTGTTTTTAGCTCTTTGAGGAATTGCCACACTGTTTTCTGCAGAGGTTGAACTGATTTACATCCCCACCAACAGTGTATAAGTGTGACCTTTTCTCTGCAACCTGACCAGCATCTGTTGTGTTTTAACCTTTTACTAATAGTTATTCTGACTGGTGTAAGATGGTACCTCACTGAGGTTTTGTTTTGCATTTCTCTAATGGCCAGTGATATTAAGCTTTTGGTTTTTTGTATGCTTCTTGCTGTATGTATGTTTTCTTTTGAAAAGTGTCTGCTCATGTCATTTGCCCACTTTTTAATGTGATAGTTTGTTTTTCTCTTGTAAATTCATTTAAGTTCCTTATAGATGTTGAATATTAAACCTTTGTCAGATGCATTATTTGCAAACATTTCCCATCCTGTAGGTTGTCTGTTTACTCTGTTGATAGTTTCTTTTGCTGTGCAGAAGTTTTTAAGTTTAATTAGGTTATACTTGTCAATTTTTTTTAAATTTCTATAGCCCTGTAGTGTAGCTTAAATTTGGGTAACATGATGTTGCCAGCTTGATTTTTGTTTTGTTTTGTTTTATTTAGGACTCTTTTTATTTGGGCTCTTTTTGGTTCCATGTAAATTTTAAAATTGTTTTTTTTTCTTTTCTAGTTCTCTGAAGAGTGTCATTGGTAGTTTTAGAGAAATTGCATCAAATCCATTAATTGCTTTTGGCAGTATGGCCATTTTAATGATATTGAGTCTTCCTATCCATGAACATAGAATGTTTTTCCATTTGTTTGTGCCCTCTCTCATTTCTTTGCATAGTGTTTGTAAGTCTCATTGTGGAAACATTTCACTTCCCTGGTTTAGCTGTATTTCTAATTGCAGAATCTCAGATAGAAATGAATTTAGTCCTTATCCTCAATGCCTTTGAAAAAGCACCCATCAACTTTTTTTGTTATACTTTCTGGACTCAAATATCTTTTGTAATTATGTTTCTTGAGAGTATTTTTCACATTATCTTATCAATCTCCTACACATACCAATACTCCCAATGTTTATATAATACATTGCCATAAATACCTTACATTAATATTAACTTAGCATGTCTCACTGTGCTCTTATTCTATGGATCCAGGTGTATATTATATGACACACTTCCACTTGTTTCTACATTCCACAGGGTACAAGTTCTTGTTGTTAAAATTAAGGCTACTTCAAATTTTTATGATCTCCTACTTCTCTATTTCCAGGGCTTTGTTTTTCTATCTATGGCAGAACTTTCACTTTCTCTCTCGAACATGGGTTCAAGAGTTCCTTCTGAACTTCTTGGGAAAAATCTGACAAATACACTAATATATTCAGTAAAACAAAATATGAAAATTAATATCATTTCCTTAGCTAAATTAAATTTTCAATTTTTTTGTACATAGTAGCTAATAATATGTCTATATAAATATCAGTATCATGTCTCATTCTTTCATATTTCTCCTCTTGTTAAGTTTTACTCTATCAGTGAATAATAACTGGCTTTATTTTGTTTTAATTCTTATGATGTTAACTACTCTTATTTTCCTAATGCCTTGATTTTTAGTTTATTTGGAAGAACTTGTTTTCCCCTGTGAACAAAAACTATATGTAAAATAGATTTACTTTGAAAATGTTAACTAGATATTATAATTTTGTTAAATAAATTTTATTATATACTTTGAAGATTGATGATAATAAAATGCCTCTAATTTTTTCATGTAAATGGAGCTAAGTTTTCAGGTTATGTAATACAAGGAAAGCATTTTTTAATGCTTTCCACAATGCAGGCACTCAACAAGTGTTAAATATAATCATTGAATGAACTAGTCTTTCGTTTACAAAAATGAGCAACCATTGCTCTATTCAACAAACATTTTTTGAGTATGCAATGATAGCAAGATACTGAAATATTGGGAAAGTGATACACTAGGTATTCAGAGTTTATAATGTAATTCATACAAAAGGCAAGGAATGATTCAAGGTGCAGATTATATTTGTTTCTTATTTAGCATCTCTATAGACTCATTTTGTTATTTGTATTAGGCCATTCTTGTATTGCTATAAAGAAAGCCTGGGTAATTTACCAAGAAAAGAGGTTTAATTGGTTTAGGTTCTAAAGGCTGTGCAGAAAGCATGGCACCAGGCACCTGTTTGGCTTCTGATGAGGCCTCTGGAAGCTTACAACCACGGTAAAAGGCAAAGGCAGAAATGGCATGTCACATGGCCAAAGCAGGAGCAAGAGAGAGGGAGGGTGTGTGTTGAGGAGGAGGTGCCACATACTTTTCAATGACCAACTCTCACGAGACCCCATTATCATGAAAAATCTGTCCCTATGATTCAAACATCTTGCTTCAGGGTTTACCTCCAACATTTGGCATTTCAATTCAACCTGAGATTTGGGTGGAGACAAAACTATATAATTATTTAACTTATGTGCCCTAACCATTGCTCTTTATCAGATATGCTAAAGAATGCAGACTTGTGATATTTTTTCCACATAGACATCAAGACCTTTATAAAACCACTGCCAGCGAGTGTCTACTATATATTCCAGACCACGAAGTCCATGCCAGAAAATTGATAGTTTTGTAGTGAAATTTGATTCCTATAAAATCAAGAAAAGGAAAAGACTGAATCTCTTTTCATTAAAGATAATCGCCTTCTCATAAGGCATTTGTGATCCTCCATCTGAGGGCTTTGTAGTGATAATCTATGTGAGATGCAGGCAGGAAGTGAAAAATACTGTGTTCCAGGGGTAGCTGTAAGCGAATTTCAAGTTAGAGTAAGAGGATACATATATCTCTGCTTTCTTATCCTTCCTTGAGATTAATTCTGCAGCAGGTTCGACGTCATTGCCCAGGTTTTGCAGGATGACATTGCTAGTTGTTCATAGTAATTACTGGATCAATAACACCTTTTGATCATTTTTCTACCTTCTCGATTTTACCTTCACATAGATTCCTGGAACTCAAATCTTAGCTTATGATTTGCTTCTGGGAGGTCCCCAGCCCAAGTTAATTAACACTCAATTGGTATATAGTAGAGATGCTATGATTTCTGGGCAGCACTGGTGTTGAGGTTGAAGAATAGGACCTTAGTGTCCTTAAATGACCTTAAAGGACCAAATCTGATGAGAACTCACTATCATGAAGGCAGCACCAACTCATGAAGGATCTGCAGCTATATCTAAAGACACATTGAAAAATTTCCATTTTAAATTTGATGTCAGTAGCTAAATTGAGTAGTGTATTTTTAGTATTCACGTGTTTCTTATGTGATTTATAAACCTTCCCTCTATATTTTAGGTGAGATTAACTCAAACATTAACTGAGATTCTATTTGTAAAGGGCCAATAAAAATTTTTAACAATTATAGAAATGTACAACAAAAGCATTTTTACTCTATTATTTTATGATTATGGTTAGGCTATTTCCTTCTTATGCCAACTTAGAAAATGCATGCACTAATGAGGGAAGTATAGGCATAATAATCTTGATCATATTTTATGTTGTTTTAACTTTTTTGCATTTTACGTGTGAATGCTATACAATGATTTATTATGTAGTTGTAAATTCATTTTGGCTTGTAGAAGTTGAGCTACATATTTTGTTCAAATAAAAGACAAGTTAATTTTTTTCAACATTTCACAGATGGATTGTGGCAAATTAAAATTTTGCAGAAATTTATGTATTCTGGATGAGACAGAAAAATACTGTAGAGGCTGCTTCTCTGAAAAATTAAATTTAAAATTGATTTTAAAATATTTTATTGGTTATGTGGCCTTACAAGTGGTTAACCTGAGTGTTCTTCATTATGGAACTGTCTGAATTGACCTTTGCTTTAGAATATTCTAATTCTAGATATTTTCATGATTTTTTTAAAAAAACCTCATTAACAGCACATGCTGAATTAAAGTTTTGAGTGTAAGTGTTGCATGCTAAGTACAAATGTTGAGTAATCAATCAAAATGTTAAGTGTAGAAGTATTATGATGCCATGGTGGGGTCCAGTAGATTTATGTCTGAATCATTGCCATATGCCACAAAATTGCCTTGCACATATAGTTGATTATTCCAAAATACCTAATTTTATTCTTTTTTAAAAATAATTTATTTATTTTACTTTAGGTACATACCGTATCTGGCATTTCTCCCCATGTTATCCCTCCCGACCCCCCATTGTCTCTCCCCTAATTTTATTCTTGATTGATTTCTTTCTGCTATTTCCATGTCCATCCATTAGCAGACCCCACTGACTGTTCATCCCAAGGGCATGACGGATCTGTGTACCTGTTTCCATTGCAGGCTCTACTGCCCTAGTGAGAATTACAGTCTTCTGCGAAGATAATAGCTTCACGATTTTTCATGCCACCTTTATCAATCATCTATTCTCTATTCATGTATACTCTATAGAACAGTTTGTCACCTTTTCAAACTCTTCAGTGGATTTTTATCACACTTAGATTCAAATGCAATGGCCTTCCATAATATTACAATCCCTTCAAAGATCTCTTCCACCCTGACCTGAGCTATCTTTTCTTGTATGTCTCTTGGCCTCCCTATTATATGCCAGTCACTTCGTTTTTCTTGCTGTTCTATGAATGCACCTTGTTTGCTCCTGCCTTAGCCTTTGCTCCTGGTATTTCCTCTTCCTGTAACGTTTTTTCTTTTTTTGACATAAACATCATCAGTCTTACCATTCTGATATCAAATGCTACCTCCTAAAACAAGATTTATTTTTTGACCTCTGAATCCAAAGTAGCCACCAAGTCACTCTCTGATATATCACCAATTTGATTGTCCTGTGTATTGCTTATCATCACGTGACAATTTTCTTATTACTTATTTAACAGGTTTATTTGTCTCTATTCCTCAACCAGAATATGCTACACTCCTTGGAAGGGAAATAGCCTGTCTTCCTCATTACTGTGTTTTCAGCATCTGTGTAAATTAGGAAAGAAAGTCAGTACACATACTGAGAGTAAAGTAAATACAATTTAAAATGGCTTCATTTTTGTGCATAAATATGGCTATTTTATAGTATATTTTATGTAATTAAAGTCTAATGAAATGTGGGAACTGAAATGTGATCAGCGTCCATGGGAAGAGTTTAAAATATCTCAGATTTAAACAACATACAGCATAATAAAGACCTTTGCTATTATCATGCTTTTCATAATGCAAATCATATCTTGGATTTGTATAAATGTGATACTTAAGAATCTTCAGCTCATTTCTGAAGGAAATATTATTGAAAAGTACAGAATATTTAGAAACAATTAGAAATAGCTACTGCTCCCTCATTGTTTTAAATCTTAAAGATTCTTTAAAGTTGCCCCTTAGGAAAAAAGTTTGTATTTTCAAACATTACAGAAGCTTCAAAGAATCATTTTTTCCCATCTGTTACAGTATTAAGGTAGATTTCATTTGATTTGAAAAGTCGCAGTGGTGTTCTTCTACTTAATAATAGTATTTAGGTTATCAAGACATCTGCTCAAGCAGCAGAATTCTCAGAATACTCACTAGAAGCCCTGAGCTCATTAGCACGTTTCAGATGACATGAACAAGTTTCTGTCGCTGACAAGTAGAATTTTAATTCCATCAGACAGTAGATGTGTTGACAGTATTGTTAGCAGGGTTCAGAAAGAGGACATTGTCCAACAAGTGCTCTGTTTAAAGAATACTCTTCTTTTGTAAAGAAATCCTAGACTTGATGTACAGTGTCTAGGTAATGAAAAAAAAAAAACTCTCCAAATTATAGGTCAGAAGTGTAGTTCAAGGTATAAAAGGAAACCTGCCCAGGACAGACATTTCTAACTTAGAACAGCATCTTTTCAGAACAAGTAACAGTTTATATATATATAGTATTAGTGAAAACATTTGGGCACCATGTAGGCAAGTGGCTCATACTGGTTAAGATCAGCGATATTTTAATTTAATTATTTTAAGTAATTAAATTATACTTTATGGCATTCAAAGCACAATTGAGTGGTTATAGCCAGAAGTAATTCTAGCATTTCATTCACACATATTTTGGGACCATCCCGCTGTTGTGAGGGCAAGAGAAGTGTGCGATTACAGAAGGAATCAGCCCACTAACTGGTATTTATAAATGGCTTATGATTCAAAATGATAAACCATCTATAAATTCACCAATTCAGAATACTTATAACTGTTTTTTCTTCCCTGTGACACAAGCCTTTGGTAGATGTTTCTATTAGTCCTGATTTTACTCTCAGGCTTCCTTTTTGTTCAGCTTTCCTCAGCTCCTTTTGGGGATAGAGACAAGCTGTATGATTTATCTGAAAGTCAATTTGCAGCCTCACCCATGAGCATCCTCTACCTACACACAGACATATACAAAAACTGCCTTATGTACACATGTCTGTTGTCAAATATTATCATTGGGAGACAGGATATCAAATAGTAATTTTCTGAAATAATCATAACTTGCCCAAACTACAGATGCAAATAGAAAAGTAGATCACTACTACTCACGTTTGGAGATTGAAATTTCAAATACAGGCTACAGTAATCAAAACAGCATCGTACTGGTACCAAAACAGAGATATAGACCAATGGAACAGAACAGAGGGCTCAGAGGCAAACAACATATTTACAACTATCTGATCTTTGACAAACCTGAAAAAAACAAGCATTGGGGAAAGGATTCCCTGTTTAATAAATGGTGTTGGCAAAACTGGCTAGCCATGTGCAGAAAGCAGAAACTGGACCCCTTCCTGATGCCTTACACTAAAATTAACTCCAGATGGATTAAAGACTTAAACATAACACCTAACACCATAAAAACCCTAGGAGAAAATCTAGGCAAAACCATTGACGACATAGGTGTAGGCAAGGACTTCATGACCAAAACACCAAAAGCATTGGCAGCAAAAGCCAAAATAGACAAATGGGACCTAATCAAACTCCACAGCTTCTGCACGGCAAAAGAAACAGTCATTAGAGTGAATCGGCAACCAACAGAATGCGAAAAAATTTTTGCAGTCTACCCATCTGACAAAGGGCTGATATCCAGAATCTACAAAGAACTAAAACAGATCTACAAGAAAAAAAAAAACAAGCCCATTCAAAAGTGGGTGAAGGATATGAACAGACACTTTACAAAAGAAGACATACATGAGGCCAGCAAACATATGAAAAAATGCTCATCATCACTGGTCATTAGAGAAATGCAAATCAAAACTATGTTGAAATACCATCTCACACCAGTTAGAATGGCAATCATTAAAAAATCTGGAGACAACAGATGCTGGAGAGTATGTGGAGAAATAGGAACACTTTTGCGCTGTTGGTGGGAGTGTAAATTAGTTCAACCATTGTGGAAGACAGTGTGGTGATTCCTCAAGGACCTGTAGACATAGAAATTCCGTTTGACCCAGGAATCCCATTACTGGGTATATATCCAAAGGATTATAAATCGTTCTATTTTATAAGGACACATGCACACGAATGTTCATTGGAGCTGTGTTTATAATAGCAAAGACCTGGAACCAACCCAAATGCCCATTGGTGACAGACTGGACAGGGAAAATGTGGTACATATACACCATGGAATATTATGCAGCCATCAAAAACGATGAGTTCGGGTCCTTTGTAGGGACATGGATGAACCTGGAAACCATCATTCTCAGCAAACTGACACAAGAGTAGAAGATCAAACACTGCATGTTCTCACTCATAGGCGGGTGTTGAACAATGAGAACACATGGACACAGGGAGGGGAGCACTACACACTGGGGTCTGTTGGGGGGAAATGGGGGAGGGATGGGGTGGTGGGTAGGTGGGGAGAGATAGCATGGGGAGAAATGCCAGATATGGGTGAAGGGGAGGAAGGCAGGAAATCACACTGCCATGTGTGTACCTATGCAACAAACTTGCATGTTTTTCACATGTACCCCAAAACCTAAAATGCAATAAACAAAAAAAAAGAAAAAATTTCAAATACAGAAGGGACCACAATAGTATGATAGGAGTTATTAAGAAATTATTTTAGGTAGATAGGAAAAGAGGTCCTTGGGAAGTTTTCATTTTTTAAAGCATCTCTGGAAAAGTTTCTTGTAAAGCCCAGCTCTTTGATTCAGGCTGGCAACCTTTAACATGTAAATAGCAGCCATTAGAAATTGGGTCCACCCAATATGGCCGTTCCCTGGCCTTCTTGCCTTTGTCCCACATGTTCCTGGCAATATGGCCACCCCCACTTATCCCCACAGGTGTGGAACATCATGGCGCCCTTCATTTGCATATTAAAAGGCTTGAGTGGGAGGGCCAGGTTTTCCCGGGTTATATGAATGACATGCCTGGTCAAACCAATCCCCGAGGCCTATGCAAACCAGATTCTGCCTTCTCGAACCTCTGTATATTGACCTGGCTGGTGTCCCCTGCACTTGGAATTCCCTCTCTCAGCTTTGGAGCCCCACTCACTCTGTCTCTGCACAGGGGAGCTTCTTACTTCTTCCTTCCTTCTTGCTCCTTCTTGCTTATTAAAGTCTCCACTCCTTAAAACCACTCCACATGTATCCCTGTCCTTTTATCTAAACTGGCATGAGGACCAAGAACCCTGGTGTTCCTTCACTTATCAGAGGAATACCTGAGGTCAGGAGTTTGAGACCAGCCTGGCCAACATGGTGAAACCCCATTTCTACTAAAAATGCAAAAATTAGCCAGGGGTGTTGGCACATGTCTGTAATCCCAGCTACTCAGGAGGCTGAGGCCGGAGAATCGCTTGAACCCTGGAGGCGGAGGTTGCCACTCGTCAGGGCCATAACAGTAGTCCCTCCCCATGAAATATTCAACACTTTGCTTGTGACCAGCTTTACTGTTTACCACAGCCTGAATTGTTTGAAGCTTTTTCAGGTAGAAATGTATTGTACTGGAGACTTTTATCTACTTAAGCAAACCATCCCTTTTCTGTCCCATATTCTTGCTTACCAGAGGGGGTTCTCTGCTACTGATAATTTTCTACCTTTCTCAGTCTATATTTCTGTAAGATTTCTTTTTATTATTATTATTTTTTATATATTTTTGAGATGGAGTATCGCTCTTGTTGCCCAGCCTGGAGTGCAATGGCACAATCTCAGCTCACTGCAACCTCCTCTTCCTGGGTTCAAGTGATTCGCCTGCGTCAGCCTCCCAAGTAGCTGGAATTACAGACACGTGCCACCAACCCTGGATAATTTTTGTATTTTTAGTAGAAAATGGGGTTTCACCATGTTGGTCAGGCTGGTCTCCAACTCCTGACTTCAGTTGATCCACCCACCTTGGCCTCCCAAAGCGCTGGGATTACAAGCGTGAGCCACCTTGTTGGGTCCATTTCTGCAAGAATTGCTTCATTGAGTCTTAATCCTCTAAGTTACCTCACTCTTAGAAATATAATTGTCCACCAGGAATGTGAAGTAAAATGAATATGTGTGTATGTATGCATGTATGTGAACACGAATCTCCAAGATATACATACCATGGCAAATTTTGATTCAATCTAATCTTATTCATTGTAATGTGTAATACCCCTTGTCAGACTCACCACATTTTAGTGTCTGATTCAGTTGCTTTATGCTTTTTAGTTTTACTACAAGGATAGACAAGTGAAATAGATACAAATATAGAAAACAGAAATACAAAGTTTCTGTAAGTGGGAATCTGATACATAAGTGTGAGATAAAAACAAAAGAATACAAAGACTGCAGATGGACAAATATAAACTACCTTACCTAGAGATAATTAAGAGGACTACGATCCTATATCCAGTTTCACAGCTTGTGCTAGTCCCACCCCCACTCCCACATCGAATACTAATAATTTTCACTTCTTCCATTTGTTATCACATACAAATTGTTCAACCAAATGTGTGGTTTCATTATGTGTGTAGCATTAAAAAAAGATGTGAAGGGTGATAGGGAAACCCTGCATATTGTTTTGTCCTTTGACTCTCACCTATTTATATTCTGGAGGAAACTGAGTCTCAGAGAGGTAAAAACATTTAGCCAAAGTTATACAACTTGCAAATGGCAAAGTCAGAATTTCCTCCAGTCCTTTTATGTCACCACAGAGGATCCCTTACCCCCACTGATCACATGGTAGAAACTTGATAAACATTTGTTAGTTTACATGGAGATAGAGGAGACACAGAAGTGGTTTTATCCACTTGTGAAATAATGTTTACATGTAGCTATTCCTAAATAATGTTGCTAAAAAATGTTAACATGTAGCCATTACCTTTTTGGGAGGAAATCACAGTGATCTCTTTCAAATATTATATTATTAATCTTAAGGGGAGAGAGATGACACACATTAACATCCTCATCTTGCAGATGGCTAAGCTGAAGCATCTTTCTCAAGGGCAATCAAATTGCCTCTCCATGATAAGCTGCTGAGCCTGGGACTTTCATTGCTATTGTCTAAGCTAGGTCTTTCTAGGCCACTTTCAGTGCTGTTTTATGTACTGTGGATCTGTAGCCTTATTTTCTATTTACTAGGTTCATATAAAATTGATATATATTTTATATAGCACAGTGCACTTCAAAAGATCCAAGGTAAATCAATATGTAGGATTCATTCCATAAGAGTAATTAGATAGGCCCTCTAATATTGCAGTTACTGCAAATTTGAAAGCTGTAAGTTGTCTGAATCAAAGGAAAAGTCACCCAGCTTATACTAGTACCTTTCGGAAATACAACTAAAGATGATTTTATTTATGGCTAAACAGTGACAAAAAGGAAAAACAGAGCTGCTGAAAAGATCCCAGTTTTGAGGTGTTTTTTTTTTTTTTTTTTTTTTTTAATGTCATTCTGGGTGAACAGAAAATATAAACAAAAAAAGAATATCTAAAATAATAACTCAAAATTACTAGAGATAACCAAGGGATGTAATGTCAAAAGGTTGTTTGAAGTTGTGAAACACAATGTTAATTTTTATTTAGCTTTTTGAATGTAGAATTCTTAGAATATAATTTGCTAAACCTAATATTTACATTGTGAAATGAACCGTGGGATCATTAATGCATTTTTGTAAGGAATACATCTGAGAACAGATAAGACATTGCAATAACAACTGATGCAAATTGAGAGAATTACTAAAGAAATTGTAGTCTTGGTAGAAAGCAGATGACACACTAAAGCTATCACCACTTCATACGCTAAGACAAATATGTCAGCTTCTACTCTGGGAGGGGTACAGCCCTTCCTTCAACTGTTTCATATTCTCCTGAACAGACTACTCTCAGATTATTGTTATTATAATTATTATCAGCATCTGATCTAGTCCTTCCAACTCATTAGCTGCAACGGTCTTTCTTTTCTAACATCTGCCCCTCTAGATCTCTAGAATTTAACATTGCCCATGTTCTATGTTTTACTTCCTAACCCTTTCTTTTCTGGTTTCGTGTATGTATATTCCTCAGATTTATATTGTGAAATCAGATATTGCAATTTCTAATTTCTAAGGGTTCACAATCTTTTCTTCAAAATGCATGTGATCCAACCATTTTTGGGGATTCCATGTTTACAGATTTTAGAAAGGCTATATGATGTATAGGCTGCCATTAAAATCAAACAAATTATACACAGGAAATAAGATTGTACAAGTAGAATGAATGAAGAATGGTAAGAAGCCCCAAGTTAATTCAGGTCAAATTTTGCTGACAACTTGATTGAAATCGGGTTTGTTCTCAAACCTTTTAGGATTTTGAACTGGAAATGAGAGATGATGAGTCTCTGGATAAATGGCTAGACTCTAGATACCAGTGCAGATTATTTTATTTCAATTATTGTCTTATCCATAACTGTTTTGTCTCAACTTCAGTCATGTATCTCCTTGGCTTTCACACAGCTACGACATTTGGTTGACTGTAACAAAATGCTAAGAAAAATCACAAGAAGAAATTACAAGGAAAATGATCCAGGAACAAAGTTCTCTAATAATAGAAAAGACCTGAGTTCCAAGTTCCCCGTGTACAGGAGAGACAGGGTGGAAATACTTAGTAAGTAGTAACTGCTATGTGTCTCCAAAGTTCAGTTATTCCTGGGTAGAGCCACTAGATTTTACTTGAAGAGTACATTCATCAACTCACTCAAAATCATTTCCTTGACTGTATATTGTACAGAAACCAGTGTGCCCCTTACTGTGTGGAATTAGCATGAAAGTTAAATACTATAATGCAGAATTTCATCAAATAAAAGTTAAGAAGTTTTAGCAGTTATAGGTGAGAGATATCTCTTCCGATTTGGAAGATTTGGGAAAGTTTCACATGGGTAGAAATATAAATACTTAAGGTATATCTTACTGAATTTGAGAAAAAAAAAGTCCTTCTACCTTGTCAGATGTCATTATTTATTGCCTTGATGAAGGCAAGGAAATGCTTTATTAGAAACCTATAACTGACCAGCATTCAAAGTAGAAGAAAAAAGGATACATATATTATTTTAGATTAAAAATAATAATAACTAAATTGAGATCATAGCTTTCTAACATGGGTCACCTGCATAATTTGATGCCAGTTTAGTTACTTTAAAATAGTAAATGAAAAATAAGAATAAAAATGGTTATAAAAACAAAGTTTATAATGAACAGCAACAATAAAAAATTGATTGTGACACATAAAATTTTGGCAGTTAAAATTAAAATGTGCTAGTTCCACTTCCAGTATTAGCGAATTAAGGTTCTTTGGCTCAAAATTTTATCTGACATTGTCTGGGGAAAGTATCTGTGGAGACATTGAATTATTACCAATAAAAAGAGAGGGTTGGTAGCACCAGGGTAATAAAGAAAAGAGAAGCCTGAAAATGTCAGCCCAGATTGAGGTACTTCTTTTTTTCTTTTTCTGGAAGCTACCTTTGAAAGCTGTGTGTAAGAAGATAGAACACCCCGAAATCCATATCACTATGTCATGGATTTCAGGGGTGTTCAAAGAGCGTGAGTCTTGTTTATATCTCAGGCATTTATCTGAGATCCCAAATGTCTATACCTTAAAATAAACAATTTACCAACCATGACAAATCCCAGGTTTATAGGCTTTCAGATCTTGATTAGAATAAGGTTATTTTAGCTGTTAAGAGCCACAAGCCTAGCTGCCTGACAGAAAAAAAATATACACACTCTCTAGAGAAATATGATATTATAATTGCATTTTAAATATAAAATGCATTACACTGAATCAAAAATAACTGGACATACAAAAAGTCAAATTTTCTCAGAAAACCAAAAGAAAGAAAGAAAATGATTAGAGAAAGATATGAGATATAAAAAATGGAATTAGTACTTATGGGCTTTAGTAGTTTAATATTAAAGATGTTTCCATATATTATAATGAAGAAAGAACCTAATGAATATCTTGAGACGTTATTAAGCAAAAATAAGAGAGAATTTATAAAGTGAAACTAGTTTGGAAGAAAATACCCAGAATGAGGCTTGGAGAAGCAAAATAATAAAAGTACAGGGGGAAAATAAGCACATTTGATACTAAGAAAAGGTATTATATACATCATCTCAGATTCTCAGAAGAAAGGAAGAATAAAACAGTATTATTATTTTTTATTTTAAATAAAATTCTTATTTATTAAGTGTGAGTAAAATGAAAATAACTCTGGGATACACACAAGAACAGTATTATTATTTGAAGAGGTAATGATATAGAACTTTACAAAGTTGCCCACAGCCCTAGAACAGATATTTAAAATAATATAATGGACAAAAAATAAATACAAACAAAAACGTAATAAAATTTCTGAAAAACAACAAAAAATCTTCAAAGTATCCAAGATATGGGGGAAAAGGAGCCATTTTCAAAAGTATGGCTAAAGTACTAACATTTGACATGTCATTAGAAACCCACAGTAACTGAATATTATCTTCAGATTGAAAAACACAAAGTAGCAATATACAACAAGCAAAAATATCATTCAAAATTAAAGATGAAATAAACATTTTTTCAGAATATAAGGAAAAAACAAATTCCTAATGAGCAGACCCGGACCAAGTAAAGATGTAAGTAAACCTAAATTAATTTGACAGTATGAACAATAAAAACACAATATATGCCAGTAATAACGTTAAATAAACAAGACATAGATTACATGACACAAAGTTCCATAATAGATGCTGCCAAACACTGCATAGGTGTGATAAAACAACAAACATTTCTTCCATGGGAGGATGTAGGATGGTTCAAAGTGAAAGGAAGGAAATAAGCACTATTTATGAACAGAAACCAGGAACACCAGTGTAGCTATGCTAGTGACGCACAAAGGTTTCAAAAGTAGAAAAATTACAATCATAGAAGGTAGTTTATTCAATACCATAAAATATGAAATTCATAAAAATGATACAATTCTAAATGTGAATGTCTCAGGTAACCTAGTCTTACAATGTATTTTAACCAAAATCAGCAGAGGTAGATAGAAGAATATAAATATATTCATGAACTTGATAGGAACGTTTCAACATAAACAGAAATCCAATAACTATATAAAAGATTTGAACATCAGGATTATTAAACTTGATCTTATTAGCATACAAAGCATGCTGCACCCTAAGGCTACAGAACACATTTTTTAAAAGTTTTCATTGACTATTTCTCCAAAATAACAATATGCTGGTTCATAAAACTGATTTTAATGAATCTCAAAAAATATTTTAAGCTATACAGAGAACACTCATTGACTACAATTGAACTAAGACAGAAAATAACAACTAAATGATAATTGAAAAACTCCCTTGCTTGAAGATTTAATAAAATGCTTTTGTTTAACAAATACAGAACAAGCTGAAGAAAACATTGCAATGTAAATGAAAGAATAGATGGTACTAACTGATAATAAAAATATCTCTCTATTTGTACATATGTGTGTATGGATTACATATATACACATATATGACCTGAAGTTCAACTAATACCATTCTTAGTTATTGCTTTACCTAACTATATATTTATATGTATACATTAAAAAGAGTAAAATCAATGGATAAAATAATTATGAAATTGATGTTAAAACAAAAAAATTCACTTGCCACAGGTAGGGGATGATCAATAAAAATGGAGAAAAGAAAAGTTCAAATCTTATTAAAATCAATTTTATTTATTTACTTATTTATTTATTTATTTTTGAGACAGAGGCTCACTCTGTTGCCCAGGCTGAAGTGCAGTGGCTCAATCTCAGCTCACTCCGCCTCCTGGGTTCAAGCAATTCTCTGCCTCAGCCTCCCATGTAGCTGGAATTACAGGCACCCACCACCACACCCGGCTAATTTTTTTATAATTTTAGTATAGACATAGTTTCACCATCTTGGCCAGGATGGTCTTGAACTCCTGACCTCATGATCCACCCACCTCAGCCTCCCAAAGTGCTGGGATTACAGACGTGAGCCACCATGCCGGCCTTATATTTTTTACTTAATGTGACAAATACTTATTGACTCCTTCTATGTACCAGACACTTTTCTAGAGTCAGGTGCAGGGATGAGGAGATATGGCAGTGAGCAAAACAGACAAAAATTTTTCACTGAAATAGTGAAGTCAGGTTGTCGCAGTAATGTTTGGAGCATTGATTGGCAAGAGGATGAAAAGCTGGATGAAATGTGCCTAATACATGAGGTGCCATGACTTGGCTTTTTTTTTTTGAGGTAGTTAGAAGGAGAGATCATGGAATATGTCTTACAGAGATTTACAGAGCTTATTCCTCAATTCACATCTTGGAATGAAAGAGTTCTTAAAAATTCAGTTTTGCAGATCCTTAGTGACTCACACAACTTTACTCTTTTGTTATTTGAACATTCTGAACCTGAGACTACAAATAGCAAGAGTATTGGATATTTCTTAAAGTACAGATATTAAACACAAACTGTGCACATGGGTTGAATCTAGAGGACCTAAATATCCTAATTTCCTGTTTCAGAAATGCCTTGAATTCAACAGAATTACAGTTGAAAATAAAAACAGATTTTTGGTGGACATATGAGTATGCGTTCAGAGAAATTCCATAGATTGTGAACCATATGAGCCATTATTTACTTTGTAAGTCTGATTTTTGGTAACAAACCTAATTTACTGTCTGAATCATAAATAACTTTCCCTGTCATGAGAGTGATCTTTCAAAAGAAAAATTTTGAGCTGAAAATGAACTATCACAAAACACAGTATTTCTGGAATTATGGTAGTAAACGTATGATTTTCAATGCTATGCTCTTCCGTACTTTGTGACTAAACCCTGAAGAAGTTTGGACTTAACTAGGTTTGTGAAAAGGTGTTTTTTTAAAGGCAATTCTGTAATTAAATACTTAATTAAGATTCAGGATTAAATATGCTTTTCACTGACTCTTCTTTATGACTCTAAAAGAAAGTCTCATTGGTCCAATAGCAATATTTCCATTAACTTGACAAAAATCTATAAGTGATGTCACTGTATCCATAATTGTACATATAAAGTAGGTTAAAAGGTAAAATGCAATTTTATTAAAATACTAAATTAAAATTCTTTTAGCTGGATTTATTTGCTGACTGCTGGCAAGTGAACCACAGTCACCTGTGAAAAATATCTGACTTCCCTCATGCCCACATTTGTAGCAATGTATTCCATGAATTATTTTAGTCTAAATAAGTTGATGGCTGAATCAATATATTATTTGTTAAACATTTTAATTTGAGTATGTAAAGGTAGACAATGAAACATCAAAGTTTAAACCAAACGATATGTTTTTCCAGGTGGTGAAATACCAAGGTGATAATGATGAACTATAGGGCAATATTTCAATATTGACTACGGTCTGGAAAATGGCAGATGAACTTCCATGTAGATAAGAAAGTCTGAAAAATAGCCTAAACTAAATTTACGAGAACACAAGCCCTGAACTTTTAGTTACAACTACAAAAACAGAAACAAAACAAAACAAAACAAACAAAAAACAGATTTAGAAATCACTGAAGATTATTGTTGGAAAATATTAATCCAATTTATTGTTGAAGAGAGATCAAGATGATACCACAGGTAAATGACATTTATTGAAAGTAAGATGTAATTATTTTCTTTTCCCAATACATGCAGGAAACTAGGATCTTTTTATACACAAAATATGATGAATTGTAGCCAGTCCTCAAACCTGAAAGAAAGCTGCAGAAGATCTAGAGAAATAAGAATAATGTTTAGGTGTCTGGGAAATACTATTTAAAGCAAATCTTGAATAGTGTAAATTGATTAGAGTATTTCTTTTTAGAAAGATGAAATAATTAAGGATTATCAAATTCCAAAGGATATGAATACAGTGAACATGGTATTGTCCTCTGGATTCTGGAGAACTGGAAATAAAAACTACTACAATTGTGTTCAGAGCTGTCTAAGATCAACTAAAAACTATATAAAATACTTTATATCATTACAGGTAGGAGCAAGGTGTTTTTAATGTTGTTAAAAACTAAAAATATACAAAGGCATGGGAAGGTTTCTGATAAATGTATATGTAATGACAATTCACTTGTTTAAGGAAAAAAATACATGGATTGATTTATAGGACAGACAATAAGCCAAGTAGCACACAGTTTATTAGCAGAAACAAGAAAATAAGCAAATAATACCAATCCAGGCTTATAGATGTAATGCTACATGTAGAGACTGGTGATGTGGGGGGGGTGTGTGTGTGTGTGTGTGTGTGTGTGTGTGTGTGTGTGTCCATATGAGGAAGAGGATATTGAAGCTACCACAGGAGCATAGCAACTAAATTTAATCTCAACAAATATTTAGGAGGCAAAAGAGCAAGAAGGAAGAAGGGAATAAAGTTTCAAAGGCAGGGCATTGAGAGGAAAGGATGATGTGTAAAGGAACTGCAACTGTGTCACTACAGTTCTAACACCAGGTCTTGGGTAGTAAGAGCATGAGATGAGAATGGAGACATAAACAGGCACGTCATACACTTGGCCTGTAAACTTGGCATGTTATAAACTTGGTTTGTATCTGAGGGAGAAAGGGGGGCTTTTAAAGAACACAAAATGATGGGGTATGAGATAGGAGGAAAACTATCTTTGCCTTTTACCATTTTTTATCTTTGCCTGAGTTAAAACCAGTAGCATAAAAATGAATGTATCCATTGAAATATTTTTTAATGGTGAGTAAGAGACAAAAGTTCAAAAACATATAGATTAGAGGATGATTTCAAACTCATTTCACAAACCTTGAAACATTTCTTGAAAACAATACAATTAGGATTAAAGTCAAAATAACATTGGAAGTTGACATGAAATTTCATAGTATGGGAAAGGTTTTTAAGTGACTTGTAAAGAGCAAGATAGAAAGTCAGCTCGCCTGTGTTTGTGGAGATAAGAACTACAACGATGACTATGCAATGCATTGATTTAGATGGCTCCCATGTAGATCCCTATTTACCTTCCAAGCAACAGGAGTAGCAGCAGGATTTATGAACACTGACATCACACCATGCCACTTGTTTTCTTAGACCTAGTAATTAATAGTGGAATGATTTTGTTCTGTTATGAAATGGAAGAAAATCACCCAAGATCTAGAGGCTATGGTAGATGTCAAAGTGATGGAGAATAATCTCTAAAAGTCGTTTTTATACATTTGGACAAATGGCAGAAAATGTGACCAGAAGAAGGACAGATATATTTGTCCCTTTTTCACCAAATACAGGGGATAATTCCACTTCTAGTGAAAGTTGGTAGAACATCTCAAAGTAGAATTGCAACAGAAAACTAGAGAAGTTCTGTCTTCCAACTTTAGCAGACAATGTGCCTGTAACCTAGCAGGGCTCAGTTTTTAATAAATACTGGTATGAAATAGGATGAGACAAAATATCCTTGCCATGATGCGTAATTTTCTAGTTACCTTCCACGCTTCCTTTGTCAGGAAGACAAAAGAACGAATATTCACCACCATGTACCTACCTCTTCAAGGTCAACTTACATTCTATGGGGTAAGAATTTTAATAATGCTTACAAAGTCAGGTGGAGAAAGAGGAAGAGAAAGGAAAGGGCAATGAAACATGACCCTGTAGAAAAGATCATCTTAAGATAAGCAAAGAGAAGACAAAAGAAAATATTTTGTGGAATTTATGCAATCTTTTCTAATTATAACAAAAGAAACCAACACAAAATGAAAGAAATACAGAAATGATATAGTCTTTAAAAAGATAGATTTTAGAAAACATGGAAAAAAACTCATAACATCAAAAAATTAAACAAAATCATGAAATGATTCAGTAAGATAAGGAAGAAAGAAAAGTTTCAGATGAAATTGAAGATGGCAAAACTAAGGGAAGAATTTAAGGTGGCAAATAATTCTACTGGACCTTATTAAGATGTGGCTTTGGAAAAGCAAAGATAGCAACCAACAACTTAACATCCTGTACCTGTGATATGAAGAACAGGCTGGAAATAGAATCCCTAAAGTGGAGTGAAAAGGCACGAATAGAGGAAAGCAGGTATAGGAAAAATTATAGAGACAGGCTTGCAAACCACAGTGAGTTAAAATGATCATAATTGATATTTCTATGAAAAGTAAAATAAAAAGCAGGCAAAAATGGAACAGATTTTATGTAAAGATATAATAGAAATTAAGGGTGTCGATCTGTGGAATAAAAAGACTATATATGGAGCACTGTGATTGAAAATCAACTACATTGAAAAATTGGTGAAGTTACTGAAAGTCATTTAAAAATTCTCCATATTCTCAGATACCAGGTATAATTCACACACACACACACACACACACACGCATACACACACACATCAGGCCAGTTTCAGACATTTTACTTATAAGCTGTAAACATGCCAGAAAATATGAGAGTAATGTCTACAAAATGTTGATGGGAAAAAGCATGAGACTAAAATATCTCTACCCAGCCATGTTGATGTACATGTGTAAACCAGGCCAAAGAGCTTCATCCATAAAGCTGTACCGTCATCCACTTGTGCATGTTATAAATTTTGCATGATGATGTGCTCCCACCAATGGAGAGATGAGGAAAAGTGACATGTAAATAGCCCTTTAGACAAGTTATTAGTGCTAATCTGCTGATTTCTTCAGTCAAGGGAAACAATCTTTCTCCTGCTCCACCACTGATTTGGCAGTGGAGCCAACCGAGTTAAAGAAAGGATTTTAAAGTGGAAGAATGTTGTGTTTCAATGGGCAACCTCAATATTTACCTCTTCTCCTTCCGCCTAATTTTCTTCTGGGAGGTATAGGGATAAAAGACAGTCCATACTGAAGGAGCATTGTGTGGAGCAAGGAGCGTCACTTGCTAAAAAGTTTACATTAAGTGTGAGAATTCCTGTGTCTCTTCCATTTTCTTCTATAAAACTAGAAAAGGAGAAAGATAAAGCTAGATTCCTTGCAATCTCATTGGCTCCTCTTGTTCTCAATTTTTTACTATTTTCCCTCTTTCTTTTAACGTTATCCTCCCTTCCTCTAACGCCCAGAAGGCATTCTCATCACTCAAAAACCTCTGTTAAAAGCTTTACTTGAGTGAAGATAATGTAAAGTAATTGACTTTTGTGTGTGACTTTCAAAATCTGTATAATTTAAAACCTTTAAGAGCAATCTAGTATATCTTACTACTTCAAATATAACAAAAATGGTTCAAATTTGTAGAGGCGGGATGATTACATCTATATCCAGAAAGTTTAAGTATCAAAAAAACATTAAAAGTAGTGTAACAAAATTTAACTGTAGTTGTACTAGGCAGAATAATAATAAATGAGCTTTAAAAAAAAATGAGAGAGAGAGAGAGGATTGTGCTCTGCTCTGTCACCCAGACTGGGTTGCAGTGGCTTTATCATAGCTCACTGCAGACTTGAACTTCTGAGCTCATGTGATGATGGTCCTTCTTCATCTTCTCAAGTCCCTAAGAATACAAGCACACACCACCACTTTCCACTAAGTAATACTATTTTTTTTTTTAGAGATGTGGCTTTGCTATGTTGCCCAGAAGGCTGATCTCATACTCCTGACCTCAAGCAATTATCTCGCACTGGCCTCCCAAAGTGCTGCGACTATGGGAACCCAGAAATAAACAAGCTTTTAATACGGAGAGTCCTTGTTTTGCACAGTTTCAAATATGCATGCATATCAATTACCATGGTTTAATTAAATAAAACAAATCCTCCACAGCATGGTCATAATTCCAATTGATGCAGTGTATCAGTGGTACGTGTATAAAGTACAAGCTTCACTGCTGCTCTTCCAGGCATGAATCACTGGGTAAATAACGGAGGCACATCCCGATCAATGACCAATCGCACATTTATTTCCAAGTCTGCTCTTGACTAGTCACTGCAGATGTGTTCACGCTCAGACAGCAAAGCACACAGTTGTCTCACTGCAGTGTCTCCTAGTCTTCAACTCACCGGATAATTTTCAAAAATAGATAAATTGAAAGAGCAAATTGGCTAACAAAGATGAAATTGCAGCAAAGAGACAAAAAAGTGATGATAATATGTTATGATCTATATATTTAACAATTTAATATATTAACATATTATTAATGATAGATACATAAATCAACATTAATATTAATGTACACATATATCAACATTATTAATGATGTCAATATATACCTATATCAACATATTAATATTAATATGTACATATGTTAATATGTACATATACCAACATATTAATAATAATATATACACATACCAAGATATTAATAATATTAATATATACATATATCAACAATATATTGAGTTTATTCTTTCACAATGATATCATAATTTGAAGAAAAAACTAAAGGAAAATGTCAAAATGTTTAAAACCACATCAAATTTGAGCCTTCAAATACACGTTATTTTAGTGGCAGTAGGATGGATTCAGAGAAATATTCTACACAAAATCTTAGTTAAGCATGCTGTCTTTCAAAAAGGTAATTGTCTAAGTCTAGAGTTTAAAAAGTCCCTACATTTCTAGAAAATAAAGAGAATATTTAATGTGCTCTAAATGTTACCAAATTATTTAATCATTCACAAGAAATTTAAGTTCCAAGTATTGCACCTTCAGTACTACAAGGCCAAGAAACACAAGTTCAGTTGAAACCCCAGAGACCCAACAATATGCAAAATGACGTTTAAGTGCAATTAATTTACACAATGACTCCAGTTCTTCACTCTGATGTAAAACAAAGGAGAACAGCAAACATTTTAAATTGTAGAAATAGAAGAAATGGTTCTTTTGTCACCTTCTTGGATTTCTCTACCAACTCAAAGCAAATAACAACTTTATGGTAAGGAAACTTTCTTTCCTACTGAAAGGCCCTTTATGTGTTTTAATGAAGGTTCTAAGAAGTGGGTGGAGATAGGTCCCAGATACTGATAAGATGCAAGGTCTGTACTTGGAACTCACCGTCTATGTTGGGCACTTTCTGTTCCTCTCATTCCTCAGAGCTGTTCTCCACATTTGCCTGCCCTGTTTCGTGCTCAGGAAGCCAAGCTCTTCTTTGCAGTTGTGTTTGTTTTATTTGTTTCACGGGATAAAGAACAGAGAAGATAGATGTGGATTTTTTTTCTTTTGACCTTAGTTCCCCAATTTAGCAGTGACTGCTTCCTCCTATGATTAAAGATGCTCTTACATGGTCTTTAATCTAAGTTCCAGCTCTCACTATGGTCTGGTACTGCATTCTCCTCTTTGTTTACTCAGACCTATAGGTCGTAAAGGCTTCCTGCTATTATTGTTCACTGGGTGCTTCAGTATCCCTTTTTAGTTCCAGTCACCTTATTCATACCTCTGGAAATAGTCCTTTATAAATTATCTTATGAATCCCTTCTGTTTCCTGCCAAAATGCGGAATAAGAGGCAGAAGGGACACTATGAGAATTCAAATAGAGACGCTATTAATCTGTTTTGGTTAGTTTAATAAATACATGTAAACATGGTATTTCAGAGGCCAAAACCTGGCAGTTTATAAAGACACATTCTGTCTGTGTACAACACCCACCTACGTTTGCTTTTTTGACTTTTTGTCTCTTCCTGGAAGACCATACATCCCTCTGACAAGAGCAGAGGACTTTCTGAGATCAGGAAAACTCCTGGATAAATTTTTTTAGACCAGTCTTTCATAAGAGTGTGTTTTTTCATTCTGTCCTGGTTCTTAACGTCAGAATTCCCTGAGACTCCCAGAACACTCTCTAGGGAAATCTGGGCTGCCTCTACCTCAACCGAGCCAAAAGCAATGGTTTGTCAAGACAGCTGTGTAGAACCAAATCTCCACCTATGGCTTCCCAAAACAATTTATTGCCACCAGTGGAAACAATTCTTCATACCCATAGTAAAACTTTGTCAACCATCCAAGAGGTAAATCAATTACTAAATACTTTCATGCCATGAAGGAGACAAATGTGGTGTCTAAATGCAAGTGCCTTGTGAACAAGTCGCATCTAAAAGGGGCTAAGATAAACTCTCGGCTGGGAACACAGACAAGGAAATGTTCTGCCTTCTGTGAAACCAACAGAGACTTAAGATGACATGGAATTTCCCAAATGGTCACAGTTAATGAGCTGTACTTGACTTTGGAGATAATATCTTTACAAAGTTAATGGTGAAATATTTAGTTACAGATATCCTCATGTGGCTTGACATTAATCAAATCCCTTTTCTCCATATTCAAGTGTGAGTAGGATTTCTCAACAGAAAAAAAAAAAAAGTATGATTAGATTTTGTGCCTATTTTATTTTCTAGGGACAAAATCTTGCAATAGAATAGTCAACAGTTTCACAAAGCAGTATTTTAACATTTTTTAAAATCTTATTTATGACTATTTTTTTCCTAGGGGCTTCATGATTTTCATCTATCCAGTAAGCATCACAGAGCCTTAGAGTCAAAAGAAAACTTCTAAAATATGCTTGCAGAAAGTTCTCTGGTACTCCTTAATAATAAAATATACCATTGTTAGAGTCATTAAAACGTTTTTAAAATTTATTTAGATATGTATGATTATCATGTTAAGTAACAATAGTACACATTAAAATAATTTTAAAAAATTATTTCCAAAGATATTTACCTTGAAAGAAGAAATGAGGTTAAAAAAAAAGTTAGCTGACTTCTTTGAGCAAATTGTAAGTGTGATTATTATAAAGATAAATCCTGCAACTTTCTGCGTTGGGTACATAAACAATGAATTTGTCAGGTAGGGATAAATATCTACTTAAACATGGATCAAGATACAGTTCTATTACTACAAGAATTGGAGATAAGATAATTGAATTGAGCCACTATAATAAAACATCTTCTGTCTTCACAAAGGCTTATTATTGGTAATAAATCCAAAATACACTTAAAATCACTTACCAATTTAATTTAATAAACATGCTATTACCTTGAATTAATAATAATAGCAGCAGTAGTATTTTAGATAAAGTTAGTATTGTGTATAAAGCCTTTAACTGCACTAAATGTTTAATTCCATACTATGAAATATATATATAATATTCTTTCTACTACACCAAATATTTTCTACTACCCCGAGGAGAAAGGCATTGTCTTCATTTTGTTCAGTGGAATAAAGAGGATCAAAGGGTCTAAATGATGTGCTCCCATTCCTTCCTCTGTCAAAGCTGTTCTCTCTCCAACCCGTAGCCCCCATGCAGCCGTGTTCACTGACCCAACCTAAAATGAGCGGCCCTCAGACAATTGGGTCAGGAAAAACTTCCTGTGGAGTCATTTCACTCTTAAAATAGTCTATATGTATTGAAATAGTTCAATATTCTATAAAGTAAAAAGTCTGAGTCATGGGGCAAGATTTGACAAAACCATTTGCTTCTTAAAAGAAACATACACGCACACCACACACCCACATCCACACACACATACACTACTGCCTTTATAGTAGTGTTGCTACTCTACCGAAATGAAAACCAGAGAAACGACTTAAGTGTGAATAAAGTAGGAAGATCATGCTTCTCTGATTTTCAGTCTCTTTCCCAGCACTATTTACCAAGAGGACTGTCAACAAGTAAGCCTCTTGTGAGGCCAAAGGGATGTAACAGACAAGAAACCAGGGGAATAAGTAGCCAAGAAAACAAATGATTTAAAATAATATTCACTGCCTAATGTCAAGTGAAGCCGTTAGGGAGAACTTAAACATTTTTAACACTTTAGAACCTACTACATCTCATCACTGCACCCCAGTTTGCTCAGCTAATGAATGTGTTTGTGCCCTCCATGTGAAAAGTATATGAAACCCTCTGTTGTTTCTCATTAAGATATCTATAAAACATATGGCAGATGCCCCTGAAATGAGGCTCATTTAACTGACCCTTTTCTAAGATTTACGGCATCAGAGTCACATATCCAATTCCAGCTGATTAAGGAAGTTTTATAGAAGCAGAACTAGAAGAAAATGGAACTGAGTTGTGCCTATAAATATGGTGTGCAGCGACAAGCCTTTCAGAAGTGTTTATTAAATGAAAAATGGTTTTTTCACCCTGACTGCTGTATTTCATCAGAGGCCCCAGAGCTCTCTGTCAATACCCCTTCGCACAAATAATGAACACAGGGTAGGCACTCAAACCAGCAAAGGCACCTTAGCCTCAATGATTCTTTCTCCTTAAAACTTGGTGGGAAACTATGAATCAATAATATATATGTAGTAGAAGAGTGGGTTTTACTATTGATACTCTTCTTGATCTTTAACTGAGGAGAGGAGAAAAGAGACAGAAAAGAAAGTTTATAATATCCATGACCCATTCAACCGTGAGTCCAACCTGGATGGATGATTTATTATGACCCAATTTATTGTTTCTCCTCTAAAGCCAGTCACAATAAAGAGTACTTATTCTAAAACTACTCAGTTTGGGATGTTGTCTTTGACTCCTCTTTGGAAGTTGCTTAACAGAAGTGCATTGTGCTTTATATTCTGAACATTGTGTTTTAAGATTTTCACATAATAAAAGATTTGAGCATTATTCAGGTCCTTTAAAGAGATAATGGAGTTATATTAAATATAGCTTGAACTATTAAAGTTTCTTAACACTTTTTGCAGTATTTATGATTCATCTTTTATATTGCAGGTTTTATGACCTCAATCTTTTCCTTCTGTGTTTTAAATTTCCTGCAAATATTTGCAATTAGAAGCTAAATACCATTTAAAAGTCAGAATGAATATGATACAGAATGCAACTGATTTTTTATTCACATGTCCATGTCCACATCGACTCTGTTTTTTGATGCTTGAATTTTTGTTCACCCCTTCTTTTTGAGTATCATGCAACTATCTATACGCATACTTTCCTCAACAGAGAGCAATGAGTTCCAACACTGTTTTTGCCATATATGTTAGTGCTGCTGTAATATAAATAATAACCGTTCTAACTTGATGAGGAAAACAGAGTGTACCCATGTGGTGCTTGCTTAGTTCTGAAATACATTCCTGAGCAATAATTAGTAATAAACAGATCTTTTTAAGGAATCATAGGACATTTGAGCTGAAAATCTTAGGAGTTGCATTTGTTTTCCTGGGCAGCTTAAAACAGCAGAAGTGTATTGTCTCACAGTTGTGGAAACTAGAAAGCCAAAATTGAGTAGTCTGCAGGTAATGTGATTTCTGAATTCTATCAGGGAAAATCCTTCCATGCGTTTTCCTAGCCTCAGGTGGTTCCCTACAGTTACTACACTTTAATCTCTGCCCCATCCTCACCTGCTGTTCACGTGTACGTGTCTCTGTGTCTTTTCTCCTCTACTTACGAGGACACCAGTCATATCAGATAAAGAGCCCTCTCTCCTCTAGTATGACCGCATCATAAGTAATTACATCTGCAACCACCTTATTTCCAAATAATAAAGTTACATTTTGAAGTTTACACTAAATGCCCCTCTACATATCTTGTGAAAGTGAAGACTGAAGACTTCAATATATCTTTTCCAGGGACGCAATTTAACCCTTAACAAAAGTCATCTATCAAACCACTTTCTTCAAGGATAAGAAATTAACTTACGTTGGAAAAATGTTTTATAAATTAAGAATCGATGCATGCTATTTTATTTGACCCTAGTAAGGCAAAAAGTGACCTCAAAGGAGACGAAGAGCATATACATCATTAATCCCTTGATATTTTTAGGGTTTTTTTTTTGTTTGTTACTGTTACTATGCCAGAATTATGAGACAAGCTTCTAGGAACCCTTCTTTCTATTTCTAACAGATGGAGCTGTACAGAAATTCTATCTGTTAGAGAAAAGCAGAGGTTCAGTAGAAAAGCATGAAGACCAAGGTTATTTGTTGGACATAAAAGTCTTCAATTAATACAGCAGCACTGAGTCACTCATGGTCAATCATGAATTTAGAGATGAACCATCAGAAAAAAATGTGTAGCTCACTTCTTGCTGACTTTGAGCTGTTGTCACTGTAGAAGTGGGCTGGATAGTGTGAATGCCTCTAAGATCTGTGAAAACACAATCTGATTTGGTTCATCACTGCCTGGATCTACAACTCAGGCAATGATTGTCACATTAGCCTTTTGTCTTACTTTTCTTTAAGTCTTGGTTCCCACAGCAGTAAACTAGGCATTTAAGCAGTTCTGTATTAACCAATTTAGACCACCAGAAAATCCTTTAATTACAAAGGTACATTTTCATGAACGTGTCTTTTTAGACGCCCAAAGCTTGTAGAAAAAAATGTAGTAATACACACTGCAGAGGTAGCATTTACAAACTAGCACAAGCTTTCACAACAAATCAGAAAATAGCCTATTCCTGAGGTGTATTACTGAGGAAATCATGTTGTCACTGGTTCTGGTCTAAGGCTTTCAGATAAAATCTTGATGCCTGAAAGGAAAGCAAGCAAGCTGTGTCACTTTATTACCTTACTCCACATAATAGAAGATAAGGATGAGAACAGGTAGAAGGCAATTTTCTTCAAATAGAACTGTTAGCCAAAGCAGTCATTGGCCTGCTAAAGTCATACCTGCTGACTGTCTTCAGTGAATGACATTAGTGCCCTAAAATAAACAACTTGAGGTTCAATGTGATTTTGAAATAAAGGTTTAAATCCTAAAAATAATATTAACAAATTGGGGCATTATGGACCTTTGGAGGAATCTGATGAAAACTGAATACTCTTCGCCAAAAATGGTGCATGTCACAGTCATATCAAAGTCTGCATAACATTACAGGGCCTAAATGGGCTGCCTGTTTTATGCCCCTTCTTTTAGGTGATGTTCCTAGATTATTAGAAGACACACTGTGGAATGAAACATAATCATAAGAAGTCGTATCATTTTTAAGGAATTTGACATAGCATGTAACTATTTCCACTGGAAACCATGTTGAAAAATCTGGGATCCTTTCAAAATGAAATTCCTCTTTAATAACATCACTATACTTTTCAAAATTACCTTAAGGACCAGGTATAGCACTTAGAGACTTAGTATGCACATCTTATTTATGTAAGCCTTTAAAGCGAGTATGGAGTGAAATAACTTTTCTTTGCTTAGCCAGCCTGAAATTGTCTTACCTTTTAAACAATAATTTCAGTTGATATAGTAAACAATCATTTTAGTGCAAATATTTGTCCTGGATTTCCTATTGTTCTTAGTTGCTTACTATATAGCATTAAAGCAGTGGTTCAAAAGAAAAGCATGGGGACCAAAGTTGAATGCATAAGGCTTCAATTAATACAACAGCACTGAGTCGTAGTCCATCACATATTTAAAGATGAACCATCAGAAGAATGTGCAGATGACTTCATGCTGACTTTGAGCTGTGGTCCCTCTAAAAGCAAGCTGGATAGTTTTAATACGTCTGAGATCTGTGAAAACACAATCCGGGTTATTCCACACTGAGCCAATTTGGTTTGGTTCATCACTGCTTGGATCTACAGCTCAGGCAAAGATTGTCACATTAGCCTTTTGTCTTACTTCATTGAGAGCAACGTATGTCCATTTTGCCACTTGTTTAAGAGAGGGATTAGACTATTTGGTAAATATAGGAAATGTATATCTTTCCATTCAAGCTAAAAAACATATATTCAATAAACCAGGTCATGCAAACCATGTAGCATTCTGCTAAGCATCTGTTGCTTGAGATGTAAGAAATCTCAAGTACTGTTAAGAGAGAAAGGAAGGAAGGTAGGAAAGATGGTCGGAAGGAAGGAAACATGTTAAGAAGAAAAGGGAAAGAAGGGAAGGGAAGGGGAGGGGAGGGGAGGGGAGAAGACAGGGAGGGATGGAGGGAAGGAAGAGAAAGAACAAGCTTTACTAAAGTATTAGAAATTAATTGACTATGCAGTTTGATATGGATTCTGAAAAAGATTGTTTTTCCATGTAGTATTTATATTCTATGCAAAGAGTGTGAAACACTCTTAATTCTTTGAACATGCAGAGTATCTCTTGGCTCCAGGTTGTTACGACATCTTTATTCGTTTTTCTTGTTCTCTTTGCCCTGGACACTTTCTCATGATCATCAAATTCAAGGTTTGATGCACCTTTGCTGGGTTTTCACTGTACCTGTCCAACCCACAAGCCCTAAGGCAGGCTCTGTCTCTCACATACCCATTGTTCCCATTGCTCCCGTGCATGACATATGGACCCAATGTTTGAAAGAAGCATATTGAATAAATGAATACATAAATAAATGGAGGGAGGTATGTATTAATATATGGAGTAACCCATTTCTCTTCTCTGTAATCACGTGACACTACAGTGAATTCCTAGTTGTTTTCAGGTGGCTTCAATTTTTATTTCTATTTCCAATAAGTTATCTTCCTCATTTCCATGATTTTTCACCTTGATTTTTACTCTCACACTTAGAAAGTTCTTAAATGTATCCATGAATCTATATTGCAAATATCATTTAAAAAGGCAAAACTAATGAAATTATTATCATACCTAAAACTTTATAGAGCCCACTTTAGTCATTTGCTTATAATTCTTAAACGTGATGATGTTTAAATCTCTAGGTAGGTTTGAAAATCACCCTAGATCCAAGGTATTCTTGTACTTATTCAATAATCATGCATTAAGTGACAAGTATGTGCCAATAACTGTGCTCAATGCTGAAATAAAAGATAATTGTAACGCAGTTCTCGTAACCTAGTGGGAAAAAATATATAAATAAACTTAGCAATTTTTATTTTATGTACACTTTTTCATTTTGTAATATTTTTATATGTTTTTTTTTAAAGGACCATAACAATAGCTATGAAATAGCAATGTGATAAATGGAATGTAAAAAATACCCAGAGCGGCCGGGCAAGGTGGCTCACACCTGTAATCCCAGCACTTTGGGAGGCCGAGGCGGGTGGATCACGAGGTCAAGAGATCGAGACCATCCTGGTCAACACGGTGAAACCCCGTCTCTACTAAAAAATACAAAAAATTAGCTTGGCATGGTGGCTCGTGCCTGTAATCCCAGCTACTCAGGAGGCTGAGGCAGGAGAATTGCCTGAACCCAGGAGGCAGAGGTTGCGATGAGCCGAGACCGTGCCATTGCACTCCAGGCTGGGTAAGGAGTGAAAAAAAAAAAAAATACCCAGAGTACTATGGAAGCACAAACAAGATATAGATCACTTCATTAGCTTATCTGGAAGATAAAATTCTCCCAGGTTCACAATTCAATATTTCTTCATGCGAAAGTGCAAAATAATACACCAAAATGTTGCATTCTTATCTGCCTCATCCTTGATGATATCCTTGTATAATCAACATATATTAGGTATTTGGAGGGCAGCATTGGCTTATTCAAGACAATAGGGTAGTCATATCAGGGTTTGTTACAGTAGACCTCTACTTAAATCTATGCTATAAGGTAGCCAGTCCTAAGATATCAAACACAACATGCCATGAGTGTGCAAAAATGCACCAAAGGAACTGAATTTTGAGAACAGTGGTTTTTCAGCCCAGAAACTATTTCTCCTTTAATCAAGAGGCTTAACATTGTTTTGGACACCCTATCTCACTCTTTGGTTATTCTTCCACTTTAAAAAAGTATAGTACCAACCACAGCTTCCTATTCTTTTATACAAATCTGAAAATTTTACATTACTCTTAAATGACTTGTTTCACTATCACTTCTTATTGTTGTCCTTGTTGTGACTACCCTATCCCTGTTCAACATTGTTCTGCAGATGATCTCTAGGAGGAAATTGCATTCTGTTGGCCTGTTAATAACGAGCTTTGTTCTTTGTGACATGACTGAGTTCTTCCCACTTCTATTTCTCCATATTTTAACAGTGTTTATAACTGACAGAAATAGGTCCCTAGCTTAAATTGGATGTTATGAAGCACAAGGTATGACAGGAGTAATGAACATCTCTCCTGCAGAAATTAGCACGCATCCACAGCCATCTTCTGGGCCATCATTAAATCAAAGGAAGGGGCCCTCTGTGAAATGAGCACCGGCTGTGCATTGTGAGTCCTATGATCCCCTTAACCTGTCAGCTTTCATTACTCTACAGAAGATGAAAAATTACTTTGAATGGCAAGATGAGTGTGGTGATATTGTGTTTATGGATGCACGCATTCCAAAAATTGAAACTGACATTTTCCTCTGTGTAGTGCTAAACAGAAAGCATCTTTGTTCACCTCCGGTCCATCCCAAGTTTAAATGAACCATGACTTAGGAGATATTTTATTTCCAGGACACCACCACATAAACATATAAGGCATGCTGTATTGATAAAGCCAGGGGCTATAATACACAGTGTCTACCTCGTACTGTGACACAGGAGACTGTTATGGAATCAGGCTAGGTGAAATTCTCTTCCAAAAAAGTTAGAAATATATCATTAAATAAATGTGTCTTCATTTAACAATTTCGCAGAGTCTGAGGAAATAATCCTAAAAAATATTGAAACCACCTATTTGTTGGCTTATACCTTATCCAAAATTTTATTGAATCTGTGAGTTTTTCTTGATTTAATTTGTAAACCTTTTTCAATTTACATTAAAAACTACCTCTGTCAAGCTTCCAGGGATTCTCCAGCATCCCAGCTTTTGATTTTTAAAATGAAGGAAAAAATCTATTTCTTTTACAATATTACATGGTTTGATCATATTGATTTCCAGCCATTTACCTTTTCCAGTAATTTTAACTTTTAATGGTAAGAATTGAAAGAATTTTTAAAATCTTATCATTTAGCTTTAGTGTTCATCTCTGGCTTACTCAAGCCTCCGTAAGCCTCATTTGTGTTATAGCAAAGAGGGCTTGAATGCACACTGTGGATGATGCGCCATGGAACTGTTACATAAGAGCTTTCCTTTGTCTTTAGGCCAAGCTTCTCCAACTCACAGCCCACGGTCCATATGTGGCTCAGGATGGCTTTGAATGTGGCCCAACACAAATTTGTACACTTTCTTAAAACACCATGAGATTTTTTTTTCTTTTTTTTTTTTTTTTTTTTTGCTCTTCAGCTATTGATAGTGTTGGTGTATTTTATGTGTGGCCCAAGACAATTCTTTCAATGTGACCCAGGGAAGCCAAAAGATTGGATACCCATGCTTTAGGCCACACATGTTACTATCTTTTAGGAAACTTGTTATTTACACATCTCTTTCTCATATCATGATATAACATTTTGGCTCATTATCTTATAAGTCAGCTTAATAATATGATACATTTCTTTTTATTTAGTATTTCTTTCTCAGGAGACCTTAGTATTTCAACTTAAAACAGGCATTATAATAATTGTATTTATTCTTTCAGAGGATTATTAACTTTTCAGATGATTTGTTTTCTGATATTTAGGGAATTTGCTGCCCAAAGACTTCTGAAATATGGATCCATTCTATTCATATGTTCATTTAGCAAGATCTCAATAGCAGGTGCCATGGGCAAAGATAAAACTCACCATAGTGTTCCCCTTAAAAGTTTACAGAACATTGGAAGAATCAGACCAAACAACAGTAGTTATGCTATAACCAGGTGAATAATATGTTCAAGGATTTTGCCATGTTCTTGAATCCAACATAAGAAAGAGCTACTGATTTTGCTAGGGAGTGTTTGGGAAAGTTTTCATAGGAAAGCAGCCGCTAGAATAATGCATCACTAATGCTTTATGTGTGTCTAACTGTAATAGACCAACTATTAAAGCATTCACATTAGCAGACAATTTCTGGTGGTAACGGATAAGATATCCAAAGGAACACTGATCAGTCTAGGATTTATTAGTCTATGAACGTTTGTAAACTTGCCACAGGTATTCAGTATCTGCTAGAGGTCTTTTCTGCTGATAATGTTAAGCTTTATTGTGAAGTCAATAAGCAGAGTCTAGAACCCTCCATATAATTTCCATCATACAAAGTTTTGATCCAGAAGACGCAATATAATTTTAAAAGTTTATGTAAACAGGTGTTTCTATGTTGAGACTTACTATGGAGAGCAAGTAAGCTGCCCCCAAATTTTTCACCACTATCTTTTCGATATTAGTCAAACCACATAACTTTGTAAATGTCTTTTGTATTTTAGTGACTATAATGAAGATTGAAAAATATGATAAATATGAGATATTCCTCTTCTACAATTTCTATTGCAAATGGTAAATTTAAGACCTTATTAACTAGAAATATTCTGAATGATGCGATGGCAGACTGTGAGGCTGGAAAGAATACATTGCTACAAAGGAAAACCATAGACAAAATTTCTTTTGTCTGGTTGATACAGCTTGGGAGTCTGTCCCCTCCAAATCTCTTGTTGAAATGTATTTCCCAATGTTGGAGGTGGGGCCTGTGGGAGGTGTTTGGATCATGAGGGCAGGTCCGTCATGAATGCCTTCGTGCCATCCTCTCAGTGATGAATGGGTTCACTTGAGATCTCCTTGTTTAAAAGCATGTGACCTCTCTCCCCGCTCTCTTCCTCTGGCTCTCACTGTGTGAAGTGGATGATCCCATGTCGCCTTCCACCATGACTGTGAGCTTCCTGAGGCCTCACCAGAAACTGAGCAAGTGCAAGCAACATGCTTCCTGTACAGCCTGCAGGAACACGAGCTAATTAAACCTCTTCTCTATCTAAATTGCCCACACTTGAGTATTTCTTTATAGCAATGCAAAAACAGCCTAACAAACTGGTTGGATGAAAATTGAGTGATTTGCAAAATTCACCTTTAATTTGTTATATTCTGTTGTTTGATATTTGATGAAACTATTCCAACAAAAATAAAATTATCAGAAAATAGTATCTCTTAAATATCAGGTGGTCTCAAGAGGACTCACTTAGGATGAATTGGGAACTTGTTAGTTTGAACCTAAAATGACAGTGGGGTTATTTCTTAAATATTCTGCCATGTTTTCAGCCTTCTGAGTTTTTGCTTAGTTTAAGCCTTAGACTCTTATGTTCTAACTCCCCTCTGTGTATTCATACCTGCTTCATCCCCAGTTCAACTTCTGCCCTTGTGCTTAAAGTAAGCTTCATGTCCTTACCCATTTTAGAAATCCTTCAGCGGAAGCAGTGTGGTGGCTCACGCTGGTAATCCCAGCACTTTGGGTGGCTGACATGGGCGGATAACCTGGTCAGGAGATCCACAGCAGCCTGGCCAACATGGTGAAACCCTGTCTCTACTAAAAATACAAAAATTAGCTGGGTGTGGTGGTACCTGTAATCCCAGCTACTCAGCAGGCTGAGGCAAGAAAATCACTTGAACCTGGGAGGCAGAGGTTGTAGTGAGCCAAGATCATCCACTGCACTCCAGCTTGGCAACAGAGCAAGGCTCTGTCTCAAAATAAAATAAAATAAAAAATCCTTCAGTGGCTCATGATCAGGAGCTGAATGACCTTCCTAAGCTCCTTAGCATGATATGTCAGTGTCCTGGATTTCTTTTCAATTTTATCTCCCACATAGACCCCTTACTTAGGCAATGAACCATAACGACAGCATTTTCCCAGTACTACACATTCTTTGTTACTTTCAAAATTCTAAGCATTCTTTTCTGCCTGCCTAGAGTGGCCTTCATCCACATTCTAATTTTGGTAATTTATTCTTCAATATTAAAATTGAGCTCTGATTCCTCTCCTCTAGGAAGTCTTTTCCGTTTTGTCTCAGAAAGGCAAATGCCTTCTCCTCTGTACTCTTTAAATAAATCATTTAATCTTTATTTTGGTATTTACAGACGTGCTGTGGTTTAGCTTATATGCTGTTTTTCATGCAGGACTGTGGGCCCTGTGGGACCCTCAATTGTAGGACTGTGAGCTATTCATATTCTCGTTTTTAATGAGTCATATAATGTCGGGTACCCAGAAGACATTTGAATGTATATTTGTGGAATGAATAAGTCATTAGTAAGTGTTTGACATTGGAATGTGGCATCCTCATTTCTTTTTATTCCAACACTCCTGTTTTCCTCTTCACTGATGGCTCCAGTACAAGTGTGGGCCCTCCCCCACTGCCCTGACCTCAGTTACCTTGGTGGTCATTGTTCAGGAAGAAGGCTCAAATTCTTTTGCTGAATTTTAGAATGCAATCATATAGAAGGGTAAGAAATTCAATCAAACTGCTAAACAGTTTGTCAGAAACAGAAATTAACAGCCTTGGCACATTTTCCTGAGTTTTATTTATGTTCTGGAAAATGGTTTCCTCCTGACCTAACCATGACTGAAAAGAATCATTGTTTCTTAAAATATCACCAATAAATTTAACAGAATGATATTAAGTATTATATAGGAGAAGCCCTAGCCAATACAAGCAAAAGTTCATCTGGTGTAAGTTATACGTTTTATCTGAACTTAATTCTTTCTAAAACTATAAAAACTATTTGGGAACAGCCAATATGTTTGCTATCTAAAAAAATCTTAAGTCCAAGTTGTGTCACTTCTATGAAGGATAGGAGAACAGGAAAGAAGAGAGTTTAGATCTCCCAAACCCTTTCACTAAGATCAGTTCTACAGAGTTGAATGGAAAGTACTTTCGACTTAGATCCAAGATGGATCTATTATTGGAATATTAATGTCATATGGATTGTCTCAGTTTGGGCATCATTATAAGCTTTCTTTATATCACAATTCAGTTGATTTATGTCCTAACCATCCTGTGGCAGGGCCATTATTAAGTGGATGCAGGGATGTGATACAGTTCAGTTCCAGTTAACCTTGCTTCACAGTAGTGACATGAGTTAATTTAATTCCTGTCACCAAACTCCACAAGGGGTAGATTGCACATTACCTCTCGTTATTGCAGCTGCAAGTCATTATCTCAAAATCACCCTTTGTAAAACCTAGATGTGACCCTTTGTACACGTGCCCCATACAGATAGAGAGAGGCAGCATAATCAAATATCCGTAAAGAAATATACCATAAAAATGATCCTCATGGGAAGTTCACTACAAATATATAAAATGTTTAGAGGTTTAGTGCCAGTGAAATGATGCCAGGTCCATAACCTATCCCAAGCTCTATGAAATACCTGAGGAAAAACCTGTGGAACACTAACAGTAATCTCTGTTGAAATAAGGACAACGGAGGACAGAGAATCTGTTGCAAGAATAGGCAAAATTCCTATATGCATGATTCCTACATATATCTAAATAATGGGAATAGATTGCCATTCATAGAAAAGATATAATTTTAGTTTCCCAGAAATAAAAAGGAAGCTTCTTTTTTCATTCATACTCTTCTTTATGTTGAAGGGATGCCAAATCTCTACCAAAAAGAAAATGAAGCAGTCTTCCTTCTACTGTGTTGATGTTTCTAATTTTTAAGAACATATGTATGTGTCTAATGTGTCTGGTGTGTGCGTGTGCACACGAGAGAGAGATTTTCCTAACATGAATTAATAAAATTTGCCATGCCATGTTAGGTCATAAGCAGATACATTTACTTGGGCAAGGCTGTAGTGCTGAAGATCAATTTTCTTTTTTTCCTCCATTCTTCTTGGGTCTGCACTGCACATCCTTGTGGTTATTTATACACAAATCATCACTATTAATCCTCAGCCTAAATCATTTATTTGTCATGTGGTGTACATTTTAACTTACTGTCCACTGCTGTTCTTCCAGACCAGTTTTCAGAGTGCTAATTTTTAATTTTTTTTCTTCTTTGACACAATTTTTACCGAGTAGGAAATGCCATGTATTAAACATCTTAAAATATTGAAATATTAAATGAGTGAGTAAATCGAGTGATCAGCCTCTACTCAGTCCACAGCTCCTTGCTTCTCCAATTGGCTTTGTCTTCCCCTTTTTCCCAACACTAGAGTCTAGTTCTGACTTGGTCCTGCTCCTCAGTCTCTCTTTTTCTCTCTCTCTCTGGGCAGGGATTTCTCTTTCTGAAAATAAATTTTGGTTTGAGGCTTATGAGATCTGTGCCTGAAAGATTTCCTTGACTCTTCTGATATTTTTCTGTACCATTCTCCAATTTCTGCATTTAAACTTTCTTCCTGGACCTGCCCTTGGAAGCACTTATACATAATTTGAACTTCCTATGTTTTCTCTACATCTAAGTTTCCTAACTTGTGGAGTTTTTAATGTCTTCTTGTTATCATTACTAGTCTTTCGGCTATTTCTGGTAAAAAGAAATGATTCAGAAATACATTGTTTCTATATCCCTAAAGGAACCAGAAATTCCTGATTGTTTTTTTTAAGAAAGCAGACCAGCACCATCTTAGACCTGGACAAGCTAGACCTTTACTCTGAACCCTGAGTCTCAGTTCTGCCATCTTTCCACTCCAGAAAGCTTTCCTGCAAGCAAGTGATACTCCAGTGTTTGCAACATATTGGGACCTGCCGAGGTCCGTGTTCCTTCTTCTCCTATTTCAGCTCTGCCCTGGCCCTCTCTCCTATATGTGAGATTGACCAGATGCCCCCAAAGAGCTCCAGAATTTGCACCTGAATTATCCTAGAGAGGTAACGCTTTTACAAGATTGCTGAGGCTGGGTCTTCAGATTAATGCTGACATGCTCTTTCCAGTGAGTGTAGGCTGAGTTCAGGATCCTAGACAGCAGAGGCAACACCACTGGTGCTTGAACATGAGCTACGTATGTATTATAACCATGATGACACCTGTGGTCTTTATCATCCAAAGCTGGTAGAGGGCGGTGCAACCAGCAAAAGGGTCTGCAGGCTCGCCACTTACAAAAACAAAGCAATATGACAAGAGTGAGGTGGGATAAAAAGAGAGTGAAATTTTATTATCCATGACAGCAGTGGGAGGAGTGAGTGCAATTCTTACCAAAAAATGTCCACTCTTCAATTTCTGCAGGAAACGCAGATTTTAAAGAGAGGGTTTGAAAATCAGACGAGGCTGGGGGACGAGGATGCCTCAGGTGATGTGACCCACTCCAATGGCTTGTCTTGTACTATTGTTTCATTTGGTGATGGGATTGGCACCATTGTGGCTCAAGGTGTCTGGTCCATACCTAGAGCCAGCCCCTGAAGCTTCCAAGAAAACAAATGATCAGATAAGTGAGCATGCTGTGTGCTTCACAAACATGAAGGTTAATAGATGTGCATAAGCATAGAATGGGAAAGGAAAGGGAGTGGAAGTCCATGGTACATTTCGAGGCTGTATTTCAGGATGAAGGGAAATGTGTGCACTTTGTCTCAAAGTTATATCTTGAGGCTGGGGAGAAAGGAGGAAAGAAAACAAAGTTTTAAAATGCAGTTTGAAGCCAGGCTGCTTCATTAGAGCAGGTGTTCTCTATCTGCCCCCACTTCTGACACTCGGGGTTACTCACCTCCTCTGTGGGCTCCATGCTGCATGGCAAGTAACCCTAGGGGTTGGCCACACCTATCTTCTTCAAGAGTCTTGAGGCCATTGTTTCATAATGCCAGCATGCCCTTCCTATCAATATTCCCTTTTGCATTCAATCAATATGGTGATGTGAAGCTTTCCCAGTTCAGTCTAAATTCGTAGCAAACCAGAGACTGACCTCTTATATGCTATGGGAGTACCTTGTCCTCTCCACCAGCACAGCTGTGGCTCTTCCTTCCCTACTGATGATGCATAGAAAGCAGGTATGCAGGCAACATCAAAGGAAACCATAGTCTACTGTGCACTTATTCTGGATTAAAGACTTCAGAAGATAGCTTAGTTGGAAGGTGTATTGTTCTACATTTATGCTATACAATTCTGACTGGTAAATTTAACAAGAAAATAAACAGTTGTTCAACATTTTCTTGAAACACTGAATAACACTTCGATTGGTGATCATCATCAATGAAGTAAATAACAACCTTTGGGAAAGTCATTCAAAGCCAGTATTCACTTTTGGCATGATTGATGATGCAGTCTTGCAATTAATTGCAGAACCAGAATTAAATATATGATATCAAGGAATTGAAGAGTAGAAGATCTATTTCACTTTAATACATTATAGAGCCATGGCATTATGAGTAATAACAGCATTGCTATCTTTTTCTCATGGGGAATATATTAAATTAGCTGGGAATGGCACATTTTAAATGAAGAATACAAAGAGATGGTTTCTGAACCTGAAAAGGAAGGGTTTACTTTTGGGCCTACAAATATATATCACATGCACTGATTGGAAAAAAAAACACAAATATTTAAGTACCTCTTGAGTACACATTGCTCTAAATATTCATCACTAAGTCACTATACACACACAGTAACCCATGAATTTTTTCATGCACATTTAATCAATTTTTGTGTAGGGAGAGACAGCACAAAAGCTTTTGTCAGAGGCCCTGCATTTCCTAAGATGGCCTTGAGAAGCATGCTGAATATCTGTCTCTTCATTTCTATTTTAATTCGTCACCATATCTCAATCTTCAAATTAATTGTACTTAAATTCATGAAAAATAGATGGGCAACAATTGACGTCTGAGTATAAGGATCTGGAGAGTGAGTTTGTTGGTATGGGACATGTCACCTGCATCTGATCATGTCAGGTCTGGAAATACCATATGCCATTTAGAATTGATTAAAGTACTTTAGGAAATTAATATAGGCGACATCATAACATGTGGGCAGTTAGCTTTAGGGAAAGATGTGTGATCTCTTGAAGAGGTGAAAAAGATTCTGAAAATAGAATCCAATATAAGGGCAGACCTTGTAAAACACGTAGGGTGAAATAATAAATTGCATCATTTCAATTAAATATTCTATTGAATTCTTTTCTAAAAATAATACTTTATGGGTAAAAGGATTTGAATGAAAAAAATGATATGAAATTATTTTCAAATGAGTATTTTGAATAATTTCCAATTTAAAAAAATCAACTAAATCAACATAAGTGTCAATTTGGAAATTAACCATGTACAAATCAAATCTATTTTTAAACAGAAAAAAATTTAATGTTACTTCTAAATTTAATCTACCAAGAACTTGAATAGGAATCTAGAATTTAATTACTGAGTATTAATTGGAGAGGATATATTGAAAGCAAAATCATTGTGTAATATATTTCTTGTTTTATAAGTGAATGTTTAAAATAAGCTATTATTTTCTATCTTTGATAATTTAACAAGTACAGGTTAGTATTGTTAAGCTTCATTCTTATGAATCATAAGCAAAAGAAAAATAAACAAAATAATATAATGAATTGCAATGAAAACATGTGAGCTGGTAGAAAATTCACTGTACAGATTATTCAATTTTACTTTGAGTATACTGATATAGAAAAAATGCAGACAGGGCATAAATTTAAATATTAAAGCATTATTCTTGAATACTAAAACATATATAAAAATTTATTTTGGATTTTGGATTTTAAAATGTTCTTAAATAAGCTTTATAATTTGTAATCATGATTAGCATATGTTATTTTATTTTTAAAATCTAGATCTATCATCATAATTTAAAGATGATTTTACCCTAAAATGTTTTCTCCCACAGTAGAGAGTTACAAGGCATACTTTTTGGACCAAATTAAGTCATAAATATTTCACTGATATGTAAACTGAAAGTGAAATATATCAGCTTCTAAGATCATTTACAAAACCAAAATCCAAAGTTCTGTGACTTAGGATATGTGGCATTGTTTGAAATAGTTGCTTATAAATTTTTTTAATCAGAATATATGTTCATATTGCAGACAATTGCCTTTTTCCAGATAAATTATTTTAGCCAGCATTTTAATTAATGACTCTGCTGCACGTAACTTCTCTTGTGCAGTATATGCTTCATAACACTGTTATGATTAGGGAATAAAAATAGAGCCTAATTTTACTATATTTTTTGAGTTTTTCCCATAAAGGATTCTTGGAAATCATGCAAGCAACTAGATCTACAGGTAGATATGACAAAATAGGTATTGTAATCAATATTTTGACTTGGATGATTAGCAAGCAAATACTAGAGACCGAAGTCATATTTAAGAACATTATACCATTCAATTAAAATAGAAATATTTTTAACATAACTTACCATGGTTTGTATTGAGTATCTGTTTCATGTGCAGTTCTGGGCTCTTTATGGTCATTATATTTAGCCTGGAAAATGTAGTGCATATTGTAATCTCTGCTTTATAGATAAGGAAACTAAAGTTTACTTTGTCACAAAAATTGAACATATCCCATAGATAACAAATGTCAGATCTGGGAACTTATCTAGCTCTAAAATATATTATCTTAGCCATCACTCTAACTATCATAAAACTCACTGATTTTTTTTTAAAGGAAAGACTAGAGAAAGCAGTATCACATTGCAGCACACACGCAGATATAGAGCTCCTTTTTGCAGGAGAAATTTATAACACGGAGACTATACCAAAAATAATTTTCAGGGATAAATTGTGTTTAAAAAACTGAATGAAGACACGGTCTTTTTAAAAATCCAGAAGTACGGTGGATAAAATAATACCCAATAGTGTTGTTATAATCAAATATTTGTAGTGTGTAAGGAAAGAAAGTGACCATTACAATTCAAATATTTAATGAGTACTATAGTTCAAGCTATTCTGTTAGGCAGTTTCTCTCTCTCTGTCTGTCTCTCTCTTCTCTCTCTCTCTCCCCTCACCCCGTGTGTGTGTGTGTGTGTGTGTGTGTGTGTGTGTGTGTGTGTGTGTTGAAAGAGGTAGAGGGCTGAATGGTGTCCTCACGATCTTGATTAGACAGGAAAACTTTTGGAAATATTTTAGATAAAATGTATAGATTTCCCTCAAGGAAATTATTGGATTATAACCAGATTTTATTGGAGGCCAATATTCACAAGCATAACTCATCTTATGAAGTATAGGTCATTGATCTTTACATGTTAGTTACTTGATATTGAGAATGGATTTCTGAAACTGTAGCTTCATATTGAATGCTCTAATTTTTAAGGAGATCCTCTAAAAATGCTTTTAAGACATTAAAAATTCTAGAGACAACAGATGCTGGAGAGGATGTGGAGAAATAGGAACACTTTTACACTGTTGGTGGGAGTGTAAATTAGTTCAACCATTGTGGAAGACAGTGTGGCGATTCCTCAAGGACCTAGAAATAGAAATTCCATTTGACCCAGCAATCTCATTACTGGGTATATATCCAAAGGATTATAAATCATCCTACTATAAGGACATGTGCACACGAATGTTCATTGCAGCACTGTTTACAATAGCAAAGATCTGGAACCAACCCAAATGCCCATCGATGATAGACTGGACAGGGAAAATGTGGCACATATACACCATGAAATGTTATGCAGCCATCAAAAACGATGAGTTTCTGTCCTTTGTAGGGACATGGATGAACCTGGAAACCATCATTCTCAGCAAACTGACAGAAGAGCAGAAGATCAAACACCGCATGTTCTCACTCATAGGCGGGTGTTGAACAATGAGAACACATGGACACAGGGAGGGGAGCACTACACACTGGGGTCTATAGGGGGGAAATAGGGGAGGAACAGTGGGAGGTAGGGAGTTGGGGAGAGATAGCATGGGGAGAAATGCCAGATATAGGCGATGGGGAGGAAGGCAGCAAATCACACTGCCATGTGTGTACCTATGCAACAATCTTGCATGTTCTTCACATGTACCCCAAAACCTAAAATGCAATAAAATAAATTATATAAAAAAAAGACAATAAAAAAAGTCTTGCCAGTATGAAGGTAACTAAAGTTTTAAGAACTTCAGAATCTCAATTCAAATACTACTAAGGAAACAGAAGGACTTTTATGTCAAGCATAAGAATTCTCCTTCTACCCCCTTTTTTGACTTGAACCTCATTTCTTTCCTTGATTTCCTGAGATCACAGTCTCTCAGCCAACACTTTCCTGACTGTGATCTCCCATCCCTTTGAACCCAGTAGCAAAAGGCAGACTCGGTATTGTCCTCACTCACCAATGCCTTTCTGACAATATTCAACATTCACAGAAACAAAACTAAAATCAAAAGACCATGAGTAACTTCTGTTACTTTAAGCTAAACCAATCAGTCATACAATAATGTAAACAACTGCTTATTATCATTTACCATCTGGCAATTATTCCTTATCATACTCAGTCACACATTTTCCTTCCACCTTAAACCATGCCATAATTGGAGGTATTTTTTGCAGGTATGATGTATTCAATCTTTTACCCTCTCATTTCTGTGACTGCTAAAACTCCAATAATATTCATTTCCATTAAACTCAAACCAAGCACTTTCGTATTCATAGATGTTATCTGTTCTACATCTAAACAAATAAAAATATCAAAAGCACACCCTTGCTTTTTTTCTACTAAATTATTCAGCAGTCCCTCTCTTTTTATCTAAGTAAATGTCTTTAAACAATGGTCACTATTGTGGCTAAACTCATTTTTCCAAACTATCCACTCTGGTTTCTGCCACTCTCATGCCACTGAATTTGTCTCATCAAGATCATCAGTGGCATAAAACATTACATGCAATCTCTGAGCTGTCTTTCCTGATAGCCACCAAACTTGTTAGGTACCTGACTGATATGGTTTGTGTGTTCTCATCTTGAATTCCCATGTGTTGTGGGAGGGACCTGGTGAGAGGTAATTGAATCATGGGAGCAGGTCTTTTCCATACTGTTCTTGTAATAGTGAAAAAGTTTCAGGAGAGCTAATGGTTTCATAAGAGGGAGTTTTCCTGCACAAGATCTCTTCTCTTGCCTGCCACCATTTAATACATGCCTTTCACCTTATGCCATGATTGTGAGACCTCCCAGCCATGTGGAACTGTAAGTCCATTAAATCTCTTTCCTGTATAAATTTCGCAGTCTAGGATATGTCTTCATCAGCAGCATGAAAACAAACTAACACACTTAGTATCTTAATCTTTACCATATTCTGGAGAAACTGAGGCTCAGAGATGATAAGAAAATTAGTCCAATTCCAGCTAATAACTGAAGAAATTCAAATTCAGATCAAATTCTAAATATGTTCATTTTCAAAATACATTTTCTATCCTTTTTTTTTATTTTATTTTTTTGCCTTTCATGGGGTTCTACGTTTTTTAGAAACAGTGTAAAATTTACGAGAAATTTATTTTTGATGCTCATTCATCTTCCAATCTATTAACTTTTCTTTTTTTTTCATTTTCCAAAATTTAACCTGAGATTTAGAAGAATAAAAAAGATAAATGTCATCCAGGACATCAGAGTGAGGAGAAACAGATTCATATGGCAGAGAGTGATTGTAAAATAGTCAGACCTAATAGCTGTAGGCTAGCATATGTTGAAACATGGTCTTTGAAAGGCTATGTGAAGAGAAGGACATATAAAAGAATCTTACGAATTTGGCTACAGCTCAAGACATTTGTTTGCAAGTGCCTGATATCTAATCAGATAGCCTGAGCTAAATGGTAGCTCTGTTGATGGAAACCCAGTATAGCAAACCAAACAGAGAATACAGCTAAGTCTAGCACCACTAGCATCTCCCAGAGACCTGAAAATGGAACCTCCCAGCTTGCTGCCAACACCACTGCTGACATCCAACAGCATATGCCACCTGAGCACCTAGGGACTGACTCACCAAGACCATCATAGCTACAGCTGTCCTTCTCCCAGAGATTTGAAGGTGGGACCACCCAGCTTGCTGCCAACACCACTGCTGGCACCCAACAGCATGTGCCACCTGAGCACCTGGGGACTGGCTCACCTATTACTTCTGGAAGACTCATGATAAGGTTTCAGGAACTTCTTTACCTTTATGCAAACTGTTGGACATCCCTGGGAATTCAAATGTGTGCCTCTCTCCCTTCCGTGAGTCTTCAGCAGCATTTACCAGTGAAACAAGAACAGAAAAGTAAGAGAATCCACCTTGCTTGTTTCAGGGCGGGGCAACTTGAAGTGCAACTTACATGGCATCAGTTTCCAATATGGCCAGATGAAGCTCTTGGTTTTGAGACTTTGCTCAACTCTTCACTCTTGTTTGGCGTTCTCGTTCTCTGTCCTTTCCTCTCTTGGCTCCCTCACTCGCTTATTAACTTCCCATGAAAGCTCTCTTTGAGCAGATCACTTGCACATGAAACCTTATGAAAGGTCTCCTTCTGGGGAACTCAGTGTAAGAGAGCGGATAGCCAGAAGTGGCTCTGGAAAGCTGAAAACTGTTAGATTCTTGTTTCAGATCAGTTGTCAGCCACATGGCAACCAGGGGCCGGTGTTGGTGGTTAGCAGAGTGAGAATGTAACTGATTACACTGTAGCGTTATAATTGCAAAGATCTCCATCTGTAATGATTTTCAAGGATTTGGGGTTGGGTATAGATGGAAAAGCATGTGTGCTCACACAATAATACTAGGAATAGATGTGGTATAAGCATCATCTGCTGTTGCTCACCACGATTCTTTCACATTTATGTTGCAGTTTCAGCATCACTTGCCTTCAAACTATGCTGAAGGTGTGGATCCTAGAACAGATTGTTTTTCCTTTCAGGTTTGTTTGTTTTTGTCTTAGTTTGATGAGGAGATGTTGAGAGGTAGGTTAAGCAACTACTGTCTTCTGTTACAAAGAAGTTTCATAGGTTTTTATAGATAACATCATTTAGATTAAGAAAGTTCCTTCCTAGTCCTATTTTCTTTTTTTTATAGTTTTGAGACAGAGTCTTGCTCTGTTGTCAGACTGGAGTGCAGTGGCACAATCTCGGCTCACTGCAACCTCCGCCTCCTGGGTTCAAGTGATTCTCCTGCCTCAGCCTCCCAAATAGCTGGGATTACAGGCATGCACCACCAAGCCTAATGTTTTGCATTTTTAGTAGAGATGGGTTTTTACCATGTTAGCCAGGATGACTTGATCTCCTGATGTTGCGATCTGTCTGCCTCAGCCTCCCAAAGTGCTGAGATTACAGGTGTGAGACATCATGCTAGGCCTCTAGTCCTATTTTCTAAGAGCCTTTCTTTAAGTTTTGCTGAAATTTTTCAAGTAAGTATTTTCTGACTCCATAAAATGATAATATGGTTTTTCTTATTAATAAATCTCTTAATCCAAAGAAATATAGTTGTCTGTCTATCCTTTTATATCTGGGATAAAGGTGCCACACTATGATGTATTTCAAGCAATGTTGGCTTAGATTAATTATTAATTAATTATTAATTTAAATTTTGTGTGTATATAATTTATACAGATACATGAATATTCATATATGTATACAAAGTGTATTTTCATGTAATATATTGGGAGCCAAATTGTACTCCCCCAAAATTTATATGTTGAAGCCGTAATCCCCAGTACTTAAAATGTGACTGTATTTGAAAATATGGTCTTTAAATGGGTTATTACGTTAGATGAGGTCATTAAGATGGGTTGTAATCCAATGTGACTGTTGTCCTTATTTAAAAAAGTGAAGATCATACAAAGGTCCAGAAGAAGATGGTCATAGGCCAAAGAGAGAAACCTCAGAAAAAATTCCTGTTGACACCTTGACCTGGGACCTCTAATCTCTAGAACTGTGAGAAAATTAATTTCTGTTGTTTAAGCAATTCAGCCTATGAAACTTGGTTATGGCAGCCCTAGCAAATTAATACAGTGGCCCGGTCTAGCGATCCTTTCTTTTCCTTTCCTCGTCGTCATAACAATATCTGAGATAAGAAGTACCTATTCCTTGGAAATCTTAAAAAATTGTTTTAAATTATTATCTATTTATACGTTGATATAAGCATGTGTGTGCATGTGGATTTGTTGGTGACACAGCTTGGTCTTAACTACTGTTTCAATATGTTCATATTTACTAATTCTTCTTGGTTTAATTTGCAGATTTTGTGTTTTTCTATCAAAGTTTTAATCCCCAGTAATTGGTATAGTAATAAAATAAAGCTCTCAATTCTACTTTTATCATATCTAATTGTTTCTAATAGTCTTTAATGACTCTGTAATTTTTGTTATTATTACTATTTTGTTAAGTATTTCCAGAAGTTTGTTTGTTTGATTTGATTTTCTTTCTTTTGTTTTAGTTTTCTCAAAAAACAAGCTTTTGGTTTTATCGATTACCTCCATTTTCTATTTTATTTATCTCTACCTCTACCTTCTTCATTTCATTTCTTATATTATTTTAGATTTCATTTTTGTAGAGATGTTAATTTTTTTCTAAATTCTCAAACTCAATGCTTTAGTAATTTATAAATTTACTTGTTTTCCAAATGATACAGCTAAATCCACATATTCTTTTGTCTAATTACCATTATGGCTATAATTTACAAATTATAAGTTGCTTTGATTATTATTCTATTCTAACTTTTTGTTCTTTAGTTCATAGATTGGAAGTCTATGAAATTCTATTTGGAATTTCCAATTTGAAATTGCTCTTTAGTTTCCACATGTTTTTGTTTGTTTTTATTGTCCTCTCAGTTTTTATTTTTGTAAAATGTGTTTCTCTGATTTCCCTGTTTTTTATTTTTCGCACTGTAGTCACAGAACTGACAGAACTTAAATTGAGACATCCTTTTCTTTGTAGCCTAAAATATGGTCATGAAGAAATTGTTCCAGAGATTCTTTTAATGAGTACATATTCCCAGATACTAATTTCTATATATAATTAAACTTTTTATTTGTGAATTTTGCAGATACATAATTTACCAATAATGCATCTAGGTTCATAATTTTTATTTGTGACATTATAGATTGTACTGTATAGAAATGCTCATTAAATAGTGCAACATTAAACTATCACTATTTTACCACCCTTGAAATTGCACAATTCTATTTATTATTTTACTGTGAATCACATATTATATTACATGATATTGTGGTATTGTACTGCCACATACTTTTTTTTTTTTTTAAATACAGTCTCACTCTGTTGCCCAGGCTGGAGTGCAGTGACGTGGTCTCTGCCCACTACAACCTCAATCTCTCAGGTTCAAGCAATTAGCTGGAATGACAGGTGTGTACCACCATACCTGGCTAAATTTTTTTTTGTATTTTAGTCAAAAGAAGGTTTCCTCATGATGGCCAGGCTCGTCTCGAACTCCTGATCTCAAGTGATTCACCTGTGATGGCTTCCCAAACTACTGAGATTATAGGCGTGAGCCAGCCCAGATCTTTTTTAAAATTTTGACTGTAAACTCATACTTAGCAGGAATGATTTGCTTGAGAGTTCAACTCATACCTAGGTTGCAAAAGCCTTCCTATGGATAAGATTTTGTTTGCTCTACTGGGCTCTTATAAAATGTCCTGGACCTAAATCATTTTTGATATTATTTTGCTGGCCTGGGATTTCTGTACAATATAGTTTTCCTTTGGATATATGTGCAATAATGTCTAGGATTCTAGTTTTCTTGCTGGTGACTGTATTTCTACTGACATCCTTGGCGCAGTTCTGACCATGGCTCTGAGGTGACAGATATTTGGTCCATCTTGGTCCCCTCTTCTCTCATACAGCTCACATCAAGCGCTCCTACACATGGCCTCTGAATGGAAGATCATTTCCTTCAATAAGCATTAAATCTACACATTCCTTCCTTAATGGCTCTATCTACTTCTGGTTCTCTAGTTAGTTGTATAGCTTTTTGTTCTTGATACTTTAATTGATTTGAACATGCAAATAGTTTCATCTTGGTCTTGATCTCTATATTGTGTGTGCGTGTGTGTCTGTTGTGGGGAAGAAGGTGGATTCAGAGAACGATGGTTACAGCATTTGATCAATCTAACTCCTGACCCAAAGTCTTGGATTGAAGTTTATTAATTGTCTAAATACCTAGAGGTTTTGGGTCCATGGGGGACAAAATCCATACATTTCTTGGATTTCTGCTTCCAGTATTTTGACGAAAGCACAGATGTTTACTGAATGAATGAGTACTTGAGTATATCTCTGTAGTCTCAATGAATGAATATTTGAGTATATCTGTGTAGTTTTTCTTCCAAAAACATAAACACACAAATAATATTCACCCTTCTTTTCCTGACGAAAGTTAAAAATGCAAGCATATTTTAATGATAACATACCAAGATGGAAGTAGTAAACGGAAAATATTCAAGAAATGATAAATAAAGTATTAAAAGCCAAATTTGATTTCAGGATTCATAGCAACCATCGGGTATGTATCTCAGTACAAGAGAAATGTTACTTTTATTATGTAAGTGTTTGCATTCATTGTTTTACTTCCAGCAGGAAGATATGGTGCCAGACGAGTTAAGGACCCAGGCCCAAAAGTCATTTACGTACACAAGCATTAATTTAAAATACAAACACACAGAGTTTAGAAGAAAATTTACCAAAAAAGTATCACAATTTAATATAAAAAGAAAGAAGTTGTCTATGTTATGTTGAATGGGTTGTCCCACATGGTACAGTCATAAGAACTGTGACTTAGAGTGCTGCAAATTATCTACAACCTTTATCACCCAAGACTGGACTGGTTTTGGTTTAGTAATCTCTCCCTCTTAGTGAAAATAGAGAGGTGGAAAGTACATTTAATCAATTTATTATCATTTCTTATAGGTTTTGGAGCAAACGGATCAACAAATATTTACCTTGTAGTTATAAGGCTTTGTGTTAAGCATTATGAAGTATTTATGGAACAGTGCAAGATACAGCCTATGGCTTCAAGAAGTAAGACAGAACTCTGCACTCATTTACACAGAGACTAGCTACAATACAGTCATTGTGAGGAATAAGTGGATTTGTGGAAAGATAGAAATAACATAAGAATGTAAAAAAGAGAAGCATTTTGTGACAAGTCATTTCTAACCATATTTATCATGTATCTATTCAACTATCTATTCTATCTTAGGTCCAGAGTTACAGAGATTACTAATGAAAAATTTCTCAATTTTACAAGTGTAGAATATAGTAGAGTGAGAGGATTCAGCTTCATGAGTTCTATGAAATGTGGCAGGATTTGTAATGTTCAAATTTCTGAGAAGAAGGAGAAAAGTGGTCAAGTCCGTATGAAGATAAGAGATGGCGTAGCTAGCAAATGTTTCATATAGGTTAAAATACCTGAACAGTATGTTGAAATAACACAAAAATTAAAGTATTTGTGCATCAGATACACTAAAGCAGGGATATTCAAAAGTAGTGTGTTTGTTGGATTTTGACATATGAGCTGAGATACCTACATAGGAATCTTGGAAAATTCAATAGTTTAGATGGGACAAATAGTCTGATGAAAGATGTAAATCCTTAAGCCTTGAGAGCGGCAGTATTGACCCAAGATGTCCACGGCAGATTCTGCCAAAGCTTGTTTTTTTGTTTAATTTTTTTTCTCTTCAAACAGTTGTCAACCCCTTCTCCTTTACATTGAATTCTGATTAGCTTGGCTTTTCCTAGAGTTATGGTGTACACTCAGATTGACCATTATCTAAATTTCCACATTCAAAAAACAAAAAAAATCTATGACAACAGTCTGAAATAGTGAAGACATTTGGACATGTTTTATGAAAGTTTTGAAATTATATTTTATTCTAAAATTTGAAAAATTACCAAACACACCATATACTTGTACCCCACAGCGGACTCTGAAGCTCATTGGCAGTCTCTCTGAACCATGGGAATTCTGATGAGATAGCATCTTTTGGGTAGTATTTTTTCCCATAACGAAAGTTAAACTTGTGATTTGAGGGTTGGATCAGAAAACACATCAATTTTATATGGTAAATGTAAAATATCATTAATGGGGTATTTCACCTTTGCCCACACCAATCCATCCCAGTAACCTACCTCAACTTCTTTTTCTTCACCACATCAGTCCTTTATTAGCAGTAGGTGAAACAGACCATTACGTTTATCAAAGAAAGTTTCACACTCTGAATTATTTTTCAATTTCAGGTATGTTAGCCTAAAATATAATAAAGACAAACTTTATCTTTTTCATAAATAAGAAAGAGGGATTTCAGACATTCCACCCACTCTTATAGTGGCTCCTGTGATGTGGTGGTGTGATTCCTTGTTGTTGCCTGTTCTTACTCACCCTTCTATTCCAGGATCTGAGACATGAAAGGCCATCAGTGTTTGTTGATTTTTATTATAAATGACAAGTTAGTTTAAAAAATTAAATATTAATGAGGTTATAATTGATAAATACTGAATGCTGTGTATGAGATCTAATTTTATGCATTTACCTTAGTTTAAAATATGCATTAGAATATATTAATGAAATCAAACTTTAAAAAGTATAGTTCTGGGGTCAGTTGGGGGGAAATAGGGGAGGGACGGTGGGGGGTAGGGAGCTGGGGAGAGATAGCAAGGGGAGAGATGCCAGATGTAGGTGATGGGGAGGAAGGCAGCAAATCACACTGCCACATGTGTACCTATGCAACAATCTTGCATGTTCTTTACATGTACCCCAAAACCTAAAATGCAATAAAATAAATAAATGGGGAAAAAAAGTATAGTTAACAACATTTATCACAATATTTTAGAATCCAAAATTATTATGTATATTTTTAATGTGCTCATTTAAAAATAAAATGTAATGTTTGTTTTTGATATTATTATTAAATGTGGTAGCTGCTTATTTTCACTTCACTAATGTTTACTGATTATGAATTAGCTTAATTTTCCCCATCTCTTGTTTCATTTTTACGTCCTCAACCATTTATTGTTCTCCAAACATACTCCAAGATGTTCCACGTTAATTATTTTGCTTATATTCTTTGTCAGAATTGGTAATGCCACCCCACTAATTTGCACCTTTATCAATGCAAATCTTTTCATCCTAAGTCAAATCAGAAATTCCTGCTTCTTCATAAAGTCATTTCTGATTTATTGACTAAAACTTGATGTCTCACTTCACTAAATCCCCATTGAACTTCATTTATACTTTATTATTCTTATGTATCTATGCATATACACTCTTGTCAACATGGCTGGTTTTGATTTCACCGCTCCATCAGCCTGCAAGATTCTTGAGAGACATAACTCAGTGTTAGTAACATTTGTCCTTCCTGCACCTAGCAGCACATTGACTTGTGTATCGGAGACAGTAACATATGTATTTATTTATCCACAGGTTTGTTTCAAACTGTACTTGAGAAATAGTTCACCAAATTGTTTAGCTTAATTAAACTTAATTGAGAATAAAGTAATCATGTGTAATAATCTGTTCTCTGGGAAAAATTATAATTGCTTTCACAAGTGCTCTAAAATTAAAGATGTTTTCAGTTATGTTTTAATAGGCATACTTCTGATCCAAAATATGACAGTTTTTTTCTTTTTTAAAAACCAAAAATCTACACCTTTTAGTTGGAGATTTGCTTGATATATATAATAGCTTGATATATATACACAAACACTTTCTTGACATGTATGCTGTAATGGTTCATAAAAATAAAATCCAACTCTACAGCCCATGCTAGTTAAACACTGTGATTAAAATTCCAGAGAGCACCAACAGAAGTAAAAGCAATTGCTAGCTGTTCTGTTTGAACATTATGGAAGAAAACAGTTACCGCAAATAAAGCAGGCAAACTGATTATGGGACAAACTGGTCTATGATAGGGTTTTGTACCAATTGCAACAAATATCAATATATTACAGTTTTGTCAATGATGACATTTAAATGCCAATAGAGATATTAATTTTTTGCAGAAATAAGTAGATTTTATTGTTTTTAGTATTTTAAAGAACACTTGTACTTCCACAGAGAAAGGCTTTTTTTTTTTTTCCCAGAAGCTATCTAAAGGACGTTGTCAGGTGTGTCCACTTTGATGAGGCTGTCCACACATATTACATCCTGTGTCAAAAATAAGAAAGTAATAATTTAATGTGTTACTCAGTTACGTGATAACAGCTGAGAAATGACAGCAGTAGTTGAATATATTTGAAATGGCAAACACATGGCTACTATTACATAATTGGCATACATTTATTCGAAGTTTATGAACTCAAGAAACCAGTATGAAACCATTTGCACGATTAAATGTTTTGAAAGGTTGTATTCCTAAGATTTGTTTTAGTCATCACCTTGAGAAGAAATCACATCAGATCTGACCTTATGAAATCCCACATTGGGTCTCCAGGTGGATCTTCTTGCAAACAATCCAGAACTCTTTTATGATTAAGTGTATTGATTCTAATGGATATCCAACTCCCTGCTGGCATCCTCTTTCTATCTAGCACTTACCCACCCCCAATCCTGTCCAGACTCAGAGTGCTATTATTCTCCCCAGACATCACCGCCACCAGCTTTCAGTAGGAGGTGTTTACGCTCTTTGAAATAGTTATCATGCTATTCAATTGTAAGGACATGAAGAATCACTATGAAGAACTATTATTTTAATATTATTTTCTTTAGAAAATGTCTATATAATTATGATGAGGTTGTTGTGATATAAAATGAATGATGTGTCATTCTAGGGGAGCAGTATTAAATTATTTACATTTTTAGATTAACTCAGAAACAAGAAAGTCTCTTCTATGAGTGACCTAGACATCATCAGATCTCTCCCTGAATTTGTCTATTTAATCTGCTTGATTAAAATGACTAGGGTCAAAAGATGCTAGCTTTCAGGGTCTCTATATTACCAAAGCCAAGCATCTACAGCAACAAGGAATCAAAAATCATTTTAAAAGGAAAATAACTAAGCCAGATTTTCATGTAGATACATGCAACACATGGTGATTTATCAAATGATAAATAAATAAATGATTTATGTCATTTATCAAAACTGCTTTGTAGTGTTAAAGAATTCCCACTATTTCCAAAAGAATATTCCTAATAGCAATCAACCTTGCCACTCTGCTTCAGATGGGGATTCAGGCAGTCCATCTATATTTGGTCCAGCACATTGTCTGTGAATAGGGAAAAGCCGTGCATGTAATTTATATGTGATGTGTCCCCCAGGTTATGTGCCTATCCCCATAGGAAGCTCAGCACTGTTGTGATAGGCACTGAATGAAAAATGGAATACCATTCTACATTATTCCGAGTTTTGCTTTGTCAGCCTTACTTCACAACCATCTTTCCATGCTTATGTTTGCCTAAGTTCTTGCAATATCCCTTATATCTGTTTATTCATTTCCCCCCAGGAACACAGTTCACAGACAGAAAACAGTCAAAACGATTTAACTATGTCCAAAATTTTGAGAAATATTGTATAGCTTACTTGTACATCAAACATACCAAATGGTATGGAGAATCAAATTTTTGTCCCCTTACTGTAAGAAATATAATTATTATTGAGGAAAATTTAAATGTGTATCTTCATATTCCAATCCAGAATAATGTCACTAAAATATAATCTCTGTAACAAAACACACTTTTCAACATGTTGTGATTATAAATCTGTAGCACTGAAATTCTAATGTAAAAAAAAACTATTTTAAAGGATTACAAGCCATAAAAGAAAATTACTAATTTTAAAATGAAGAAGTATTAATAGCAGCAACTTCATGATGTCTCCATTTGAACATCTCTAAATATTTAAGTGCATATTCATTCTAGGGAAATATTTCTAAAACTATTCAATTGATCTTGAAAATTTAGACACTAATAAATACTCAGATGAACTGTGGGTTTTTTTTTCTGTCATTAAGAAATGTGATGACTTTAGACCATATAAACAACAGGAGTGCTAGACAAGATATCTTCCTAAATTCAAATGTAATTATTGATTCTATAATAATAATAGCTCAAATAATTCAGTGTGTGTGTGTGTGTGTGTGTGTGTGTGTGTGTGTGTGTTTATAAACATGTATTTGTGGGTGTGTATGTATATATAATAATGGGAACATATTGTAATATAAAATATTTAAATATAAGCAATTTGCCATTTCCTCGAGGATCATCATGTGTAAAAATGGAAGGCACAAAAAGTTTGTTGCACTTGATATCCAGCAGCAGAAATATTGAAATAAATCGAAGAACAGAAATCATCTATTTCTATCCCTATTTTGTCAATGCCTTCCCTTTATTGAAGCTAACTCCATGTCAGAAATTTATCCAAGTTTTCTAAAAATTATCATTATAGTTCTACACAGTGGAAAATATGATTTTTTTAAAGGTCAGAAATAATGTTCCCATAATTCTACAGCAAATTAGTGGCAGAGTCTGGGATGTAATATAGATTTTTCTGACAATAAATCTCACATTCTTTCATCCTTTCACATTGTTTCTCTGCTAACTTTGTCAGCAAGGAAAAAAGACTCTTCCAGTACCACAACTAATCACCTACAATCCATACCCGACCATTAAACAAACTCTGTCTTTACTATAAGCTCTCTTGTGAGTGAAGTGTCATAGTCACTGGTTTCTCTTCAGAGCCTGTTATAGTATCTATTACAGAATATTTGATAATTTTGAAAAAGCAAACAAATAGGTTCATTCATTCTGTCTGAGCGCCATAGGAATTAGTTAATTTTTCTGGCAAATTCTACTTTCAATGAGAAATTTAGAAGTATGGCAAGAATTAACATCCCTAATTTTTAATGCAATAAGGAAGAAGAAAGTAATTAATATTCTTAAGGCAAAGCTATACACTCAAGGTAAAGCTATACACTGATACACTCAAAATAACATTTCAGTGGTTTTATACCGCTGGACAGGATAGAAGAGGAGATAAAGGGATGAGTGATTATTGTGATTTGTCAATAAAATATTTGTTTTACACCCGCCTGTGAGTGAGAACATGCAGTGTTTGATCTTCTGCTCTTCTGTCAGTTTGCTGAGAATGATGGTTTCCAGGTTCATCCATGTCCCTACAAAGGACACAAACTCATCGGTGGGGGTTGGGGAGCTGGGGAGAGATGGCAAGGGGAGAGATGCCAGATGTAGGTGATGGGGACGAAGGCAGCAAATCACACTGCCACGTGTGTACCTATGCAACAATCTTGCATGTTCTTCACATGTACCCCAAAACCTAAAATGCAATAAAATAAATGGGAAAAAATACAATAAAAAAAATATATATATATATATATATATATATTTGTTTTACTGTCATATTTTATCCTCTACCCTTCCTTCTGTTTTTCTCTAGATCTACCAATCTAAATAGAGCACACAGGACACCCATTCATACACAAGGTAATACAAGCCAATCTTGAGATGATCAGCTTTGGATTTATATTATTACTACACCATACAGGACTATGGGCCTCTGATAGTTTGTCTTTCATGTTCTCTTTCTAAAGCCTATGTCTCTTTCTGTAAGATTTTGTCTAACATGCCTTTCCAGGTGGTATGTTGCCAGAAAGACATTTTATCTCCTTTGGTGAACCGATCAAAAGCTTAAACTCAAAAATGCTGAAATTGCTTCATTTATCTGTCAGGATATTCAAACCTCTCGAAGGCCAGAAGCCAAATAGGATCTGAAAGTGAAAATGATATCAGAAATAGATCAACTTGACAGGATTTGCACCAGTAAATCTCTCAGTTGTTGCAGAAAGGTCTGGGACCTGTGAACCCCACTTAGCACTATAGAAGAAAGCACTAGAAAATGCAGATGGTGAAAACAATCTGTGAGAAAAGCAATCTATTTTGTCGTGGAAAATCAATTGTGTCTCTCTTGCTTTTCTTTCTTATTCATAAATCACATATGATTAATTGAGTCATGCAAACCATATGAGGAAGGGGTTTTGCAAAAATCTGGCCATTGGTTGCAGGGTCACCACCCTTGTTCTAGTTTCCAGCCAACCACTTTAGCTCCCTTTGTATCATCACATGTAGGCCACTGCAAAGTGAGCATCAAATGAGACCATCCAGTCAGGACGCAGGATTACAGAGGGAGGACGCCCTCATGAAATCACTCCTCACCTAACCTCATGGAATTCCTCTTTTTAATATATTTACTTAATATCAGCCAAATACTGCTTATGCAAAACATTCTTCTCAAATATTTTATATCTCCCCTCTCAAAGAAGTCTATTTTACCATGAGTGTAACCTTTCCAAGAGAACTAAGTGATTACATGTATAAAAATAGTTTAATTTGCATATTACTTCAATTTTCTGTTTACAAAGATGAATTCATTACATTCTTGGATTTTTTTGGTGGAAAATATGTTATGAAATGTTAAATATTTTAATAGCAAGTAGACTTTTCATATTTTCTTTTTAGTCAGTTTTATTTCAAGTTGCACTTGTTGAGAAATTTATTTCTTCCAATGTTACTGATTTAAACATTTTCAAAATAGGCTCATTATTATTTTATGCCTAAATTTTTAAATTAAAAAAATTAAGTTGACACAAATAATTGAACATATTTATGGGGTACATGAGATATTATTATACATATTATTCAAATCAGGGAAATTAACATGCGAACAGTGAAAATATTTTTTATTTTTTGGGTTGCTGGGAACATTCAATATCTTTCCTTTTGCTACATGAAACTATGTAATATATAGTCATTCTACAGTGCTATAAAACTGTAGAACTTAATCCTTCTATCTAGCTATAATTTTGTATCATTTTAATGTCTTAGACCTGTTATGAAATTTTTTTACTTTGTTACTGATAATAGTAATACATATTCTCTATCTTTATTTTTCTGTGAACAGATTTAATGGATTTCTTTAGTTTAAAAAATTTTAATTTTTCATCACTATAGCTTTGTCTTTACTGATTTTATAACTTAGTTTTATTTCATTACGGCTTTTTTTGTTAATATTTTCTTTTTTTGTTTTTGAGGGGATGCGTGTAACATTCCTTTTCTATGTCCTTGAAATGTGATCTTAGAGAATTGCAATTCATATTTCTCTTCCAATACATATGTATATTACATATGTATTACATACATATGTATATGTATGTATATTACATATGTAATACGTATGTATGTAATATACATGGTCCCAGCAAACCTGGGTTGTGTACTACTCAATTTAGCTTGTGTTCTTCAAAAAATAGAGTCTGAAGCAAAGCCTTACCTGTTACCTCTATGTTGGAAAACACCCCAGTAGTGAGGAGAAAGAGTTATGAGGCAGAAAAGGAGAGAGCCAGTACAATACCAAAGGGATGGGAGTTGTTTAATCCTAGACAAGTACATGTAAGAATCCATATGATGCATTGTATATCAGATATATCTGCCAGAGTGGAGGTGCGGATGATGGTGAGAAAGAAAAAAGAATGTGTATTGGTCGGAGATTTTCTCAGTATTTCTGGATTACATGTGCTGTTGGTACCTGGTGAGTATGCTGTGTTTCATGACTTGGTAAAAGCAAATGTTTTTTGGTTTTTTTTTTAATGTAAACCTTTTTTAAAATTTTATTGCATTTTAGGTTTTGGGGTACATGTGAAGAACATGTAAGATTGTTGCATAGGTACACACATGGCAGTGTGGTTTGCTACCTTCCTCCCCTTCACCTATATCTGGCATTTCTGCCCATGCTATCTCTCCCCAACTCCCCACCCCTCGCTGTCCCTCCTATGTTTCCCCCCGCCAGACCCCATTGTGTGATGCTCCCATCCCTGTGTCCATGTGTTCTCATTGTTCAACACCCACCTATGAGTGAGAACATGCGGAGTTTGATTTTCTGTTCTTGTGTCAGTTTGCTGAGAATGTTGGTTTCCAGTTTCATCCATGTCCCTACAAAGGGCATGAACTCATCATTTTTGATGGCTGCATAATATTCCATGGTGTATATGTGCCACATTTTCCTTTTTTTTTTTTTTTTTGTTTTTTAAAGATTTGAATAAAATAAGTGCTTTTTATAAGAATGAACCTAGGCACGATGTGGTGTGCTAACCTAAAATTACCAGGGTCCTTGCAGGGTACTGCTTAAGTAGAGAATGACTACAGCAGAACAAGTTGTAGGGATGGCCTACCTTATAGTGGCAAGAGCCACTCGTCTCTTTTGCAAAATTTAAGAGTGCATTGAAAATTCATTATAGAGATACACAACATTTAATATAATGTTTTAAAAATAAAATTAATGCAAAAATCAATGATAAATATAATTTAAAATAAAGACAAGTTGATATTTTTTAGTTTAACTACTTTGAATCATGCAAAAAAAAAAAAAATAGCAGTCCTTTGCAATGATCCAACAGTTCCTGACCAATGCAGTCATCAGGTTTTTTGCAAGGTAATTTTCAGAGGGTTGAAAATACCATACAAACAGATGAGGCAATTTGAGGCTTGACATATAGTTATTTTTTTAATAGATAATTTATTGTGCTTTAGGTATTGGGGTACGTATGAAGAGCATGTCGGATTGTTGCATAGGTACATACATGGCAATGTGGTTTGCTGCCTTCTTCCCCATCACCTATATCTGGCATTTCTCCCCATGTTATCCCTCTCCATCTCCCCACCCCCTGCTGTCCCTCCCCTAGCTCCCCTCCATAGACACCAGTGTGTGATGCTCCCCTCCCTGTGTCCATGTGTTCTCATTGTTCAACACCCTCCTGTGAGTGAGAACATGCGGTATTTGATTTTCTGTTCTTGTGACAGTTTGCTGAGAATGATAGTTTCCAGGTTCATCCATGTCCCTACAAAGGACATGAACTCATCGTTTTTTATGGCTGCATAGTATTCCATGGTACTGTAGGGCTCTCAGTAACTTTTTCCATTTGGTTCAAAATAAGGGTAAATATTTTGTAAGGTACCTATATGAGCACACATCTTTCTTTTTGTCTCAGACTCCAATATGGCTCTACCTGGCCTAAACAAAAAAAGAAAAAAAAAAGGCCTAGTGGACAGTGAGAACAATGACATCTGAGGTGCTGCACATAAAACTGTCTATAGCCAATATGTCCTATCAGACCATCATGCCATCACTTTCTGTCATTTGAAGTACAAGAGGTAATACAATCATTTCTCTGTGGCATCTACTATCTCAGATTACTTTAGAAATGATTCAATGTTGTGTTTTAGTCATCTAAGTATTTGAGAAAATGTCTACTCTTATATGCTTTCATCATGGAAACTCTTAATTTTAATGTAAAGATAAATTATCCTGTACTTGATTTAAAACACATGTGTTTCGTTGTCACCTTTTGTTCCTACATACCTACATCAGCTGCCTTTAGGTTATCTTCTTTGTGACCCATGAAAAAAATAAAAATGTACAGATGGTGTTGTATTGCTTTGATTCTGTCACATATACCTATGTTTTCCTCTCAGATAGTTTTACATTATCCAATAAGAAAACCTTGAAATTAAGTAAGTGTAGTAAAGGATGTGAAATATAATGTCCCCCTTGTCTACAGGTTTCAACAGCCTGAGCCAAAAAATAAACAATGAGTGCCATTTACCTATGCATCCTAGAGTTAACTCTGCACAAGTTCCAATAGTATTAATCTGCTGTTCAATAAATAGCCATACGAAAGATTATACATGAGAGGAGTGATAGTGGATAGTGACAGCTTCTTTAGAGAGAGCTGACTGAGGACTATGGCACATCCTTTCCACTCCTTATAGGGAAAAATGGAGGATGCAGGTTGACTTCCAGCCAAGTGTGCCAGGTATAAATGCATTGCCAAATTCTTCTGTATTTGCCTAGTTTTGCAATAACTGAGCTGGGCCCTGCAGATATTTCTTCTTTGCCAGATTACATAATTAAAACATTTTCAATGAAATGTGCTGGATGAACATTGAATGAAGAAGATAATTTTCTTACTGTTTAAAAAGAGTTTGCTCACTTGTTTTCCTTCTGTCTCTTATGGAACAATGAAAATATTTCCTCATCAGCAAGTGGGACCTCGTCAATGGGTGGCTTCCCTGATAGTGCTATGCAAGAGACCCAGTGGTACAAACTCTTCATCTGGTTTTACCATTAACTCAGCAGGTGAATCCTATTCAATATAGATGGCCCTCCCATCAGGGAGCTTCCCAGTCCCTCTTGCTGGCACACAGGTAGATAACTTCCTAGTGAGTTCCTCTTACATTCCAGTGAAAAGCTGTCCAGTGAAAAGCCTACTCTCCCTGGTCCATGGCACCTCAGTAAAGTTCTCTGCCATGAGTGGGCCCCAAGTGCACATTCTCCAAGTTCTGAATATGTTATCCCTGGTGGGATCTTTCTTCTATATTTGTTACGTCAGCCCTAGAGTTGGTGGATGCTTCCTATATCTGTTATACCTACAACTTTTAGAGTTATATTTATCTTTTTAATAGGTAATTCCCTGCTAGTAGTGAATTTCTTGAATAAAAATTCTTCTTCATGTTATCAGTGTAGTTTCTATCTGCTCACTGACATACTAAGTACAGAAGTCTTTAGGAAAATATTCTTGATTACTCTGTTCTAGATTTTCTTGAATCAATCACTTTCTATCATAATAGATAATTTGCTTATTTTGTGGCCATGGATAGCTGCAGTTTAGAACATCTTTTTTTTTTTTTTCTTTTGTTCTCTATCTTTATCAAATCCTTGCAATACTGACTGGTTCTATTGCACTGAGTATGCATCCTAAATCATGTGGCTTTTTCCTGGGGTTTTAATTGCTTCACTCTCTTTGGAGAGACCCAGAATAATTTTTGTTCACTATGTTTTGCTTCCATATAATTGCACATCTTCCACCCAGATGCTTTTGTTTATCATCATATATGAAGACAATTGCAAGTAGCAATTTTTTTCCACTTCTGACTACCCTGAGGAGACATTAGTGAGTTGGGCTAGCAGCATCAGTACAATATTGAATAGAGGTGGTGAAAGCAGACACCTTTGTCTTGATCCCAGTCTTAGGGAGACACCATTCAGTCTTTCGTTATTAAGTTTGATGTAAGCTACAAGTTTTCCTAGGTGCTTTTTATTAGTTTGAGTAAGTTTCCAAAGTATTCTTAGCTTGTTGAGAGATTTTTGTTAATGTTGTTTGTGTTTTTTAATTATGAAGTACTATTAAATTTTGTCCAAAGCTTTCTATCTATTTAGATCATCAGATGAAGTTTTGTTCTTTATCTCTGGATATGCTGAATCACATCAACTGATTTTCAAAGGCTAACTTGTCTTCTTTGAATAAACCCTGCTTGACCACTATGTATTTTTTTTTATGTATTTCATATATATTAAAATATTCTTAATATCTCTTCTGTTTATATTACTAAGTGATACTGTTTGCTTGATATTTGTTTCTTTGGTTTTACTCTGGATAATGCTGACTTCACAAAATGAACTGGTGATATTTTTTCTTCCCCTCTAGCTTCTGAAAATTTTTGTCAGAAATTAATATTAATTTTCTTATTTGATTATATCATCAGTGAAGCCATCTTGATCTCAGATTTGCTTTGTGAAAAGATTTTTAGAAATGTTCATTGACATATTTTACCTTATATAAGATAAAACAAAAGGGACCTCCTATACAGTAATTTAGTCCAAATGAATAAATAGAAAACACCAACAAAGATACTTACATAGTAAAATATGCATATAAATGTATTTTTCTTTTCCTACATCACTTAAATGAAAGCTGTGTAAAGAAATAATTATAAAGCATTGTTTAAGTGTTTATATGTAAGTATATATAAATATATATATGTAAATTATATCGTTTATATAAATATATAAAAGTACAATTTGTATGACAATAATAGCACTAAGTAGTGGAAAGAAAATAGAGCTACATAGGAGTAAAACTTTTTGGAAATATTGAAGTTAATTTGGTATTAATCTGAAATAGGTTGTTATAAATTAAGTTGTTAATTTTAATCCCCAGAATGAACTCTACGAAATTAACTCAAAAAGCAGGTAGCAACAGAAAAACAAAGGAATTAAAATGGCTCACTAGAAAATTCTTAATGCAGATGAAAAAACAATTGGAGGAAAGAAAAATAAAAAAAAAAAAGAAAAATACAAAATAAACTAAAAATGGTGGACATAAATCCTACCTTAACAGAAATTATATTGAATGTCAATGGAATAAACACCCATCATAAGGCAGAGACTGCAGAATGTGGGAAAAGAAAAGAGTATTCAACTATACTCCATCTACAAGAAACACTTTAGCTTAAAAAAAAAAAAAAAAGCTACCAGTAATCCTATTGTTTATATAATAACGAGTTAAAATAAAAATCAATAAAAGAAGACAATTTGTAAATTCATATATATGTGCAAATTAAACACCATCTTAAATAGTCAATGTGCCATATAAAAAATCAAGAGAGGAATTATAAATACTTTGGCATATGGACCAAATCCAGGAACAGATAAAAATGATTAAATACCATGTCCAAGTGGCATTTGTCCCAAGGTTAAAAACTTGGTTTGACAAGTGAAAATCAATCAAACACAGCATATGAATAAAATAAAAGACATTAATCAATTGATAAGCTCTACAGATACTAAAAAAGCATTTGACAAAAATCCAACATCCTTATGTGATAACATGTCTCAACAAGATAAAAAAAAAACTTTCTAAACTTTAAAAAGATTATTTATTTTAAAAATCCACAGCTAAAATTAAACTTAATGAAGAAAGACTGAAAACACTTTCCCTGAGATCGTGATTGAGAAAAAGATGTCCACTTTCAACATTTTTTTCACCGTTGCAAAACTGAGAAATTAGACAAAACCATGAAACACATATAGAGTGAAAAAGAAAAAGGAAAACTATCTTTACTTTGGGCAACATAATTATTTATATTAAAAATCTTTAAAAATATCCACCAAATAAAACCCTAACAGAAATAATAAACAAGTTAAGCATAGTACAGGACACAAAATTATTATGCAAAAGTTACTATCATTTTCATACACTAGAAATAAATAGTCTGAAAAAGAATTAGGGACCAGAGACCAACATGGTGAAAACCTGTCTCTACTAAAAATACAAAAATTAGCCAGGCATGATGGCACATGCCTGTAGTTCCAGCTACCTGGGTGGCTGAGGCAGTAGAATCACTTAAACCTGGGAGGTGAAGGCTGCAGTGAGACAAGATTGCACCACTGTACTCCAGCCTGGAGTACAGAGCGATACTCTGTCTCAAAATAAATAAATACATAAAAACAGAAGAACAAAAAAAGAATATTTACAATAAAATCAAAGAGGTTTTAAAATACTTAAGAATAAAGTTATCAAAACAGCATGGTACTGGTACCAAAACAGAGATATGACCAATGGAACAGAACAGAGGCCTCAGAATCAACACCACACATCTACAACCATTTGATCTTTGACAAACCTGATAAAAACAAGCAATGAGGAAAGGATTCCCAATTTAATAAATGGTGTTGGGAAAGCCATATCAGGAAGCTGACACTGGACCCCTTCCTGACACCTTATACAAAAATTAACTACAGTTGGATTTAAGATAAGATGGATTTAAACATAAGAACTAACACCATTAAAACCCTAGAAAAAAACCTAGGCAACATCATTCAGGTCATAGGCACAGGCAAAGACTTCATGACTAAAACACCAAAAGCAATGGCAACAAAAGCCAAAATAGACAAATGGGATCTAAGTAAACTTAAGAGCTTCTGTACAGCAAAAGAAAGAATCATTAGAGTGAAGCAGCAACCAGTAGAATGGGAAAAACTTTTTGCAATCTACCCGTCTAACAAAGGGCTGATATCCAGAACCTACAAAGAACTAAAACAGATTCACAAGAAAAAAAACAAACCCATTAAAAAGTGGGGAAAGGATATGAACAGACACTTTTCAAAAGAAGACTTATATGAGGCCAACAAACTTATGAAAAAATGCTCATCATCACTGGTCATTAGAGAAATGCAAATAAAAACCACATTGAGATACCATCTCATACCAGTTAGAATGGCAATCATTAAAAAATCTGAAGACAATAGATGCTGGAGAGGAAGTGGGGACAAAGGAACACTTTTACACTGTTAGTGGGAGTGTAAATCAGTTCAACCATTGTGGGAGACAGTGTGGCGATTCCTCAAGGATCTAGAAATAGAAATTCCATTTGATCCAGAAATTCCATTACTGGGTATATATCCAAAGGATTATAAATTATTCTATTATAAGGACACATGCACACGTATGTTTGTTATGGCACTGTTTGCAATAGCAAAGACCTGGAACCAACCCAAGTGCCCATCAACGATAGACTGGACAAAGAAAATGTGGTACATATACACCATGGAACACTATACAGCCATAGAAAAGGACGAGTTCATGTCCTTTGTAGGGACATGGATGAATCTGGAAACCATCATTCTCAGCAAACTGACACAAGAACACAAAACCAAACACCACGTTTTCACTTATAAGAGGGTGATGAACAATGAGAACACATGGGCACAGGGAAAGGAACACCACTTACTGGGCGGGGGGGGAGATAGTGGGGAGGAGGGGGAGGGACAGTGGGTGGTGGGGAATTTGGGGAGAGATAACACCGCCTGATGTAGGTGACAGGGGAGGGGGATGGAGACAGCAAACCACAGCATGGCACGTATGTACCTATGCAACAATCCTGCAGGATGCAGAATGAGCACATGTACTCCAGAGCCCAAAATAAAATAAAAAATAAAAATAAAAAAGAATGAAGTTATCAAAAAAGATGCAGAACTTATATACTAAGAACTGCAAAATATTATTAAAATTAATTAAAGATGACATAAGTAAATGAAATGATATCCCATTTTCTTGGGTTGGGAAACTCAATATTGCTAAGGTAGCAATGGCCTCCCAAATGATCTATAGATTCTGTGAAATCTCTATCAAATTTGTAGTATCTTCTTGGGTGGAAACGGAAAAGAAACTAATCCTAAAATTCATGTGAAAATGCCAAAAAACAAGAATAGCCAAAACAATCATGAAAAGGAAGAAAAAGTTAAGACTCACACTTCTGATTTAAAAACATGTTACAAAGCTACAGTACTCAAAAGCATGGTGCACTGCCATAAAGACAGAGATACAGACCAATGGCATTTCGAGTCTAAAAATAAACTTTTACATTCATGGTCATTTTTATGACAACAAAATTTTGACAAAAGCATCAAGACAATTTAGTAAGAAAAGACAGACTTTAACAAATTGTGCTTAGAAAACTAGATATCCTCATGCAAAAAAAAAAAAAAATGAAGTTGGACTATTACCACACTAAAAATAAACATAATAGCTAAATTAATAAAATTCTTAAAAAAAATACAAGAATGCATTTTTGTAGCCTTGAATTTGGCATTTTTTTCTCAGACATACCCAAAAGCACAAGTGGGAAAAGAAAAACAGATTATTTGGACTTCATCAAATCTAAAATCTTTTGTCTTCAAAGGAAATCATCAAGAAAATAAAGGTACAATCCACAGGGTAGGAGAAAATGTTTGCAAATCATATATCTGATAAGGTATTAGTATCCATCATATATTTAAAAGCTCCTTACAACTCAGCAATAAAAAGGCAATAAACCTCAATTTAAAAATTGGTCGCACTGTATAAATAAACATTTCTCCAGTAAGGATGCAAATTGTCAACAGGCACATGAAAAGATGCTCAACCTTACTAGTCATTAGGAAAATGCAAGTTAAAAATCACTTTGAGATATGATTTCACATCCATTACTTTGCTCTTAATTTTTAAAAAAGGCAATAACAAGTGTTATAGAGATGTGGAGAAATTATAACCCTCATACATTGCTAGTAGGAATGTAAATGATGCAGCCGCTTTGGAAAATTTCTCTAAAAGCTAAACATAGAGTTATCATATGATAAGCCATTCTACTTGTAGGTATATAACAATGATAAATTAAAATGTCTACATGTAAAGTATTGTAAATTAATATTTATAGTCTTCCTTATAATATCCCCAAAGTGGACATAACCCAAATGTCCATTAACTGATAAATCGATAATCATATGTTTCATATCCATTTGATAAATTATTCATCCATACAAAAGGAATGATACAGGTCACAAAATTAATGAAACTTGAAAGCATTATGCTAAATGAAAGAAGCCTGACATCAAAGGCCATGTATCGTAAAATTTCATTTATATGAAATGTCCAGAAGAAACGAGTTTATAGAGATTGAAAGTAGATTTATGTTGTTAGGAGTTGGGGAGAGGAAAGAATGGGGAATGACTACTAATACAGGATTCCTTCTGTCCTTTCTTCCTGTCTTCCTTCATTTTCTTCTTATGATCCTATAGATATATAACACCAAACACACTCTTGGACCACAGCATGATAATAAAAAAAAACTAAGACTAAAAGAATCACTCAAAACCATGCAATTACATAGAAATTAAACAACATGCTCCTGAACGCCTTTTGAGTAAATAATGAAATGTATGCATATTTTATATATATTTATATATATAATATGTATTATAACTATAGTATATATATTATCAAAATATTATATACATTTTTATATATTATATATTTCTATATATAGTATATATTATGTATTTTATAATATATACTATATATACATATATTATATATGTATATATTATAATTAAATATATAATATATATATATTCACTTGCAGATGTAAAAATGTCTGCAGAAATTGTCACCCAAAAACAAGAGAATATACATTCTAATCATTGACACAGAGCAAATACTCTAAAATTGGCCACATAATTGGACATAAAATACCCCTCAGCAAATGCAAAAGAATAAAAATTATATTAATTCCAAACACTCTCTTGGACCACAGCACAATTTAAAAAAAGACAAAAAAATTTCTCAAAACCATGCAATTACATACAAATTAAACAACATGCTCCTGAATGCCTTTTGGGTAAATAATGAATTTAAAACAGATATCAAGAAGTTATTTGGCATGAATGAGAATAAAGATATAGCCTACCAGAATCTCTGGGACATATCTAAGGCAGTTTTTAGAGGGAAATTCATAGCACTAAATACCCACATGGAAAAGTTAGAAAGATCTCAAATTAATTTAATGTCATAACTGAAAGAATTAGAGAACCAAGAGCAAATCAAGCCCAAAGCTAGCGGAAGAGAGAAAGTAATCTAAATCAGAGATGAACTGAAGGAAATCAACACATAAAAATCTATTCAAAACATCAACAAATCCAGAAGTTGGTTTTTCAAAAAAGAAAAGAAGATAGGCCACTAGCTAGACTAATGAAGAAAATAGAGAAGATCCAGAACACAATTAGAAATGATAAAAAGAATGTTACCAAAGACCCCAGAGAAATAAAAATAGCCACAGAAACTACTATAAACACCTCTATGCAAAGAAACTAGAAAACCTAGAAGAGATGGATGAATTCCTGGACAAATACACTCTAATAAGACTGAACCAGGAAGCAATTGAGTCTCTGAACGGACCAGTAATACGCTCTGAAACTGAATCAGAAATAAATAACCAATCAACCAGAAAAGCCCAGGACCAGATGGAATCAAAGTTGAATCTACCAGATGTACTTTAGAAGAGCTGGTAACATTCTCATTGAAACTATTCTAAAAAAATTTTGAAAGAGGACAGAGCACTTCCCAACTCATTTTGTGAAGCTGGCATCATCCTGACACCAAAACCTGGCACAGACACAACAATAACCACAACAAAATCTTCAGGCCAATATTTTTGATGAACATTGATGCAGAAATCCTCAACAAAATACTTGCGAACCAAATCCAGCAGCACATCAAAAAGCTAATTGTCTATAATCAAGTAAGTTTCATTCCTGGGATGCAAGGTTGGTTCAATATACACAAATGAATAAATACGAATCATCACATAAAAGAGCTAAAGAGAAAAGCCACATGCCTACCTCAATAGATGCGGGAAAAGTTTTCTGATAAAATTTAACATCAAGTTAAAAACTCTCAATAATTTAGGTATTGAAAGAACATAGCTCAAAATAATAAGAGCCATCTATGACAAAACCACAGCCAACATCATACTGAATGGATAAAAGCTGGAAGCATTCCTCCTAAAAACTGGTGCAAACAAGGATCCCTTCTATCAACACTCCTATTCAACAAAGTATTGGGAGTCCTGACCAGAGCAATTAGGCAAGCGAAAGAAATAAATCATTTAATAGACAGTAAGGCAAATGATTTCTGTTTGCAGACGACATGATCCTATATCTAGGAAACAACATAGTCTCAGCCCAAAAGCTCCTTCAGCTGACAAACAACTTTGGCAAAGTTTCAAGATAAAAAATTAATGTACAAAAATTACTAGCATTCCTATACATCAACAACAGTCAAGCTGAAAGTTAAATGAGGAAAACAATCCCATTCACAATTGTGACACAAATAATACAATACCAAGGAATACAGCTAAGAAGGGAAATGAAAGCTCTCTATAATGAGAATTACAAAACACTGCTGAAATAAATTAGAGATGACACAAACAAATGGAAAAACATTCTATATTTGTGAATAGGAAGAATCAATATCATTAAAATGACCATACTGCCCAAAGCAATTTATAGATTTAGTGCTATTCCCATCAAACTACCAATGACATTCCTCACAGGACTAGGAAAAACTATTTTAAAGTTAACATGCAACAATAAAGGGTCCAAATAACCAAGACAATCCTAAGCAAGAAGAATGAAGCTGGAGGCATCACACTACTCCACATCAAACAATACTACAGGGCTACAGTGACCAAAACAGCATGATACAGGTACAAAAATAGACGCATAGACCAAAACAACAGAATAGAGACCCCAGAAATAATGCTACTTACGTATAGCCATATGATCATTGACAAAACTAAAAAAACAAATAATGGAGAAAGGAATCCCTATGCAACAAATGGTGATGGAATACCTGGCTAGCCATATGCAGAAGATTGAAACCAGGTCCCTTCCTCACACCACATAGAAAAATCAACTCAAGATGGATTAAACTTAAATGTAAAACTCAAAACTATAAAAATCCTGAAAGACAATCTAGGTGATAGCATCCTAGACATAGAAACAGGTAAAGACTTTATGACAAAGACACCAAAAGCAATCACAACAAAAGCAAAAATTGACAAATGGGATCTAATTAAACTTAAGAGCTTCTGCACAGCAAAAGATATTATCAACAGAGTAAACAGACAAACTACACAATCAGAGAACAGTTTTGCAAACAATGCATCTGACGAAGTTCTAATATTCAGCATCTATATTGAATGTAAACAAATCTATAAGAAAAACAACCCCCTTAAATAGAGGGCAAAGAACATGAACAGACACCAGACACTTGAAAAGAAAACATACGTGTGGCCAAAAATCTTAAGAAAAAAGCCAATATCATTGATCATTAGAGAAACGTAAATCAAAACTACAATAAGATACCATTTCACACCAGTCAGACAATGGCTACTATTAAAAAGTCAAAGAATAAGAGATACTGGTGAGGTTGCAGAGAAAAAGAGCATTTGCACACTATTGGTGGGAATGTAAATCAGTTCAAACGTTGTGGAAAGCAGTATGGCAATTTCTCAAATAGCTAAAAATAGAACTAACATTTGACCTAGCAATCCCATTACTGGGCATCTACCCAGAGGACTATAAATCGTTCTATTACAAAGACAAGTGCACGTGGAATGTTCACTGCACAATAATGAAGGCATAAAATCAACCTAAATACCCATGAATGACAGATTGGATAAAGAAAATGTGCTACCTATACACCATGCAGCCACTAAAAAACAATATCAGGTCTTTTGTGGAAACACGGATGCAGCTGAAGGTTGTTATCCCTAGCAAGCTAACATGAGAACAGAAAACCAAATACCACATATTCCTATTTACAAGTGGAAGTGAAATAAGAACTCATAAACACAAAGAAGGGAAGAGCAAAAATCCAGGCCTCCTTGAAGGTGGCAATTGGGAGAGGAGAGAGAATAAGAAAAAATATCTATTGGGTACTAGGCTTAATACCTAGGTGACAAAATAATCTGTACAACAAACTCCCATGACACAAGTTGACCTATATAAGAAAACTGCATATGTACCCTCAAACAACATAAAAGTTTAAAAAAAAAAAAAAACTCATTTCTCCAAATCCACATAGTTACATAATTCAGAATATAAAGGCCAATATCTGAAATCTGATTATTTAATTTTCTTTTAATGAAATGAAAATAAAGTAGGTATGAGAACGACATCCTGAGAAATCAAATGGTATATATTATTTTATGATATTTTGGAGAATTTATCATATGTACTCTTTTAAGAGTTAATTATAAAGTGAAGCAGTCATCACATTGTATAGAAAATATAAATTTATAATGGAACAGTTATTTACTCCCAAGTACTATTTTCCAATTTACAAATGCAGCTTATAACAAGTTTCTGTCCTTTCCCATGTGATGAAATTGTTTATAGTCCTAACAATCTTTTTTCTGAAAGAGATTTACTTATGAGTAGAGCAGTTTTATAAAGACAATCAGAGTTGTGCTATTATTTTTATACATAGTTAAGAATTAATGTAAAGGATGCTTCCTGTATAGTTTGAATAATGAAAAAATAAGTCAAGTTCTAGAATGTTCAACAATGTTATGATTTATTTTGCTAAGTACAACTCTAAAAGTTATACAGAACCAAAGTCAGGTCATTAAAAAGCATATTATTTTATAGAACTACGTATGAAAACCATAAAAGAAATAATTTTATACTAAATGTAGGAAATCCATAACCACCGTTTAAAAGTGGGTGTTATCTATAACATATAACAACTTTAATTTACTTGTGCAAAATTTGTTTTTTTAAGTATTTCTGGCACTTTTAAAAAGGAATTTCAACTAAGCAAAAAAGGTAGCTTATCATCATTACAAAAATGGGTTTTAATCAGCAAGTATAATTTCTCTTTATTCCATTACTTTCTCTGCCATCCAATTTTCACTGGAGAGTTCTCTCTTTTTGAGCTCAAGGTTATATATGTCCAAGCATCTATTGATTATACCCAAAACTGAACTGAGAAGCTAAATCTAGATACAGATTGAATATCCCTTATTAAAAATTTGTCTATACATAACAAGATAATTTGGAAATGGGATTCAAATTTAAATACAAATTTACTTATGTTCAATGTATACCTTTCACACATAGCCTCGTGGTAATGTAATATAACATTTTAAATAATTTTCTGCAAGAAACAAAGTTTTGATTATGCTTTCACTGCAACCCAACATATAAGATCAGGTATGGAATTTTCACTAGTGGCATCAGGTTGGCACTCAAAAAGTGTCACACTTTAGAGCATTTTCAGACTTGAATTTTTGGAGAATGGCTAGTCAGCCTCTATAGATATTTTTATTTCCTAGGTCAAAGCAAAAAATTACTTAGTCTAAAGATAAATAATTTTAACATGGAGACTAGATTATCTACTTTCAATTCACTGATTTTTAAAATTTGTCAGAAAATATGCATGTTCAATGGAAAAAAATCAAAGCATAAGTGCAAGTAACTCATAACAATAAAATGCAAGTTGCTAAAAAATAATGATATAAACACTAAGATATATTTAATTGATCAAATTGATCAATATTAAAAGTAATAACATTCTGGGTTGGAAAGGATGCAAACAAGCCTCCTCAGATAATATATTCTTCATGAAAGTATAAATTGATATAATATTTTAGAGGGAATTTAGCAAAAGTTATCAAAAGCACTTTATTAACACTTTATGTGCCCTATGCCTGAGCAATGTCCTCTAAGAACTTACATGGGAGGAAAACATATGGGTGTGCAAAGAATTTGCCTAAGCTGCTCATTCCAGTGAGCTCAAATACTGGTTTGATCTCAAATGAGAAATAAGGGATATAGATTTCAGTTCAACAATAATCAAGCTATAATATTGATAGATGCTCTAGAGAGGAACAAGAGCTTGTTGAAAGCTCTTATTTTGAAAATAAGTTGGACTAATACTTGAGAAATTTCGGTATTTAATAACCAAATGAAACGGTGTTGAGCATGTGATATAAATGGAATGGTCAAATACTTGGAGAACATAAAATCACAGAGATAAGAGGATGTTTCAGAAAGAAGAGCAGACAACCATCTTCAATTTTGCTCAGATGATAAGGAAAGTGAAGACTGGAAGATGTCCTGTCCATTAGGTTTATGATATTAAAGCCGTCAGGGAACTTAGAAACAACTATTTGTTCAGCCACTCCCAGTAAAAGTATTCTTCATGGGCCGGGCTCTGTGGCTCACATCTGTCATCCAAGCACTTTGGGAGCCAAGGCGAGCAGCATCATCTGAGGTCAAGAGTTCAAGACCAGCCTGGCCAACATGGTGAAACCCTGTCTCTACTGAAAATACAAAAATTAGCTGGGTGGATGGTGGCACACACCTGCAATCCCAGCTACTCAGAACGTTGAGGCAGGAGAATTGCTTGAACCCAGGAGACAGAGAAGGAAACAAGACGGCTCCACTGCACTCCAGCCTGAGTAACAAGAGAAAACTCTGCCTTAAAAGAAAAAAAAAAAAAAAAATTCTCCCGGGGACTACTGTTTTCATTATTTTCCTTTTACAATAAATGTAAGTATTTTTATTCCAAAGCAATCAATTTTCAAATTAGGCCTTTTAAAATTAACTTACAGTCATAGCATGAAAGTCAGTCACCATGGTTTGGAAGGGGCAATAGAAGTTTCCTTATCAGGAAACATAAGGGCATCAGTGGATTGATCACCAAAAGTAGATGGCCATACCAAACCCCTTATCCACCCCTTCCACCCATTTTACCCAGTCTTGCGCATCTCAAATAATTGAAACCCCTTTCAGTTCTTCAGGCCAAAAAAAAAAAATGGAGTTATTATTTCCCTCATTAATTTTGCATTGTACATCCAATGTGTCAGCAAATACTGGGGACTCTATTTCCAAAAGTATACAGAATCTGATTTTGTATTATTCCTTGCTGCTGACATTTGTTCCAAATCACTGTCTCCTCACACCTGAATTATTGAAGTATCCTATTAATTTCTCAGCTTGCTTCCACCCACTTTCCGCACACTTTGTTCTTAACTCAAGAGTCATCTCTATACATTTTAAATTAGTATTTGTAACTTTGTGGCTTATATCTCTCTAACCATGTCTGTTCTAACAAAAAGTATTACACAGTGTCGTTAAGATGACTTTCATTATCTCTCTAACCTCATCTCCTACTGTCCCCCTCTCCTCCTGCCCCGGACTCAGCTAGCTGCACTGACAGCCTTGCTCATAATGGAGTGTCCCAGGATGCTTCCTTCCTCAAAGACTTTGCAGGGGACTTTTCTCTTTATAACGCCACACTGTTTTTACAAGTTTTCTCAAACTTATAGTTCTCATTGAGATAGTCCCTGTCCATCCTACTTATGATACTATTGTCCACCCCAACCCAAGTTTTCCTATTCTTTCTTCACTTTTTGTTTTCAATAAAACATCATTATCTAAACTTCTACACCTTACCAACTTCTAAATCTCTCACACACAGAATAGCATTGATGCACAATGGTTGCAAAATTAATATTTCATCAGTGAATGAATCAAATATCCACTGAAATATTCATCATGTTTGGCCCCTAATGAAATGTCTCATGCTGCTTTCTGCCTGTCTTCTTCCCATCCGGAGGTATTTTCTCTCCTCTGTGCCACCCTGGGAGGCAGAAATTATTCTGGTGCTTCACACTTGTCATGGAAATTTTAGCGAGAGTGTCAGAGACCTATTACTCAGCTTATAGTATATGCCCATTCATTTAATAGGGTTTTGCAATCCTTCCTCTTTCTCTTTTTGACCCTGAAAATACATGTGGCATATTGTTACTTCGATGGAGATTTGATTTAAAAAAAAACAGAGTATAGGTTTTTTCTTTCCAGGGCTCCACGATATCACTTCCACTCTGTCTTTTTGCCCATATGCCCTCATTGTGAGAAAAATGTTTTTTGGATTCAATGTTTTCTCAAGCAAGCAAACAAGCCAACAATCTATAGTTGTTCTCATACCCCTCATCTCCCTCATTTTTCTATGCTCCATACGCAACAACAACAAAATTTTAAAAGTAAAACAAACACCTAATTGCTAGCTGTGCTTTTAGCCACAAATTATATTGCAAAATTTTGGTAAACTAGAGTGTGTGTCTATTTTATAGACTTCTGGGATTTCTTTTGCTCTAAACTCAGATAAAATTTTAAATGTTATTATTTAGTAAGAAAATACATTGCAATGCTCGTGCAATCAATGTCAACATAATTGGACCCTAGGAAATGCTGTGAAAAGCCCATTTGACCCAAATACCTAGCATGGAGTAGTCCAGCGGAATCTTTAATCTTGACTGCCCTTTGGAAAGGCGTAACTGGGAGGAACAGGCAGGAGGATGGGTGGAGGGTGGTGAGAGAGAGTTTCACAGATTACCCCTCAAGGCATATGGAAGGCAAGAGAGAACACAGACCCAGAGAGCTAACTCAATGATCAGGCTACACGAGGAAATGAAGAAGAAGGAGCGATTGAGTCACATGTCATATTTACAGAACTTTCCATGAAAAGTGACTCTAAGACTGACTAAAAATTGCCAGAGTAGAAGACTCTCTGAATTTACTACGAGACTAAGCATGTTGTGGGAGAATAAATAATGAAATTAGAGGTCATATCACTTTTGCCTAAACTTTGGAATGGAACAAATTTTGCCTTAAAATGTTTTCCCTTCAATTGTATTTCTTAGGGAACATTTATTGTTTTTCTTTGATTTAGGAGTCAGGGACATATACTTATTCAATGGATTTTAGGCAAATCTTACTTGCAATTTAAAACTATTTCAAACACAAAACATATATACCATATTTAGTTTCCTTCCCTGTCCATTATTGTCCCTTGGCCTCCCCTCTTTGTCTTCCTACAAAAGCAGTCACTGACACAAGAATTTCAGTGTGATTAGTTAATTGGGAATAGATTTCAGTAAACCTTGTTAGGGAAGTGGAAAAGTGAGACAAAAGAAAGGAAACCAGAGGGGTTTATTATTAGGAAAGTTATCAGCTGTGAGCAAAAGAGTACCCTGATCGCACCGGGTAACTCTAGGAGACAGCATAGGCAACACTCCTCAGAATGATTCCCATGAAGGGCAAAAGAGCGAAGTATTTAAATGCCATATCCTCATCCACCACAGTTTGAGAACGTCTTTCGTGGGTGTTAATTCTAAGGTAATTCTAGCTTACTTCCCTGGAACCGAGTCTGCTCCTGCAGTCAAGAAGAAGCCGGGCGCGGTGGCTCACGCCTGTAATCCCAGCACTTTGGGAGGCCGAGGCGGGTGGATCACGAGGTCAAGAAATGGAGACCATCCTAGTCAACATGGTGAAACCCCATTTCTACTAAAAATACAAAAAATCAGCTGGGCACGGTGGCGCGTGCCTATAATCCCAGCTACTCAGGAGGCTGAGGCAGGAGAATTGCCTGAACCCAGGAGGCGGAGGTTGCAGTGAGCCGAGATCGCGCCACTGCACTCCAGCCTGGGTAACAAGAGAAAAACTCCGTCTCAAAAAAAAAAAAAAAAAAAAAAAAAAGAGCCTGAAGCAGACGGTTGCAGTGACTACAGGAAGCCTTGGCGTGAAGGCTGGCACTAAGTGGTCATGCGTGGATCCCAACAATCTGCAGCTACACTTCGTTTACAGAATGGAGGAGTAATTTTGTTTGGCTTCATTTGCTCTATTTCACAGTTGCTCTTTAAACTTTCTTAGCTATTTTCTTTCCTGCTGATTTCCTATTGATTTTGTCATCTTTTAAAAAACTCTCTACACCTCCTCATGTCATTTAGAATTTTTGTAGACTATTATTCCTGATTTTACCTTTATTAGAAAATCTGTTGGAGTAGCGGGCTATACACACATAAGGCTTCCAATTAGAAGGAGCAATGGATTTGGGAAGGTTATCCATATGGATTTTATAGATTTTGCTTCCATCATTAAGCTACTACTGTCAACTCTCAGTTTGAATTATACTCCATCTTAAAGCAGGCTGACTGCAAGAGCAAACCAAGCATGCCATTCTATTCTCTAAGGGAACCATTTGGATAGGGTGTAATCCATCTGTGTAAGCATTACCATACATTCTCACATATTGTGGTTTTTAGTCTCATGCCATTTACACCGTGGACCTTTCAATAATAGCGATAGTTGGTACTGAAGTGCTCAGTGTGTAAAATGGTTTTCAGAGAAATCCTAAGGATGGTTTCTCTCAACTCATAACTAAGTTATGAGTTAGATAACTTAGATAGAGGCTAGAAATTTAAATTAATAAAACATTATTAGACAAGGTTGTAGAAAAAAAAGAAAATCTTGGTAGATATAGTAGTTCTAGTTTTAAATTTGAGGAAACTTCGTACTATTTTTCATAATGGCTGTGTAAGAATGTAAGTTAGCATAGCCATTGTGATAAACAGTATGAAGGTTCCTCAACTTTAAAATTAGAACTACCACATCATCCAGCAATTCCATTAGTGGACATATATTCAAAGAAAAAGAAATCAGTATGTCAAAGAAGTGTCAGTAGTCCCATGTTTATTGCAGCATTGTTCACAGCAGTCAAGATGTAGGATCAACCTGTGTCCATCAACAGATGAAGGGAAAAAAGAAAATGTGGTGCACATACACATGGAATATTACTCAGACTTGAAAAAGAAGGAAATTTTGTCATTTGTGACAACATGGATAAACCTGGAGGACAGCAGGCTAAGTAAACTAAGTCTGGCACGAAAAGACAAATACTGCATGATCTCACTTGTGTATGAAATCTAAGAAAGTCAAGTTCGTAGAAGTAGGGAATAGAATGCTGATTTCCAGAGGCTGGGCTGGGAAGAGGGGGAAGTTGTTTCATGGGTATAAGTTTCAATTTTGCAAGATGAAAGGTTTTGGAGATTTACTGCAAAACAATCTGAAGATAATACTGAACTTACACTTAAAAGTAGATGCCAAAATTTATGCTTTTAAGACAATTCAATTAAAAACAAACGCTTTATTACTTTCAAACCTTTTGTCAACTGAAAAAAGATTCATTCAGGAATATCTTATTCTTATGGACGTTCTGTTTTGTTACCAAGTTGAATGTAACAATTTAATCATTAGTGAAAAGCTTCTTTAGTTATAAAAATATTTAGGATGTGCTATATGTTCTACAAATTATTTTTCCAAAATAAAATCTCATCATGAAAATTTGTTTACTGATGTGCTGTAAATTGATTTTAAAATTGTAAAAAAAATTCCCTAGAAATTTTGTTTTATTTTATGTATTTGTTTTTCAGACATGGTCTCACTCTATCGCCAAGGCTAGATTCCAGCGGCATGATCATAGCTCCCTATGATCTCAGACACCTGGGCTTAAGTGAGCCTCTTGAGTCAGCTTTCCAAGTAGCTGACTACAGACACATGCCACCTAGTCCAGCTAATTTGTTTAGTTTCTGATTTGTTTTGTTTTGTTTGTAGGTACAGGGTCTTCCTATGTGGTCAGGGTTGGTCTTGAACTCCTGACCTCAAGGGATCCTCCTGCCTGGACTCCCAAAATGCTGGGATTACATGTCTGACCCAGAAATTTACAAAAACATAGAAATGGCAAAAAAGTGACAGAGGATCTTCCAATTAAACAAGGGGATATAATGTAATTGTAAACCAAGAGAAAATATAAGGTTGTAGGTAGGTAAAACAATCTTAGAAAAGATACATTGAATTGTGTCATTTATCTTCTAATGATTAGATATAACATTAAAATTTATGTCATGTAGAGTAGCAGGTGATAAAGCAATTTACCTGATACATAAATATTTGGCTGAGAAAAAGAAAACAATTTTATGTTAGAAAGTGTGTGTGTTGCCATTTTTTTATTCAGAAAAGTTAAGTCATAATGGGCAGCAGTAACACAACCATATGATTTCTATATCATTTTTTTTTTTAGGAAAATCAGTAGAAGGGCTAATTTCTTCCAAGTGAACATAAAAACTGTGTCTGCATGTAATGTTCTCACAATCATTAAATCACTCTTAGACAGGAAAACCTGGGAGCTAAAGAAAGCATTCATATTTAAGACATCAAAATTGTGGTTCTTTTAGCCAAACAGATGACTTAACAGTAAGTCATCACCATCACACACATGTAGTCCATATGCGTCTTAGAGCAGGCCTGATGAATTTTAAGACAGTAAGTCTACATGTTTTATTTGGATTGTGAGGAAATATATAACCCAGTGAATGTTAGTAATAGCACAACTTACTCTGCAATTTCTGAGAGGATAATAAAGAGCATTATGCAATAATCTCTTTTAATATTAATTTACAGTTTACTTTTCATGTTTCTTTGCACCAACATAGCTACATATTTCTTTATTTATTTTTAAGATGAATCCATAAAAGCTTTATGTCAAAATCCCATAAACCATAGTTAGTTGTTTATCATTTCAGATTTTCTTATTTATTTTTATAACTGTGATATGGATATAAGTATTTTTGGATAGGTGGATGGATGGATAAATGATAGGTAGTTAGATGATAGAGAGATGATAGATTCTAATAGATATATTTCATATTTAAATAATTAACTTTTATAATAATATTTGTTAGATTTCTTCCCAATTCTTTGTATCACCAATGCATTATCTTCCTTCTGTTTTCTTGTTAGATTCACTGCTCTAAAGTCAGATGTATAAAAGCTATGTAAAAACAATTCTGTGGGGTGTATATTACTTAAAATCCTATAATTCTAGGCAAATTTAACACTGCATTGAATTACTTTTAGTGACCTTGGATGCAAGCCAATGTGTATCAAAAATAATGGTCTGAGATGCTTTTAAATTACAACATCCATCATGTTCCTATTTTTTTACCATGAATCCTGAGAAATTTCTAATGAAATTTCAACATAGAAAATCTTGATCCTAATTGATCAATAAAGGGTCATAGTATCTAATAAGTGGTTCTATACTGTGGTACACTGCAGCATACTCTCTCTAACTTGTGTGATTCTAAATTGATTTCATTTTTCCTCTATTTTAAGGGAAATGAATTGAATACTTTTTATCATTATCAATCAATCATAATGCATTTCTCCAAGTAGCCAAAATTCTTATGTCATTTTTTAGAAATGTGTTGAATATAATGTGGTGATTTTAATGCCATTCCTTGAATTTCACTTGCTGGGCCACAAAGAGCAATACTCATGTGATTTTTAGCAAGATATATTTTATACACTTAGTGACTTTGATATATGTATGAATTTTAATGTTATTAAGTGAGGATAAAAACAGCAAACATAACTAAAACTGTTTTTCATTATTATTACTGACTTTCTTAAAGGCAAAAACATAATATTGAAAAAAGGCCTTCAAATTCAATTTTATTTGCACTATAAATGATGTAAGAGTATTCTATTATTGTTTATGCTTTTGAATAAGATAACAATTGCTTTGAAAGATGACGTCCTATCTTGATATTGCAGAAATCATTCATAGAAAAGAGAATGTAAATAAGATACTTTAATGTTTTAATTTTTATTTTTTATTATACTTTAAGTTCTGGAGTACATGTGCACAATGTACAAATTTGTTACATAGGTACAAAAGATGTGCCATGGTGGTTTGCTGCATCCATCACACTGTCACCTACATTAGGTATTTCTTCTAATACTGTCTCTCCCCTATCCCTCTAACCCCTGCTATCCCTCCTCTAGTCCCCAACCCTGCAACAGGCCCTGGTGTGTTATGTACCCCTCTCTGTGTCCATGTGTTCTCATTGTTCAACACCCACTTATGAGTGAGAACATGCAGTGTTTGGTTTTCTGTTCTTGTGTCAGTTTGCTGAGAATGATGGTTTATTTAGTGATTCTATATATGTCCTTGACTTAGAAATGAATATTTTTAGAGAAATAGTCAGATGACCTTCAATTTCTTAATATTAGATATTCTAAATATATCTCATGTCAAATTAAGAAAAATAAATATGGATTTCAATATTGTCTTAGTATTAACTCATCAGTTATTTTTCACATTCTATTATTTGTTCCTTATTTGACTCTCTACATTTTATAAAATGAGCACTTACTTCTTACGGTGTCTTGTTAGTTTACAGTTACAGCTACTTATGGCAAAAAAAAAAATTTGCACAATAAAGTCAATATGATATTAAAAATTTTAAAGTTTATTACTGGTAACTTTTTCATATGTATTATTAATGAAGATGAATGAATTTAGAAGTGATCAAGGCTTAGATAATACATTGTTATCCTGCAGAAATTATAGTTTCACAATTTTGCCTAGCACAGTGATATGTATAATTACCCAATGAACTTTATTACATAGTTATAAAAGATGGTTTGTGTTAATACTTAAACAATTGAATAATTATTTCTCCATCAAGGAATAACTAATGTTTTCCTTCTTAAACTCTGTTGCCTTATTTTAGAAGTAGTTTTATTTCTATTAAACGTTTCACTGGTTTTTTTCTTTTGATTTTTTTGGAATGACATTTGCTTGTTAACCTTTTCACCTACAGTCATATAGTTATATGACAAGGTGTAGCTGTTACATTTATTGCAGTGGTCTTTTTGGATCACTACCCAAAAACTGAGAGACATTCCCAAAATACTAAAGGAGGAGAATACATTTATATCCTTGCCCATACTCTTTCAAGCCACCTTTTCCAATTCCACCTAAAGGTTTCTAATCCCTTGTAATTCCCTCCACTATGCAACCATGATAATTACATCTTTGATACCTAATCAAAATCCAAGTACTATGTTGACATTATTTTCTTAGCTTATTTCAAAACATTATTTAGCTGCCTTATGAATGTTTATTTACCTCATCCTTTTTTTCTGCATTCTGTAGTATTTGACACCAAATCAAACACCCCTTCTTATCACAGAGACATAGGCTTTAGAATGGTTGTAGATGTGTGGCTTTATTTCTGAGCGCTCTGTTCTGTTTCATTGGTCTATATATCTGTTTTGGTATTAGTACCATGCTTTTTTCATTACTGTAGCTTTGTAGTATAGTTTGAAGTCAGGTAGCGTGATGCTTCCAGCTTTGTTCTTTTGCTTAGGATTGTCTTGTCTACAGGCTCTTTCATATAAAATTTAAAGTAGTTTTTTTCTAATTCTGTGAAGAAAGCTAGAGATATCTTGATGAGGATAATATTGAATCTATAAATTACTTTAGGCAGTATGGCCATTTTCACTATATTTATTCTTCCTATCCATGAGCATGGAATGTTTTTCCATTTGTTTGTGTCCCCTCTTAGTTCCTTGAGCAGTGGTTTTTAGTTTTTCTTGAAGAGGTCCTTCACATCCCATGTAAATTGTATTTCTAGGTATTTTACTCTCTTTGTGGCAATTATAAGTTGGAGTTCATTTGTGATTTGGCTGTTTGTCTGTTATTGGTGTATAGGAATGCTTGTGATTTTTGCACAAGAACAATGTATATGTATATATACATTCCTGAAATGTATGAATAGTAGTTTTTGTCTTATTTAACAGCTATTCTAATGTACTATTCTATAAATTGCTTTAAGTCAATATTATATTTTAAGGATGTATTCATATTAATGCATGCCATTATTAGCCATTAATTTTCATTACACTGATTATTTCATGTCATTTGTATATCAGTTATTACCTTTCATCTGAGAGAGAACATTTGGGTGTGTATTCTTGTATTTCATTATTATCAACAACACTAGCACAAACATTTTTTAACCTCTCTATGTTTTCCTCTGTATAATTCTCTGTAGTTTGTAAACTCTGGAGAGGAATTGCTAGGGCATAAAAATTTAACAGCTTTATGATGCTTCACTTCTTCCTTTCAAGTCACTTGTTTTATTCAAGACAGTATAATCTTTTCCTGTCCTTTGTTCTTTTTAATACATTTCAGAATAACTTTATTAAGTTCCATGGAGTTCCTATTGGGATTACAATTAGAATTTCATTCAATGTGTGGTTCTATTTAGGAAAAGATAACATCCTCATTGTACTGATTTCTCCTTTCAGTAGATAGAATACATATATTTTTTCATTGATTTACATCACATTATAGTATGTACCGAAAGGCATACTCCAAGTTGTTTGTAGCACTGGTCCATTGAAGGCACAAATGTTTTTTTCAAACAGCTTGAAAATTCTGATTAAGTTCAGTAATGTGTAAAGCAAGACCTGAGTCCTTCCCTCTAGAAGATAATCTTAAAAGAGGAGAATGGACATATTATAGATTTAGGATTCAGTCTGTCTGGCTCTACCACTGATTGCTGAGGCATGCAGAAAGAGTATCCATTTGATCATTCTTTCCAATTTTACCTCAAATAAGCCCAAATGATGATGATGGGAAATTTCAGCCTAAATGCCCGTCTTTCTCTGGGTCATTATAGAAAGCAGTTTGTCAGTAGCAATGTCTTAATTGAGTTCTGTGATGACTGGATAAATATAATGCTGTTGAACTTTCACAGCACATTGAGAGCAGTCCAGTATCAAAGATATAATTATTTTGTGATACTAAGTGACTGTATTCAAGAGTAAAGTGCTCTCTAGATTTTTGATATATTGTCAGTTCAGATATCCCTGAAAATGCATTTCAGTTGGAAACTTTCCAACTACTTCTTGCTCTTCACAATTTTACAAGTTGGCCATATACTATCAGATGGCAGATTTCCTTTATTGCACTTCTTATTTCCCCAGTTACCTTTCAAGTAAGTTCATTTTTTTCTGGTCTCGTATTTAGCTCTTTACCTTGCTGTGCCAAGATATTTCAAATCATCTCCAGAATGTCTATGTCTGTGAACTTCTTCAAGCTCAGAGGGAAATTTAGTAATTGCAAAGACCAAGAAAGAAATATCAAATGTTCTCTCTACTTTGAATCACTGCAGTGATTCAAAGTAGAGGAATTATCTGTCATGTAACTCTAAATTAAATTTATTGGGGAAAAAAACAACAATGACTTTCATTTTCTCCTTGTGATCAATATATCCCTGTTGTCCTTCAAATTTTATGTATTTTCTTTATATCTGGTCTTTTAATTATGATTAATGGAATAAAATTTTTATCTTCTTTATCAATTCATCTTTTTAAATTTTAATACATAATGGTATATTACATATAATTTTATATGTAATATTTTAAACAATATACAAATGATTGTATATACTCATATGATATTTAAACAATTGAGTATGCTTAGCATTATTGGCAATTGATTTGATAACAGTAAAAACAAGAATTACAGATTATCTCAAGATTAATATTGTTGCTCTAAAAAAGTTTTTCTCTTTTGTGAAAATCCATGGGAAAGGAAATGGAAATATAGTCACGAGGAACAGATTGTAAACTGAAAACAGTTTAAGCCTAATACAGAATCAACAGAATTCTGACAGGCTCAGTACTTTTGCTAATGTATTGATGAATGTTTCTCAGCTGCTAGCATTCCTCAGTGCATATGGGTAGACACAGATCTCTTGTCACCAGAGACAGACGAAATAGCAGCAGGTCATTGCACCTGCTGCTCATATCTGTCAATACTTGGCTTTTGGGCAGCCAGCCTACTCCAAAGGTTTGTGAGGGCCTAGAAATACCTTTTCAAGCTGTGATTGGGATGGCCTATTTTTCTTTCTAACAGCAACTGCTGCTATGTGGATATGAGATAAAAGAGGTAAGCTCTTTCCGTTCTCTTTAAAACCATGAAGATTTGCTCATTCTTGTAGGACTAGCCCCTCTTCTTCATTCACCGTCTCATCCTCTCCCCAGCCTACACCTCCACATCCATTTTATAGTAAAAATTAAATAAATAAATGGAATGTTTTCCACTGATTTTTCCAGGCAGGCTTAAGTTAGGTAATGCAAACTACACTCTATGTTGGTCCAAAAGAAACATTCTATGCAGAATAGGGAAAGCCGATAATAAATTGAAACCTGATCAATAGGAAAAAAAAACAGTTAAGAAAGAAAACACTTAAGATCCTTAAACTCACTACCTCTGCATGGTCAGCAGCAGGGTGTTAGAGTAGAATAGAAGATTGAAACAAGAAAGAAAAAAGAGAAAAATAGATCTCCTTTATAGGTTTTGCAATGGATTGAGTAAATAAGCCAAATGGTGATGGCAAATATGAAATCTACAGCAACCACTAGTGCTACTGCTGACCACAGGTGAAGGCAAGCTTCTTCAATTGAATAATGAAACAGCAGGAGCTCTCTAGAAAGGATTCATGACAAAAATAGCAACAGTATATTTATTATGAATAACATATACTGCCTGAAATAAGAAGAAACCTTTCAGGAGAGACTAAACATTCCCTGGGTCCTCGTTATGGCAGTCAATATGAAGAAAGAGGAAAAGTGAATGAATATTTCTTTCCATTTGAATGAAGAATGAGGATTTTTTTAAAAAACCCACAGCGTGGCTTAATCGAGTTTCTTTGCTTTTTAAGAATGTTTACAACTAATCAAACCTAAGCGCATTGTGAAAAGCACTGCACTTTTATCCTTACTTCATGATGCCATGTTTACTTTCATTTATGAATGGCCCCACATGTTACTGCAGATCTGTCAGAGCCATTTGAGACCTGGCAAGCATTTGACAGGGGAATACAGAAACATAGAGCTGTTACAGATCTTAGTTACGTTATAGTTCACTCCATTTGTTTGACAGATGCCAATAGAGTCCAACAGGAAGTAATCAATTTTCACAAATTCACTCTAATGATTAAATGAGCCAAAATTTCTAGGGCTACTGATCCCAAGCCATTGTGACTCCCAGACTGCTTTTATTTATTTGCATGTCTCATAATTAACTTTGAGTCTAATTTTCTAGGAACACTGTTTTGAAACTGATGCCTGTTAGTTTGGATTTCCAAACATAAATTTTAAATGTAATTTTTGTTCCTCTTCTCAAGATTTTCAGGTCAAGGAGTGGTACCTAAAGAATGTGGTTTACTAGATACCTGAGCTGTGGTCACCAGCACACTATTGGGACATTTTAGCATTTCTTTCCTAAGTTTTTTTTTTCTTTTTTTGGAAATCATTTACTCTTTGGGAATAAAAGAGAATTAAGTGAGTTATTTGAGTTCAAAAATGTGTGGCTGTCAAAATGAACATGATACAGGGTAAGACTGGTTTGAGGTAAAAGATTGTGTATGTTTCAAAGCATAGAAAGCTATCCAATGACTTACAAACTCTTTTTCTCAAGCAGATGGATATACCCTACTGCTATACACAATTATTGAATTACAAACCACTTTATTTAGATAGCAGGGAGGACTGATGGAGGAAAGTATAAATATGAAGTTGACTTTAGAAATAGATGTAGGGTAATTTTTACTCTTCACCCTGGAGGCTTGAATTTCCCTCCTAAGTTACTGAGAAATATAGATTAGTTTAATCAGACTTATCCTAATAAAGTACTTACACTTTTCCTAAATTCTTTTCTAGATCTTTAACTCACAGTTTCAACAGTAGAGCTAAAGTGGTATTTCTTTAATTAGATTTACATTACATACATTTGTTTTTCTAAACATAAATGCCTTAGTGTTTTTTTAATAGTTTATGACTTAACTATGTTTATTCACTTCAATTAGTGTATATGGATATAGGTGAGGTTTCTATTCTAGAGAAGCGAAATGAGATGTGTTTGCTCTACCTTTGTTACATAACACTGTAATCAAGCATAGGATGCATTTACAGCTAGATCTGGCATTAAAGTGGCCAGGTCTGGAAAGTAGGCATCATGTTTGCCCACTCTTCCATCTTCCCCCAGGTCTTCATTGCCCTCTCATGACTCAAAATTTTAGCAACCAGAGGCCACTTTTCCAAGCAATTCTCCGTATTTCAGACCTTTTCGACTCCTTAGCATTAATACATTTTATCTTTGTTATGTCTTCCAAATTTTAGAGCTAGAGAGCACTTAAGTTCAGTATGTTTTTCATACTTTACGTATTTAAGCAATAGAGAAGCAGAGAAGTAAAGTGACTTGCCTAAGGCAGGGCAACTGGGACTGGCTCAGGTTGCACTGGGACTTGTCCATTCCAGGTACTAAGGAATCTGAGCAAAACATTCTACCAAAGAGTTGCTGATGATATTGGCAATTCCAGACAGCCACAAAACGCGGGGCTGATCATTTGGAATGAGAAACCTTTCTCATGCGTCTGCCATGAGACAATAGAGTTACCTGCCTTTTTTCCATAGTAATGACCGGTCATTTTACACTGATTTAGGGAAAGAATGTGAAATACATATAGTATGATATTTTTATTTAGCACCTGTGAGATTTTTACTTGTCACATGTAACCTGCATTCCATCAAGTAAAAATAAGAAGCTGAATCTGGAGAGAGTTATTAAAGTTACCATGATATTCAGGTTCTAGTTTTTATTTTCCTCAAATAGTTGATATTGATTCTTTTCTGTTTTAATATATATAATTACTGGAAAAAATGAATTATTAATGCTAACTTCATGAATACCTTAAAAATACAGACAGATCTGGACTAAATCATACTTAAATATTCCTAAATCTCATTGATATTGCTAGTAGTAATATGAAAGAATTTATTTTTATTTTTGAAATAAACTTTCAAATTGGTAGATAATTATTTTTCCTATTTGTCTAAATATTTTTACAAAAATATGCATTAATTGTCAATTCTGAAAAACTATTTTGAAATCAGAACACTGGTATCTGATTTATTTAAAGCTTTAGTTTTCCTTATTGGAAGAAATATGTTGGTTTAGTAAAATCAATTGATAGTGTTACTGTCAATACAAATTAAATTGTTAGTTATGCTTGCAGTAAATAATATTTCTTTGAATTCTTTGACTATTTTGGCTACTCCATAAACCACTCTTCTGTTGACTATTTATATTTTCATAGCATTCTATGTTATTTTGTTCTAATATAATTTCAGTTGGAGCAAAACATTTTCAGTCTCAGCTTTTGGCATCTGTATTGTTGATAAATTTGAAAAATACACCAAGTATAGAGAGATGAGTTACTGATAAGCTTTTCAGTTATATTTTAACCCTGTATTGGCATTAGAATAACTCAGCTTTAATAGTAAATTTCTATTCTTTTTTTTTTTTTAATATACTTTAAGTTCTGGGGTACGTGTGCAGATGGTGCAGCATTGTTGCATAGGTATACACATGTCATGGTGGTTTTCTGCATCCATCACCCTGTCATCTACATTAGATATTTCTCCTAATATTATCCTTCCCCTAGATTTTCACCACCCTGCTATCCCTCCCCTAGCCCCAGCATTCCCCAGCAGACCCCAGTGTGACGTTCCTCTCTTTGTGTCTATGTGTTCTCATTGTTCAATACCCACTTATGAGTGAGAACATGTGGTTTTTGGTTTTCTGTTCTTGCGTAAGTTTACTGAGGATGATGGTTTACAGCTTTATCTATGTTCCTGCAAAGGGCATGAGCTCATTTTTTTGTTATGACTGCATAGTATTCTGTGGTGTATATGTGCCACATTTTCTTTGTCCAGTCTATCATTGATGAGCATTTGGGTTGGTTCCAAGTCTTTGCTATTGTGAACAATGCTGCAATAAACATAACTGTGCAAGTGTCTTTATAATAGAATGATTTATAATCCTTTGGTATATGCCCAGTAATGGGATTGCTGGGTCAAATGGTATTTCTAGTTCTAGATCCTTGAAGAATTGCCACATTGCCTTCCACAATGGTTGAACTACTACACACTCCCACCAACAGTGGAAGAGCATTCCTATTTCTCCACATCCTCTCTAGCATCTGTTTTCTCCTGATTTTTTAATGACTGCTGTTCTAACTAATGTGAGATGGCTATTCTGCAAGATCTTAACATAAGAAGAAAAGGTGAAACAGAAGCAAGAAGACAAGATGGAAAAAACAGGTGTGTTTTCTGTGTTGAATATTAAAACATAGCTGGTAAACACTACACTCAAGAATAAAAGTGTACAGATAAACATGACACATGGAAACTTCAAGAAGTTACTATTAATATTGGTTGCATTTTCCTCAAGCTGGAATACATTTCCCTATCAGAAAGTAACAATTGCACACATTTTACTCAGTAAGAAAACTTTTCTTAAACTAATCATGTGTACATTCCTTTGTGCATTGTGTGCCTATACATATATACATATAAATACACATATATACTTATATATGTATATACATACATATATAAAAGCATACAAAGTACTTGTACATATACACACAAAGCTGAAATATTCAAACATTGTGTAAAATAAGGATAAAATAAAACTTAAAAGTGTGCTTCCCCAATTGCTCCCACCAACCATAAGCCTAATACCCAAGAAAGTAATTGTTTCCTGTGAATACTTTGAGATTGTACATAGTGTCAGTGTTGAAAATAATTTATAGAAAAACTGACCTGACCCGAGGCTCCCAGACAACAGCTGCCAACCACTTCTACACTCTTGATTAAAACCACCTTTGAAAATACCAGATATAGGTGAAGGGGAAGAAGGCAGCAAATCACACTGCCATGTGTGTACCTATGCAACAATCTTGCATGTTCTTCATATGTACCCCAAAACCTAAAATGCAATAAAAAAAAAGAAAAAAAACCTTCACAATCAGAAACAAAGTATCTGCCTTTCTCACTTTACTAAAAAAACAAAACTATAAAATGTTTTAATGAGATTATAATAGGCTTGAAGAATAGAGTTTTTACACCAGCTTGTCAGGCTGCTGAAAGACCTAGTCATATCATCATGAGCCCTTTCTGCTTCAGGCCCATAGACAGGTTGTAATGGGATCATCTGAGAAGCTGGCATAAGCTTCCAGGAGATTGGAAAACTGGCAGATCAGGAGATTATGGTTGGTGAGTTTCTCTATTCCAACAGATAAGGTGTTGCCACAAGTGGGCATGCATTCTTTGGGCAGAGAATGACTGTTTTCTTCAGACCACATACACGCTTTCTGCAAGAGAATACTTTTGTAAAACTATCTTAGAACCTACCTAAGAAGGCTGCATGTTAGCCAAAAGTACATGGAGGTGTCTGCACAATGCTTATACAAATAGAATCATAAACAACCAACTTGAAGAGATAATAATAATTGCCACCAAGACGCGGCTGGGCGCGGTGGGTCACACCTGTAATCCCAGCACTTTGAGAGGCCAAGGAGGGTGGATCATGAGGTCAGGAGTTGGAGACCAGCCTGACCAATATAATGAAACTCCGTCTCTACTAAAAATACAAAGATTAGCTGGGCATGGTGGTGGGCACCTTTAATCCCAGCTACTCAGGAGGGTGAGACAGGAGAATTGCTTGAACCCAGAAGGCTGCGATTGCAGTGAGCCAAGACATGCCATTGCCCTCTAGCCTGGGTGACTGAGTGAGACTCTGTCTTAAAAAAAAAAGAAAAAAGAAAAAAAAGATGCCAGATAGAGCATTTGTTAAATATGTCAAATGCAGAAAATAGCAACCCTAGTCTACTGAAATACTAACTAAGGAAGAACTTTCCTACTCCGATTTATCACATGGTAGGGATGTCGTTAAATATTATGTGATGAATGCTTCTACTCTGGACAAATCTTGGTGTACTCTGTGCCATGAACATTAGAATGCCAGGTCTTTGCTCAGACACAGAGACTCATTCTTTTGAAGTCCCAGAGAAACCATCACATTGCACATTTTCCTGACAAAGCAGTTCTTATCACCTTTTAAAAATATTGCACTTCTTCAATTTGTGTTCTTTAGTTATATTCCACAGGGCTGGTGTCTGAGCCAAAGTAGTTCATTCATTTTTCCAGGGTATAGTAAGATATGTTGAACCCAGGCAATTCCTTAGGCACGCAATAAGATACAAAAAGTTCACATATTCTCCTAATGCCGTATGATGGGAACCTAACTAGTCTTATTAATGCGCTCTCTCTCTCTCTTTGCTCTGCCATTCTGAGCTATTTCAGTTAGCTCTTTATATTCAGAATTCTGTAAGCTAATAGTCAATATTATCAATTCCTTTGGAAGTCATCAAAACTCAAAGAGACCTCCATCAAGCGCTCACTACCCTCTGCCCTGTGGGACTGGAGTAAGCCTTAGCTGGAGTTGTAATACAACTCAACAGTTTTCAGCTAGCAAATTAATTTTCATTTCCCCTTAGTTGTAAGTATCCTAATTTTTATAAATTCTTCTCTTAAAATCCTCCTGCCCTTTCTTGAAATAAAATCAGCATCTTGATTCTCAATGTGGTAAGATGGAATGAAGCAAAATACTCAGGCCAATAACAAACAATTTCAATTTTTTTGGAATTTCTAGTATTTTCATAAACACTAGAAAGTGGTGATGGATTTAAACACCAGAAATTCTCCTCACCCTCTATTCCTGAGAAGGGATAACTAAGCCATGTTCTGTGATTTATTCTTAGAACCTATGTGGAATTGTTAGGCCCACTGTGTGTGTGTGTGTGTGTGTGTGTGTGTGTGTGTGTGTGTGTGTTTTATCTTTTATAAATTGAGGTGTACATGGGCAGGTTTGTTATATAAGTAAACTCCTGTCACAGTGGTTTGTTGTACAGATTTTGTCACAAGTCTATTAAGCCTAGTACCCAATAGTTATTTATTTTTTCTGATCCTCTCCTTCTGGTCTCCCTTAAACTTCCAGTAGACCCAAGTGTGTATTGTTTCCTTGCATGTGTCCAAGTGATCTCATCATGTAGCTCCCACTTATAAGTTAGAACATGTGGTTTTGAGTTTTCTGTTCCTGCACTAGTTTGCTAAAGATAATGGCTTCCAACTCCATGCTAGTTTCTGCAAAGGACATGATCTTGTTCTTTTTTATAGATGCATAGTATTCCATGGTTTGCATGTACCATACTTTCTTTATTCAGTCCACAATTGATGAGTATTTATGTTGATTCCATATCTTTGCTGTTGTGAATAGTGCCACAGTGAACATACACATGAATGTGCCTTTATGATAGAATGATTGGTATTCCTTTGGGTATATTCCTAGTAAAAGTATTGCTGAGTCAAATGGTAGTTCTGTTTTTAGGTCTCTGAGTAATCACCACACTGTTTTCCACAATGAGTGAACTAATTTATACTTCCACCCACAGTGTATAAGTGTTCCTTTTTCTCTGCAACCTTGCCAGCATCGGTTATTTTTTTTTTTTTACTTCTTAATGATAGCCTGACTAGTATGAGATGGTATCTTATTGGTTTGGATTTGCATTTTTCTAACAATTAATGATGTTGAGGTTTTTCTCATATGCTTGTTGGTCACATGTATGTCTTCTTTTGTTAAGTGTCTGTTCATGTCCTTTGCCTTCTTTTTAGTGGGATTTTTTTTTCTTGAAAATTTGTTTAAGTTGCTTATAGGTTCTGAATATTAGGCCTTTGTCAGATGCATAGTTTGCAAAATTTTTCTTCCATTCTGCAGGTTGTTATTTCACTCTGTTGTAGTTTTCTGGGCAGAAGTTCTTCAGTTTAATTAGATCTCATTTGTCCATTTTTGCTTTTGTTGCAATTGCTTTTGGTGTCTTCATTATAAAATGTTTGCCCTTTCCTATGTCCAGAATGGTTTTGCCTAGGTTGTCTTCTAATGTTTTGATAGTTTTGGGCTTTACATTTAGGTCTTTAATCCATTTGGAGTTAATTTTTGTATATAGTGTAAGTCAGGGGTCCAGTTTCAATCTTCTGCACATGTCTACACACCCCCAGACTGATTTATTGAATTAGAAAGTCATCCCTCATTGCTTGTTTTTGTCAGCTGTGTCAAAGTTCAGATGGCTGTAGGTGTGTGGCCTTATTTCTGTGCTTTCTATTTTGTTCCATTGGTGTATGTGTCTGTTTTATACCAGTACCATGCTGTTTTGGTTAGTGTAGGCCTGTGGTATAGTTTAAAGTCAGGTAGCATGATGCTTCCATCTTTGTTATTTTTGCTTAGAATTGTCTTGGCTATTTGGGCTCATTTTGATTCTATAGAAACTTTAAAATAATTTTTTCTTGTTCTGTGAAGAATGGCATTGGTAGTTTGATAGGAATAGTATTGACTCTATAAATTGCTTTGGGCAATATGGCTATTTTAGCAATATTGATTCCTACTATCCATGAGCATTGAATGTTTTTCCATTTGTTTTTTTTTTTTCTGCATTAGGAAAATGTTTTATTTTCATAAACAATTTACATACAATCACTGCCTTCAACCATTCACACAAAACCAAATTACAGTTCAGAGTAAATGTCCTAGCTATACTAACCTAGCTAAACTAGCTATAACCTAGTGATGTAGCTATACTGAAGTCAGACTTGTTTTTTCTTTTTAGTCTGATATATAAAGGGTGATAGAAAGTGATCTTTCTTCTCAAGCTCCCTGTGGTTGCCTATATTTCTTCTTTTCAACATTCTATCTTCCTCCAGAGTGAACCTTTAGTAAAATAAGCCTCAATGAACTTAGAGAATTATTTGACATGGATGACTGGTTTTTTAGAAGAAATGACAGACATTTAGACACAGTGTAGAGTATTCAGCACTGACTTTTCCTATTAAAATGAACATTTTTTATGTTTTTCACACTTAATAGCTATGTAGCTATACTGAAGTAGAACACAGAAACAAAAATATGATTCCAGAGATGTCATATGAACTCAGTTGCAATCTTCATATACTAGGCCAGGATATATTATGAGGCTAAATGTAATTTTGGGTACTTACGGCATGTCCATAGCTTATTTCTTGAAAGATAAAAGCATCTCTCTTGCACTTTACTAATAACAGATGATATAAAGACCTGTAATATAAATAAATACATATAATAAATAGATACATAAAATAAATATGTAAATAAAGTTTATGAAAGCATTGTAAGAATAAAAATCAGGAAATATATATGAATAACCTTAGCTGGAGGAAGTTCTTTGTTAGACAGGACACAAATGCAAAAGTTAGAAAGGAAAGCCATATTATTTTGAGTACAACAAAAAAATCTTCATGGCAAAATATATAGTAGTTAAAACATATGGACAGGGAGAAACATTTGTAAAATCTGTAATGAATAATACATTGCTAGATAAAGGCTGCATTAAAAGCGCCTAAAAATAAGAAGGAAAATGCAAGTAGCAAAAAAGATAAATAAACAAGGGACAGGACAGATAATTCAGAGAAGCGGGATTACAAATGGCTTAAAAGCAAATGAAAAGGAGCTCCACAATGGGCACCCGGAGAAATGCAAATGAAAACAATGGGATGCTATTTTACAGCCGTCAGAAATGCGAAGATTAACAAATTTTATAATATCTCACATTGGCAAGTAGGTGGATAAATGAGTATAGTCACAAATTGTAGTCCAAATTTGTATATCTAACATTTTGGAATATCTATTAAAATGCAAATACCCACCCTACAGAAACACAAATGTGCACGAAAAATATACACCCACAGAGAGCTCAGTGCAGTTTATTTATGATCACGAAATACTGTAAATGTCTTACATGTTCATCAGATGAGACTTTTTAAACTGACAGTGGGACATAGATGTCATGCAGCAGGTAAGAACAGAAAAAAAAGTCACTTGGCTTATATTAACTGGCATTAAACAGTCTTTAAGGAAAAATTATTATCTAGAAAAAAATGTACAGTATAATTCCACTTAGAAAAAAAACAGGACCCAAGGGGTGAAGGGGAGGAAGGCAGCAAATCACACTGCCATGTGTGTACCTATGCAGCAATCTTGCATGTTCTTCACATGTACCCCAAAACCTAAAATGCAATAAAAAAATAGTTTCCACAAAAAAAAAAAAAAAAAAAAAACCTGCTTGTCACAAAGGCAAAAGGGAGCTCATTAGCAGCTGTCCTCTCTTAGGCTCAGGTAAACTCTAAATAACATCACATGCCTCAGCCTCTCTTTTTGGGTAGAAATACTTTCTTTGTTTCCTTTCAGACATTTCTGCTGCCTTCACATACATAGAGGAAATGCATATTTCTATAGGAATATATAGTGTTTTTCCATTTGTTTGCATCATCTCTGATTTCTCTGAGCAGTGTAATTTTCATTGTAAAGATCTTCCACCTTCCTGGTTAGCTGTTTTCCTAGGTGTTTTATTCTTCTTGTGACAATGGCAAATGGGAGTGCATTTCTGATTTGACCCTTGGCTTCACTCTTGTTGGTTTATGGGAATGCTCGTGATTTTAGTTTGTTGATTTTGTATCCAGAGATTTCACTGAAGTCATTTCACAGCTTAATGTTTATTTTTTTCTCTTGCTTGATTGCTCTGTCCAGGACTTCCAATGCTGTGTTCAATAGGAGTGGTGAGACAGTACATCCTTGTGTTATACTGGTTTTCAAGGGAAATTCTTTCAGCTTTTTTCCATTCAACATGATGTTTGCCCATTCAGTATGACATTGGCTATGGGCCCACAGATTTTAGCTCTAAGACTTTAGATGGATTGCTAGAACACCTAGACTGGGGGTTGTTCCACATTCCTTCCTTCCTTTCTTTTTTTTTACATTTTTATAGCCACTAATAACGCATTTGTTAGCCTGTAGAAAGAAAGCACTTATTGATAAGGATTTAATAATCACTGAAATATATCAGTCACTTTTTTGGTTCCAAGAATACAGCCAATATCAACAATACAGCAGATATCAAGAAGACCAAATTGTTTCTGTGGGGCTGTATTCACTTATTCGTTAGTTGATTACATTCCATAGGCAATAGTGAGAAACAAAATTATGGAACACAACTGTTCTAGATATACAGTGGGATAAGTTAATAAGGGTGATATAAGACAGACAATGACTAGGGTGGTCTTGGAAGATAATCTCAAAATCCAAATAACAAGAAAGAGCATGTAAACATTTAGGGACAGCAAGTGCAAAGGCCTTAATACATAGAGGAAATGCATATTTCCTATCTATGCATAAAGCAGAATGTGTAGTGTGTCTGAGAGCATGACTAAAGTAAAGTGAGCACTGGCTTTGATAAGAGGATTAAAGGGTTAACAGTCTCCTGAAGGAGGCTACATACATAGCCAGTGGTCTAACTGAGGCCTAAGCCACAATAGGCCCTACATTCAAATGTAGCTAGAAATGTGATTAGTTTCACATAGTTGAATAAACCTAAAAGAGTAATGGTAGTTTCCAGAGATGTCTAATATGTATCCAAGGAAGTAGCTTAGTTTAATAAGGCTTAGTCCCAAAGCCACGCCTTAAGGAAGGTTAACTCCAAGCTTGGAGATAACACTACACTTTCATGGTCAGTAACATATCATATTGATGTGAAGAGATTATGCAAAATTTCTCAGTGTTCTGGGAATAACTGGGAAAATGGCAGTATAGTTCCTTGCTCACCAAATTGTGGTGAAACATTTTTTGACAAATGAGCAAAATACTATTTATGAACATATCAGAAAGTAGGGTCTGGGCTCTCGACACAGTCATGAAGGGATTTTTAGGAACGGATATGATATGGCACATGGCACTACAGGGTGATTTCTTAAATGATCAGAATAGATAAATAGGTAGGTAGCATTGTGGGAAAATAATGCATCAAGGAATATATCCTCTGTATAGCTATTGTTCTAAGTGTTGAACATGCATTCACATGTTTAATTTTAAGAGTGACCCAATGGGTTACTTACAGTCCTAACCTTACGTAAAGTTGCATAGCAAATAGATGGGGGGTCTGGAAACTAGACCTTTGAGACAAGGTCCTGCTCCACCACCCAGGCTGGAGTGCAGTGGTGTGACCTCGATGCATTGCAATCTTCTCTGCAAGGGCTCAAGCCATCCTCCTACTCAGCTTCCCGAGTAGGTGAGTCTACAGGCTCACACCACCACATCTGGAAAAATTTTTTCTTTTTCTATAGAGAGCCTTTTACTATGTTACCCAAGCTGGTCTCAAACTCCTGGGCTCAAGTGATCCACCCGTCTTGGCTTCCCAAAGTGTTGGGATTATAGGCTGAGCCACTGCACACAGCCAGGATCCTTGTTCTTACCCATTATATTGTACTGCCTCTCACTTAGGGTGTGAAGCATGACTGTGTACCAAACCTCCACCTCACATTGATTTACAGATCTCTGCTGTAAACTTCAAATACAGAAATAATAATGCTCTGGTAAATAAGTATAAAAAATTATAAATGAGATAAGGCATTCTCCTTTGAAGGAAGTATTAGAGTTAGAAGATCAAAATACATTTTGAAATTTATGTTATCATAATGTAGAGCATACAATACATTTCTGGCAGTTTTCCAGTTTGTCATAGTTGGGCTTCACTTGAAGTTCATGGCTGTTCTCTTTGTGTAATACGTTTCTAGTCACACCTTCTACTGGTAGCTTGATATCTGGTGAGCTCCATGTTTTCCTTCAGCCCCCATACAAAGTTCACATCTTTCAGGAAGCCTTTTCCAGGTACTGCAGCCTTGGTTGGGTGTCCTGTTTATGTGCTTTGAAGCATTTCATTTATTAATATAATTTTAGAGCCAAATATGTATTTTTAATAGAAAATTCCTTAGCTTATAAGACTCATACTTTTGGAGAGTAGTACAGGCTATATATTGATACAGATACACACACACACACACACACACACACACACACACACACACACACACATATATATATATATAGTGTATACTGTGTTTATGGCCTAAGTGACAATAAATTATTAAAGGTGTTAGTGATATCAGAGTTTTAGCTTTTACATTTCGAAGTTGTAAGGGAGAAAAACAGTTTCCCATAATGCACCTGAGGTCACAAGATACCATCATCAGTGTAAGAAAGGAAACCACTATAAAGTCAGTTTTTTCTGTTAATCTTTTCTAACATCAGAATAGTATCAAAGAATGTAGGAATGATGAGGTTAACACAAATTATATGTAGAGTAGAACATAATTGAGTATGAAAATGTAAATATAAAACTATTAATTTCTTCAGAAATTTGGCTTGCAACCTTGTTCAGGCTGGTCAACCACCCAAATATCTCTCCCTGGAGAGTCCTCTGCTAACCTGAGGCCTAATATACAAGAAGCTAAAAGTCTCCACTGAGTGGAGATTTTTGTGGATAATTGTTCTGTAATATTTAATTTTTTTCTCAAGTTTTTATCCTTAGTTCTGTGGCTTAAGATTTAATTTTAAAACTGTTTTTAAATGGCAGTGGCTATTTTATCATGCCCTGTGACTTTCTTTCTTTTGTAAAATAAATAAGTATGTATTGGGAAGAATTAGATTAGTTAGCTTTTTTTCTGATTTCATTTAATTTTGTATTTATCAGGTCATTTCATGTCATGTAAGCACTGGGCAGAGTATTATTTTGTTCGAGGAATAAATAGCATATACTGAAAGCTAAACTGGGAAACAGAAACTACCGTTATGAAGAATGAAGGCAGAAATTTCAACCAAATTAGGATGCACGAAATGTGGAAAATTACTGTCTGAATGTTTATCTGAGGAGTAATATAACTGTTCTCAGGAATACCTGTGTTGGATGATTTATAGTTTTTGACTTGCTTTTGATCTTCATAATTATATTTTCAATTTAAGCATAATTTACTTAAACCTACATGGAACAATTTTAATAGAAATGTACAATTGCATTGTTAAATTAGCAATTTAAACATACCAGCTCCCTGTTTTAAATGCATAGCCTTGATGACTGTAAATGTTTTGTTCATAATTATTGCCCTCATAATTCACATAGGCTGAAAGTGTAATGAATTTGTGGAAACCACAGTAGCTAATAATACCATTCCCGCAGCATCACCAAATTAAATCTCCAAAGGCAAGTTTAATGTAGGGCCAAAAACCTCTACTTGGAAACTAGAAATTTTGCAATGTTATGTAACTTGCTTGGTTTACAGCATTTCCAACATCAGCAATTATGCATTCAATGTGTAATTTGCTAATTCAGGCAATTATCCTCATTCGAATAAGTGGGCATAGAAATGTAAAAATCATTAAGATTGAACAATTTTCAATTATTAAACTTCTTTGCATGAAGACTAACTGCTGGTTGAGAAAAACACCTAACTCTCTTGTAAGAGACTTTGCATGTCATTGAATTCACTAGAGTAGGAATTTTGATGCTGAAACATTTGTATAGCATATATTTAAATTGCACAAACATTCTGAGGTATACCGTGAGAAAGTTAAACTCTCTTGCCACAGAGGAAACCTATGCAGCTGCTACCTATGTAATATTTGTGTGATGTCTGATTTCCTGGCATTCCCCTGTCTGGGGGCCAAGAAGCAGATGCGGAAGTGGTTCCCAGAACGCCTCTGCAGCTGGAAGGCCACGTGGCAGCTATGGAGAATATGTGCTTTCCTCAAGAGCTCCCTGCCCAGCATCCTGGATTTAGGCTCTGCATTAGATGCAGTGAACATCCGGAAAGCATGAAAACCCGATGGACTGTGTACATTTCTCCTTTAGGAGATTTCGTTTCTCTCGGGAGATAAACTGAGCGGATCCTGCAGTTTCCTTCTCTGTCAGCCGCGTAGGAGGCAGGCAACAGTCCACTCAAGGCAAAGTGAGGGAGAGAACAAGAGGGCAAACCTGCACCAGTCCCTCTATCCCGCAGCCTGTCTACCAGATCAAACCCATGCTTGATGGTGTGTTACTCAGGAAGATGACTTCTTTAAGACTCACCTAGAAATTCACAGGAAGGAAGGAAGGGAGTATAGGAATAAATCCATTTAAAACAAAGTCAAGTAATTTAAGAAAGTAAAAGAAAGTGAATGTTGGAAACCAAATGGTCTAAAATGATTTTTCAGATCCCAGCACTTTGGGAGGCCGAGGTGGGCGGATCACAAGGTCAGGAGATCAAGATCATCTGGGCCAACATGGTGAAACCTTGTCTCTACTGAAATTAAAAAAAAAAAAAAATAGCTGGGCACCTGTAGTCCCAGCTACTCAGGAGCCTGAAGCAGTGAAATCACTTGAAGGTTACAGTGAGCCAAGACTGCACCACTGTGTTCCAACCTGGGAGACAGCAAGACTTTGTCTCAAAAAATTAAAATAAATAAATAAATAGCTCAAATCTGGGACTTCTAAAGGTCTGGACTAGGTCTTCTTATACTGGAAATATATATGCAAAAGAGACTAATGTAAAAGACAGAATCTGACAAAGATTGTTTAAAAGATGTAATGCAGACGCTATATACAGAGGACATTACTAAGGGTCTTGAGAGGCCCCAGAAACTAGCAACTGTGAGAGGACATTAGTAACCTAAGCCTTAAAGGGCTAAGGAAAGAACTAGGGCAACCCAACCTTCCCCAGAATGATAGCCTCCATGTAATTAATACAATGTGTCAAAAATAATACTGAGTTTCTAGATTCGTTTTTGGAGTTTAAAGCAAAAGACACAACTAAGATAATGTGGCAATACTGGCAGAAGGCTTCTCCCTAATTTATACCTTGCTGCCATTATTATAGGAAAACTACATTTAGTGCTCCATAAAATCATGTTCAAATTTCTTTGGCATAAAAACAAACAAAAACATAAAACAGTATGTGGTCAGAAAAATAAAAGAGCTACAGTGCTTTGGGGACCCAGAATATAAGTAAACAGGGAAAGTATGGAAGGCATTGCAGAGGAAGGGCATTTGATCTGTACCTTGCCACAAGATTAGGAATTTAACTTAAAGAGATAAATAGAAGTAATGGTAAGGTGACTTGGAAATGTTGAAGATATTTGAGAACAGTTAGCAAATTGGAGTCTTCCATATACTTACTTAGAACTTACTTAGAACAATCCAGAAGACAATTGTCTAATAAACCAATGAAATTAATTATAGCTGTGACCCTTTCTGGCGTATCTTTATTTTGATTTTTCACTCTACTATACTATCAAGGACTTTCTGATGTATCTTGATTACCAAGTGAAAACAGGAGAGCTATGAAAATGTTAATAGTCATATTAACGGTAATTTATAGTTTTACATTAACTTTCAAAGAAAACTACGAAGTATTTCTGGACAAATATTTGGGTGACTACATGTGATGTAAATGAACCTGAGCATTGACTAACATTAAATGTAAAACGAGTTACTTTATCAAAAAGTCTGCTTTTTGTTTTTTTTAGTTTTTAGAATACTTCACTAAAACTCAGTAAATCAGTTAATCTTTAAAATGATTCTAAGAGAATTTCAGCTAGATGAGTAAATATTTTCCTAACAGCTGGTATTACATTATGAACAAATGTTTCACATTCATTCATTCTAATTGCACCCATCTCCCCAGTCAAACAATGAAGGTTTAACTCTACAGTTAATGATTTCCTTTCTGTTTGTGAGAGAACTCAATAAATACTCTATATTACAAAGATATCAGGCCAACTGGCCATCATGATAGATGAAGTTTCTTTTAAATAAAAGTATATTATTGCCAAGGAAGAGCTTTATATAAATCAGATGTATTAAGGGTTCATCCCCGAAGGACAGCTTCATACATGTTTCTCTCTCGGGAAGACCAGCGAGTTCTAAACTTTTTGGAAAACTGTGGTGCCTCTGCACTACCAGAAAGCAAATGATGCAAAGTGAAGCATATGGCCTAGCACAGGAAGTTCATTTTCATGTTCTTACACACCCTTACACCACTTTTAGGGCCAAATTTTGCTCTGGGATACTTAATTCTCATTGAATTCAAAGGCTGCTGCCTGTTGTGAGGTAAACGTGACTATAATTTTTAGAAAGTCTTATTTCTTAAACAGAAAATAGCTCAAAGAACTCATGAATGATCTGCTATGTACACTAAAATGGTCATATAAATTCCAGGGACACATTTTCTAGTTCTCAGGCTTTGATTCATTTTAGCTTATATTTGCAAAACGGGAAACAGGTGATTATCTGGACAGATTTGAGCTTTCAAATTTTGTTTGATCTTTCCAGTGAAGAGAAGTCAATTGTTTTATTTTCTAAAAGAGCATAATTGCCATAATTATGTACCTGTCATGTAGAAATTACCAGAAAAGACAATACTCAATTGATAAACTCAATATGATTTCATAAACTCATAAGTGCCACAGGTTCCGTCTGTGCATCCAGAAATATGACGAATAGACAGAATGGTATATTGTACAATCTATCAGGCTATAGAGTACTGTGATAAATGAAGCTATTAACACATAATGTTCCCATTTACTCTAGAATTATCTTCAGACTGAATTATAGACTAAATTTATCCTCATTAACCCTCCAAAGAGCAGCTTATAAAATAATATTACTCACCATAACACTAATTACTAGAAATATCTATTATAAAGATGTGAACCTATTCAGATTTTGGGGGGCGAATTTTCTAAATAGAGATGACATTTAATTAGATATGCTCAACATGCAGGCTCTAGCCTTCAAATCTGAGACTGAACTCTATCTTTTTTTACCCAGAGATACATGGAATTAAAACCTTTACTTACCAAATATTTTTTACCAAAGGGGTCAGTTATTGAGACAAGTTGATTGAAACTCTAATTGCATTAGGTCTTTTATTTTTATTACCCATGAACAGTAAATTAATGACATGAAGCCACTTGGACACAAAACTTCATTTCTCCAGCATGTGAACGTAGGCCAATTACATACCCTCTTCTTCATTTAATTGCCTCATATGTAAAATTGAGGTAATAATGGCATCAACCTCAAAGTGTCATGGCAAGTTTTAAATGAAGGAATATAGTAATATGTAAAGTGCCTAGGACAATGCCTGGTAAATAATAGGTATTCAATGGAAAGATCATTTCATTTTCATAAATCATACAGATTTCAGTAAACACATATTTAGACTTTTTATAATTCTTCCCTAGACTGGTGTTTATCTTTGTAGATATACATGCAATGTTCAGCACTGGTTGTTGCTGTGTCTGCTGGCTTCATTTAAGGAGTTTGTGACATGCTTTGATAAATAACTTGTAAAAACATGGAGATTGAGGCCGGGAGACCCCCAAGGGACAATAGCAAATCTCCACTAAAGCTTAAATAGAACACTGGAGTTTTAACTTCCAGTCCAGTGCTCAGACTAATAGGGTAGACTTTGCTCCCTCTTCCATGGAAACATTCTAAGTTTTCTTTAAAGTGAGTATATTCTTCACAGGCTTCACAGGCTTAGAATTGCCTACAATTAGTCACATGGGGACTCTCAGCAAAGATATGGTAAAGGTTTTAGCCGCGTGGCCCCCTCTGCAGGGCCTGAAGCTTTGTGCCTCTTCAGAAACAGAGCTGTCAAAAGAGCTGCCACAGACAATTTTGCTTTCGGTGTCCCTTGCAAAATTGCAAACTGGATTATTTTTTTGTTGTCATTACTGCCAAAAGTTAGTAAAATGTCATGTTTCTCTCTTGGTGGATACAACCAGAAAAGCTGCTGTAAGAACACTTTGTTCATATATACACTAGTCAGATTATACAAATTATGTAAAGTGATAACATTGATCTTTCCCTCAGCCCCATGCTTGTGGGAAATAATGGTGACCAAGAAATAATCCCATCATTTTGTGCTCCCCAAACAGCTTAATTGCAAAGCAAGAACCACCCCTTCCCTTATAACTTCGATAAAATTCATGCACCCCCTCTTTTAAACCCATGACAAGGCCAGTCCCAAACTCCCCAAATCTCCCTTCTTCGCCTCATGAAAGATTCTCTGACTGTACAGACTGACCAGTCTGACAAAATACCTGCTGACTTAACTTGACCAAGTTTTAATTAAGCTTCATTTCCTCCCACAGAGCCCTGAACTTTGACTCCCTCTGTGCCAAAGCCAGCATTAGCATGGAATGTGGAATAGCCTTCCCTTAAGGGACCGTCCTCTCCCTTCCAAGAACATTTTCCTGCTCAAATGTCAGACTACTTTGCCCTCTCAATCCACTCCCCCATACTCAGGTTCGTAGCCTTATTTATGGCTTATGAAAGAACATTTCTCTCTACTTGACCCTTGTGAAGTGTGTAGGTCTTATGGTCAGAAGAGCCTCCCCACTGAAACTGCTCCCATCGCCTGCTGCAATGGTTCTCGCCCCTCACCGCAATCAACCTTTTGAAAAAGTGTTTCTGTCCCTAAGTCCACATTTGCTTTTATTTGACGTTAGGGCACCTTATGAAAACATAAAGATGAAATGTTAAAATGAGATTCTCCCACATCTAAGATGTGAAAATAGAAGTCTTTCAGTCTCAGTTGCGTACAGCATGAAAACTATAGAATATACATCTGTAAGTTATACCACTATTCAGGACTTTAGAAGCAGAGATAAGAAGACCAGTTTTGCAACCCCTGATACCCATATCTGGCTAATAAAGAAGATCACGAAGACCTATGGAGCACAGAGTGAAGACTGAAAAACATTTTTTTGGGTGTGTAAGAATTGTTACTGTTCTATGTGTCTCATTCCTTGCCTTCCAACCCACCTATATGCATGCACACATAGACAACATCTAATCAAGGAAGTGGGATTGAAACTGGAGTATTAGATAACATTGGCCTGTGACTCCTACAGTACAAACACATATATGTCTGAATCCCACCTGAGTAATACGTAGGATAAGAAATTAGATTACAAGCTTCTTATGCGAGGCCTTATACAAGGGATGAAAATAACATGGTTTCATCAGGAGATCTGCAGTCCCAAAGTCTCCAAAGCAAGAGATGCAGTTGTGTTTCCCACTAACCAGATGTGGGCCATCGGAAAGAGATATGCCCAGGGTTGCCTCAGGATCTGTTCAAGAAAAACAGAGGTAAACAAATCTCAACAAAGGAAAGCTGAGGTTATCTCCTGATGTCTAGAGGCAGAGACCAGGGGAAAATTATTAGAAAACAGGGGGCCAAGGCAGTGGCTCACACCTGTAAGCCCAGCACTTTGGGAGGCCAAGGTGGGCAGATCACAAGGTCAGGGGATCGAGACCAGCCTGGCCAACATGGTGAAACCCTGTCTCTACTAAAAATACAAAAATTAGTTGGGTGTGGTGGCACATTCCTGTAATCCCAGCTACTCAGGAGGTTGAGGCAGGAGAATTGCTTGAACCTGGGAGGCAGAGGTTGCAGTGAACCAAGATCCCACCACTGCACTCCAGCCTGGTAACAGAGCAAGACTCATCTCAAAAATTGCTCTAGCAGGTCTCAACAACTGGGGGCTCTAGAGCATTCAGAAAGATGTTCTCAATAGAATGATCATCTACCTGTCTGATTACAAAACAAGTCACATACTCAAAACGTTATCAGTCAATTAAGAACTCCACTGTTCCTCTTATGTCTTTGTCTTTCCAATACAATGTACCTGAAGAGTTAACCGGGTAAAGGAGGTAAGGAAACATTGTGAGATATTACAGTTATGTGAGTGCCCTGGCTAGTTAATACTGTAGTTTATTCCTGCTTTTTATTCATAATTGGCTAGGCTATTTTACAAGCAGAGATAATAGTTAACTCATTGAAAACTGAGTAATGCAAATAATTTCTGTCCATAGAAATAAACATTGTGCCTGGTGGAATGCAGTTTACATTGCTATTGTATATTGGGTAGTTTTTCAAGTTTTTCATTGGTTTGTAAATTTATTTTAGTATTTCAACAAGAATATAATTAATTATTTTTGTGATTACAGATATATTTAATATAGGCATCCCTAATTTGGTTTGTAAATTTGTTTTAGTATTTCAACAAGAATATAATCAATTATTTCTGTGATTACAGATATAGTGAATATAGACATCCCTGATTTTTAGTAATTTTGGATGATTTCTCTTCATTTTAAATGGTGTTACTTGAACCTAACATTATAGATAAATTGAAAACATGTGTTTTGGTTTGTGTGGATAGGCAGAGGACAAATGTACTCCAGATACTTTCTGTTTTCTGAACAGAATAGTCCAGGTGCAGTGGCTCCCCCTGCAATACTAGCACATTGGGAGGCTGAGGCAGGTGGATTGCTTGAGAGCAGCAGGTCAAGACTGCCCAGGGCAACATGGTGAGACCCTTATTGAGAAAGAAAGAAAGAAAGAAAGAAAGAGAGAAAGAGAGAGAGAGAAAGAGGGAAGGAAGGAAGAAAAGAAA